>NC_055698.1:20698377-21298377 GCF_017639745.1 Melanotaenia boesemani | reverse complement strand
TTATTTTTGTTACATCAAGGGAATCAAATGTGGCAATAAAGCCTCAAAGTCTGTAACACAATCCAGTCTAAAAGATGATAATAATATAACACTATTATATAACAATGCCTATTCTGTCAGATATAAATATCGTCATTCTTGATTATTGAGTCCTACTGCATCTAACATCAACTATAAGTCAACTTAAACTAATTTCTGAAGCAATTTCATCATATTTGTTACACTGCCTTATAGGTAGCTTATAGTATTATATCTGCCCTCTGAAAATCAGCTTCAAATAGCTCTTTTCTTTGTGGCTTATTAGTTATACGTAATCCCAGGACAAAAAGTACATAGGCTGTGGGTGTAAGTAGCCAGAGCACAACCGTGAGCTTAGAGTTATCTGTCAGTCCAAGGAAACCTCTGTATACTAAAAATAGGTCCATTGAGAACCGTATAGAAAGCGGATCTGCTCCAGCTCTCTCAGAAAAGAGCCTGAGCTCTCAATCCACTCCACTTCACTTCCGATGGGGCTCACTAACCAAGTAACCAAGTCTCAAAGCTTTGCCTCAAGGTCTGTGAAGTTTATCTATAACAGCGATTAGTACATTACTTAAATCTGTTGTTGGTAAGTATGAAAGAGCAGATATATTTTTATAGAAAAATACTGCTTTTGATTTGCAAAATTAAAGGTTTAGGTCATTTGGTTAGGTCTGAGTGACAGGTCAGTTACCTGCCTGCCTTACGCCTTGCATTAATGAGACGCAAAAGCTGTGCAACTTCAGTGGCAAAACTAACAGAAGACCAAAAAAAAAAAAGATAGTGACGATGGACACCTAAATAAACCTTTGATTGGAATAATTTATTAAAAACAGCTATGTGAGTCAGTCATCATGAGGGAAAAGGTTTTCCATAATAATTTTTTTCTTTTTTTTATTCATTTTAGGGGACTTTAAAAGGCCGATTGTATGCAACTGAAAAGGAAAAATGAAGTCAGTGGCATGGGAAAGGATAGTGCCTTTGGGATTAGAAGGCACGCTGGATTAGTCAGAGGATCTAAGGATCATGCTGCTCCTACAGCAGGCATCGCATGACACAAGCACAAAAATGCAAAGTCAGACTGAGAGGCTCAGACAAGCATACCTGCTTGCATTTATGATGCCATTTGCTTTTTCTCCAGCTCCCACAAGCCTTTACAGACTAAAATCGCCCACAGTGATGTTTTAATTTTATTTGACAGAAATCCCATGAGAAGGAGACAAGATATTGCCTACTCACAAATTATGCAGGGTGTAATAGCTCTTTCCTTTAATATCTGAAAAGTTTTTTAAAAAAAAATCTCCGGTACAAAGTCAAATATGTATTCTATACTTTTCAATACAACTGGTTCACATAACAAGCAGACTAATAATACTTGAGAAATAACTTAATTACTGCTCACTCTGCAAAGCTCTAATTATAGCCTTTACAAAAGAGCAGCAGTAATGCACTTTTAAGTGTAATGGGAGTTTACCTAATTAGGCCTATCACGAACAGGCATGCTCACATGCACACACTTACACACTGGTGTGAAAACTGTCATTCAGTAATTAGTAGTGGTGATGAAACCCTCTATTACCATTTCATTTACACACCATCACAGCGCAATCGGCTGACCCATGTGCTGGCACACAGCTAAGCTTTGCTAACAGCTTTTAAAACAGTAATATCTTTATGACACAGTGGTGGCAGAGCACAGTGTGATACATTAACTGGCCTGTCTTTTCATTTGCACAATCAGTTAAAAGCCAATACAGCATCCTCTCTTGTAATGATCATGTTATATCTCAATCTGTGGTGTTAATGAGTGGGCAAGCCTAACTGCTGCAACTATAAGGCTGGTTCCTGTCCAACACAGTGTGAATAGATATGCACATAGCAGACCCCAGGGAACATAACTGAGGTGTTTGCTCTTGTTAGCACAGAGTTGGTAGGGTGCCCCAAAGATGTCCCTTTGTGCTAAGCAGCCAACCAGTGAATCACCAACCTATCCTAACATCAAAGTGTTGATCGCAATCAGCATTTTCTTTGAAACCTCGCTGATGAGCAGAGATATCCAACTTGGCCTGGACTCCCTGCTGCGATTGCAATATTTCAATTTTCTGGAAACAGTTTACATCAAACAAGGGCTACTTGTCTTGTGTAAAGCAAATATTAGAATTGGATAATTAAAAAAAATATATATATTTTGTTAATTTTTTTATTTTTTTTTATTGCTTTTGTCAAAATATTTTTCTTGTCACCAAGAAAAAAGGCATGTTGTGTTCATGAATATGCAAATGACCAAACTATTATCATAAATAGAAACTGAAGGCAATAATAGTATTAATATGCAGAAGGCAATGTAGTGAAGGCTTGTGTCTTATTTGCCCTAGTAAGTTCGGCTAATAATGTGAAAGACATTGAAAACTAGACAAGTCATTATACTAGGGATTTGTGTAGGTTAATCTCTTCTTGACATGACCCTTTTTTTCTGCTTCCTGGCCAAAATTACATACCCAAAATTAATAGGGTATATCTTTACAACTACTGGGCTACATGCATAATTTTGTTTTCATATAAAAGATGAGATGTGAGATTATGACAGAAGTGTCAGGATCAAGATATGTGTCATATCAAGCAATGTGAAGAGTAAATTCATAATGCTCATCTTCTCCGAAAGAAAACTGTCAGTACTGGATAGCAGCCCAATTCAGGAATTGTTAAAGAAATAAAATGAAATAAAAAATGCTTTATTAATCCCAAAACGAAATTACAAGGTTGTCGTAGTTTTTTTCCTTTTTTTTTATTATGTCTAATGAATTGCTGTGCGAAAGCATATGCTAAAAAACTGAACCTGATCCTCAAGGGGTAGCCGCCAAATCACCATGGCAATGCAGAAAGTAGTCATCCAAATACAAATACACTGCTACAAAACACAAAGGAAACACTTAACACAGATCTTGATAGATTAAATATTTCAAATGGAAAATTATTATTCATTACATAGTGGGATGTGTTGAGAACAATGGAAATCAAAATCACTAACACATGGAGGGCAGGATTCAAAATCATACTCAAAATAAAAGTGGAGAGATCAGATCACAGGCTGACCACAACATCTTTAGAAATCCCTTAAAACATTTAAAAATTAGGTTCAGTAGTGTTTGTGACCTCCGCATCCCTGTATGCACTCCTTACAAGGTCTGGGTGTGCTCCCTAATAAGAGGATGGATGTTCTCCTGAGGGATCTCCTCCCTGACCTGGATCAGGGCATCAGTCAACCCCTGGACAGTCTGTGGTGGGCATGGCGGCAGTGGATCGACCATGATGTTCCAGAGGTTCTGAATTGGATTCAAGTCTAGTGAACGGGCAAGCCAGTCCATGGCATTGAAGCCTTCGTCATGAAGGAACTGCTGACACACTCCAACCACATGAGGCTGAGCACTGTCATGCATCAGAAGGAAGCCAGGTCCTCCTGTAGCAGCATATGCTCTGATAATAGGTCTGAGGATCTTATCTCATTACTTAATGGTACATCACTGACCCACTGTCAAACCAGTGATACTGGAGGATGTTGTGAGCAGCAGATCATTCTCCACAGCGTCTCCAGACTTTCATGTCTGTCACATGTGCTCAATGAAAACCTGCTTATACATGTGAAGAGCACAGGGTGCCAATGGTGAATCTACCAATCTTCACGCTCTCTGACAAAAGCAGGCCCCACTTGTGAACATCGTTCCCTCACACCAGCCTCATGAAGTCTGTTTCTGAGAGTTTAAGCAGAAACATGTACATTAGTGGCCTCTGGCAATTCTCATGTTCCTCCTTTCACAAAATAGCAGATAGAGGGTCCTGCTTTTGGGTTTTTGTCTTCTTATGCCCTCCTCCGCGTCTCTGGTATACTAGCCTGTCTCCTTTCTCCTTCATGCTCTCGACACTGTGCTGGGAGACACAACAAAGCTTCTTGCCACAGCGCCCATTGATGTGCCATTGTGGATGAGCAGCACCACCTGAGCAACTTCTGTGGGTTGCAGACACCGCCTCACGTTACCTGTAGTGGTGATGGGACTGGCAAAATGCAAAAGTGACCGAATATCACCTAGAAAGGATGAAGACAGGAAAATAGTCTTCCATCTGCAGGACCATTCCTTTAAAGGGGTTGTCTTACTAATTGCCTCTCATTTCCACCTGTTGTCTGTTCCATTTGGCAACAGCAGGTGAAATTGATTCAATTGGACAGCCTGATATCCCAGAAGTGTGACTGATTTTCAGTTACAGGGTAATAATTATGAGCCCCTTTATTTTTGACAAGGGTAGTATATCATAAAAAAGTGAATACTTGACTATAAAAACTCCTTCCTCTTCATATAAACTAACAGGACCTTCATGATTCATTTCAAACAAAGGCTGAGTCTTAGGAAAACACATTAGCAAAGCTTTTTTTTTTCTGATATTTAAGTGTTAAGGGGTGAGGGTGCCCTCCTACCTATACAAGTTAAAAAAGTTGGATCAAATGTATAAACAGAAAACTTAGTTAAGAACAATATAGAAAACAAGTAGCTGAAAACTTGTTACAAGTAGATTAATAACTAATCAGCACCAATGCCATAATAGTCTTTGTTTTACAAGATATTATTTGAATCCAGGAAGAATAATTGGTATGTGAGACATGGTAGTATTCCCACAGTATTTTCATACTCACGAGGCTACTAATGTTTTAAAAGTATGGGAATGCAAAGATTAGATATTTGTTGTTTTTTTCATAGCTAACAACTTTCAGCGGTTATAAAAACAATTAATAAAACCACACTGACAACCTATCAATTATAAGCGTGATGGTGTCTGATTGTCTGTCTCCATGTTAGCCCTACAAATGACTGGGAATTTGTAAGTGTACAACACCTCCAGTCCAATGTCAGCTAGGACAAGTCCCCACAATCATCTACAAGATAAAGTATACCAAGATGATGGATACCTCTATTGTCTCGATTTGCATAACTAGATCTATTATGCAACTTGTTTGCGATGCACTTTATTCATTTTTTTAAATGTATCAATTAAATAAATGCCCAGAGGTGATCAAAACATAAATCCTCAGCAGCCACACTGACAAAACAAGATGAAATGCAGTGTGTTTGAGATAATAAATTGTTAACCAGCGTCCCAAAACAACCAGTAGACAATACAGATAAATATACAGAATTCTTCGTTCCCAAGGGGAAATTAAATGAGCTACCCTTGCTAAAGCAATTATCATTTCAAGTTCAACAGAGGATCATTTGTAAATTACTGTTATTATGAAGAATATTTTTAGATGGCTATTAACCTATTATTACAGCTTGATTTATATATACTGTATGACTAAAAAAGCTTTTTTAAATCAATAAGACCACCGCTCTCATCGATGTATCAACAACAATATGAAATGGAAAACTAATAATGTTTCAAGCACAAATATTTAAAGATCAATATCTTATTTCTTTTGCAGAGTTTGTAAAGTAATGTTACAGCATTTAAAACAACAATCAGCATTTGATCATTTTGCTTTTCCCTCTCAAGATGCTATGAAGACTACAAACCAAGTCTCATCTAAAGACTGGGAAAATATTCATAATAAGGAAATGATCGAAATTAATGAAACATTTCTCAGTGGAAACAGATTGTGCAAATGGAAATATTTTAGCGAATGTATCAGAACAAAACAGCGTAGCATCTGTCAAAGTGGGCAGAACAAAGCTGAAGTCATCCTCCCATGTGAATGCTCTCATCTTGACAGCAGTCTGTATATTTTATGCTTGAAATGACAAGAGCATGGTAAGCCATTCACAGCTGAAATATTGTTTTCTTATAATGGATTGCATTTAATTTTATTTTAAAAAAAAAATCTGAATGTAATATAGGTACATCAGTCATGTCCATGTTCAAGAAGACAGCAAAATAAATAAAATGACCTCAGCAGCTGGCATCACTTGTGCATCAGATCTGCTCTTGATTTGAACACAGTAGGGGTTTTATTTAAACTACACACCAACAACTAAATAAATAGTGCATTGTTTTAAGAATATACAAGCAGTTTGCACGATCGACAGTTTTGTTTCAGTATTTCATAGTTCATAAAAGCTGTGTGTTATTTTTACAAGACACACAAACACACAAAACAAAATAGGTTGGTTTGGTTTCACTAAAGGCTGGTACACACATCTGTTTTATCTGTTAGAGATCCCACACATAAAGATAAAATATCAGGCATTTAACAGTTTTGATCATACCGTGTGTGGTGTGCTCTGACAATCTCCGGACAGGACAACACACACATAACGATGCTGTCCCACAGCCGATCTAGAATCTAGTCCTCCTTGCTCCCCCGTCAGCTTGCGCTCTGATTGGCCACATTCCGTTCCACGTCGTAATCCACACAGTCACAACTCAGGAGTCGTCGGCTTTCCACACACACAAAGCTTTTTGGTCGTAAATATTGAACACCTCATTTCGGTGCAGATTGTCGGGACAAATTCGGTCTCAACACACCTCAGACCACATGATCATTTTATAGGAAAATCTTATAAGACTTAAGCTGCATCTTGACTCCTTTAAAATGTAAGTAGGGCAGTGATTGTCAGAAAGCATATTCCACTTCTGTATTTCCTCAAAAAAATGACAGAGCCACACAACAATCTGGCTTATATCCTAAAGTGACGCTATTAAACACATTTTCTGGCAACACATAAAACCCGAACGAGTCGGCTAATGCTACTCTAGCACATTTTGGCAATTCTGCACAAGTCTTCCTTGACCTTTTCTGTGCTGCCAAGTCATCACAAACACAGAGTGAACAGTTTCCACCCTTGACACAGAGTCAGACACAAACCACTAACAACACACTTCTACACTGTGGCAGACACACAACAAAAAACCATGGGGTGTACAATTCATTAAAAAAGCAAGAGGTTGATTTTTTTTTTAATCACCACAAAGGATTTTCCAGATGGCCCTCTAAATGGGGTATTCTTGTGCTCATGTTAGCATGCCAAATTACCGGCCTACAAATCAAGCTGCACATCCAACAAAACATTTCATTATGAGCCAACTAAATTCACTACAACAGCAGGTTTTTTTTATTTATTTTATTTTTTCAATGTCTTAAAAAATGCCTGCTTCAATATCCAACAACATCTTTCTGCACTATATTTAGAAGAATAATTGGTTTTCTGTCACCTCAGGACAACACATACAGTTCTTTATCAAAGACGGGCACATGTAAAGCTAACTCTGCCACAGATATTAAAGATTAGGGGTTTTTAGAAGCAATGACCCTGAAACCAAAACGCAAAATGTTGATTAAACACAGCTTGTGTAAAGGTTGAAGGTCAACTGCACTGGATGTTGGAGACAGGCAGGGCTGCAGTGATGACTGGTAACTCTTGGGTCATCTGTGTCGAGGGGGGATTAGGAGAGGCTGGTGATCCCATCAAAGCAATGTGTCACCAGCGCTGTATCTTACCACAGAGTCACACACTCCAGCGAGCACTGATCCCCTTAACCGACTCTCTCAGCGGCCCTGGCAACTAAGGCGAGCTGACAGCAGGGCTATTTTCAGACAGAACTCACCCTGCTTTGTACATGGCCACAGATAGTGATGGCCAGGGTCCATGCCATCGCTCTCCATTAGAGAGAACAAAAAAAACACAGTGAGAAGCCCACTTTGCAGCACAGAACAACCTCTCATTCACAACAACTCCCAGAAACAGATGAGGGATGAATGTGCTGTGACAGCAGCTAATAAGGTCCCTGTGATCTGCTGGTAGTGTGACACTGTGTGAGTGTGTGTGAGCGGCTGTGTGCATACCTGATTATCCATTTGTTGCCTATGTTTATACTAAGAAGGTGCTTTGAACAGAGGAGCAAAATGCACAGAGAGAGCTGTGAAATGAGGCTGTGCCTTGATACACCAATATACAACATATTTGACATGCTTGATCATTATCTCTGCTTTAGTATGACAGATTAAAGAGGAAATTGACTAAAATAGTAAGCAAGAATGAAAGTAAAGCCTCTACAAATAGCCAGAGCCCGTCATAAAACACATTATAAAAAATAGCAATCACACTAATTAGTACTTTTCTGCAAAAAAGCTGTTTAACCATTTGTCTCATCATCTCTTTAGATTTTAATGACCCTGACCAGCTAAAGGTGAAAGTAAGCATACATGTAGCAATCATAAATACCACAAAGGTTAAAAAAATTAATTGGTAATACTCTTCCGTGTCCTCACTAATGATGATCTGTCCCTAATACGTAAAATCATGGACTAAGACTTGACCTCGGTCACCAAACAAGGAGCTAACCTAATTACATCATGCTTTGGACACTTTAGAGGCGATGTATTTACTTCAGTTCACCAGAAACAGGAACACAGCAAGTTTGAAAAGAAAAAAAGTGCCCACCATCAAACAACATGACAGAATACCTTGAGAGTCTGTACTGTTCCTCTTTTATATTACATTCCTTCTTACCTTAAACATTTTAATCGTGCACTATGCATTTCTAATTTTCTCAGCTCAGTCATTGCTGGCAAACAACAGTTTGGCAAGTATTCAGAAAGCTCTTCTTGCTGGATACTTGATTGGTGTTAACACAGTGCTCGATTACTTTTTTTTCCAAAATTAGCAAACTACAGAGGTTCATTTTTTTAGAGGAGCATTCAACATTTCTAGTGTAAACTATGTAAGCTAATGATACTGTGGAAATTGCCTAATGACAGAGCATCTATTTTCTTTTTGTTAAATGTTTTGTTTCTTTTAAGAATATACAAAATATACAACTATTTGTGACATGTTGCAAATGAAGCTGATGTGATTCAGAAATAGTTTCAGATCCGTCTGATAATTATCATGAACAGTGTTATCATTATCTGAAACACTAAAAAATTAGGGATCGTAAACTTTTAGATGCTTCCGTGCTCCAACACATCTAATTCAAATTAGATTGATCCAACAACTTCTTGTCAAATTCTGCAAAACAACCCTATTAGTTTGAGTCAGGTTGAAATAGGGAAACATTTAAATCCTGTAGGACAGTGGCTCTCAAGGACTGGTCTTTGAGATCCCTCAGCTAAACCTTTTCCCCGCTGAATTTTGTATGTAGGTCCAAGTTTGCAAAATACAGTAATGAAAGACATTCTCTCTCATTGCCTGTATTAGTAGTGAAGAAATGATTGTCAATCCTTTTTTGGGCAGCAAAAGGAAAACATGTCAGCGCGCACGGCGATGCTAACAGTACCTAGCTATCAGAGGCTGATTTTTATCAGCGATTACATTATTAAATTCTACAATTTAGGCCCCTCCCCCATCCAAAAGCATTTAGAGGAGGTTAGGTTCCTCGAAGCAGCAGTCCCAGCTCCCAGCTGCAGTCAGAGTGAGAGATGTTCACCTCTGCTCTATGACCAGCCTCAATATGCATCAAGACAAAGCTGCCACTGGCTCATCCCGCCCTGGTTTACACTGAGATAAAATTGCCTATTAATGTAGGCTGTAGACAAAAACATTTAAATAGTTCACATTTTTAAATGATTTTTAATTAATTAATTAGTCTAGTTAAAAGAATCATTTTTGCATATTTTGCAGTACAATGAGCAAACAGTTTAAGACAAATTCAATTCTGCAATAAACATTTTAATGATTTATGCCTGCTCTTTTTCTGATGCTGGATTTTAATATGCCCCAAAGTATGTTGGAAAGAAAAATTCAATTAGTTTACTTAAACATAATCCAAACATTTTGCCATCAACAGGCAACAGAGAGGAACAATATCTGAAGGTGAATTTTAGCCATAATTTGTGTTTCTCTGCTGCAACTGACACAAAGCAGGATTACAATCTTAGATCTTCTATACTGTGAGGGTAGAAGTGATGTTTCAAGAGAAAAATAATGGCAAAGACCTCATACTTGTATAAATATTCAGTTAATCTACAATTCAACATTTTCTCTTAAAATTCCCGTTATGACATATAAGCAGAAGGAAATAAAATGACATCTGATCAGAGGCAAAGCAAATACATGTTTAGCCTGTATGAACGTTATTTGACAACTTTTAAAACTTAAAATATAATTATTTAAACGTAGCAATTATGTGAAAGGATCCCAGTACATCAGGAACGAGTTTTCATCAAGTGCACGCTTGTTTCCTCGTGTGGAGACATCAACAAACACCTGTTCAGGTGAGTGCAGCAGCAGTCCACCTACAGGTGATCTCAAAGGCTGAGTCACAAAAGAACAGCTATCCCCGGCCAGTACCCCAATCCTGTGACGTGAAGCCTGTCTGTGTATTCAAAGCCAGTAAAGCGATAATAATGTGTCAACATGCACAGCCTTATTCTAAATTAAGTGTCTACAGCACCTTACAGTAAAGCATTTTTTACTTTTTAAATGTTTTTGTCTACAGTCTGCATGATGGACATTAATATCTGACCATAAGCCAGGACAGATCAGCCAGCAGCAGCTTTGTAAATGTGCATTTTATTTTCATTCTGGGTGTGGTGCAGGGTAAACATCTTTTACTCTGACGGCAGCTGGAAGGAAAAAAAAACTGCTAGCTTTGTGGCTATTTGTTTTAAGAAAATGTCAGTAGACGTGTGTGCATGCTTACCAAATATAGTGACAGAATCACTAAGTTGGCAACAATGAAAGTTACCATCTTTTTCCATACTTGCACACATGCACAAGCAGTCAAAAAGTATGTGCACTGCTAAAATTTTACATGCACAAAATTACACATATACATGGTACTTCGAGCCCTGATACTAATAACAATATCAATATCTATTTAACCAAATAAGAATGAAATGTGCACGTCTTTCATTAGTCCCAGCATTACTTTTAAAGTCATTTCATTTAGTGGAGAATTTCTTTCTTCCTGCACCACATTGTGCTGCAACCCCAGATTAGACGAAAATCCTTACAACAGTAAGCTTGAAAATAGAAATTTCAGGGAAGGAAAGCACCAGCAACTTACTAATGACTTTGGTTTCTTCACAAAAGTCAGCCATTAGGTCATTTTAATTGCCACTACCATTACAGAGGCTTTGGACTGCAATGCTGGACTCTCCACACACTCGGAATAAATCCTGTGGTTATAGCAGGTACAATTTATTGCAATAAATTACTTATTATTATTGCAGGCATTTGAATGTATATTGACAATGTGCCAGTTTTTACATTTTAATTTGCAGTTTAATGTGCATATTACAATTATTTGCCCTTTCTGTGATTTCTAGGAGACCTGAGGAGACTTGAGGCTGACTGGCGCTGCTCTCTCCACAACTCCACTACACATTCATATCCGGAGGAGGGTGTGGGATCGATGGCACGCCAGGATGCTATTAGAGCTCAGGCAGCTGGGCAGCCAGGCAGCTACAACTTCAAAAGCAAAGTGTGGGAGGAGAAATAACACGAGGTAATTATCTGGGCCCCAGTAGCTACCACCAAAGTAATCTGTAGAGTGGAGGACAAAGGGGGCTGTGGAGGTGGTGTTCAGAATGTCTGTACGTATTTTCGTCAATTCACTGCACTCAGTTCAGTCCAGCAAATGCTGATGGAGAGAAGCTTTCACTTTAACTTGCCCACATTTCTGCACTTAACCATTTTACCTTTAACTTTCAAATACAACCTTTATTCATTTCATGTTCAATATACAAAATATCTATCATAGAAACTTTTTAGAGCTTAAACTGCTGACTATTTTTAGAGTTTATAGGCAACACAACTAATACAGAAAATACATAACAGTACAGTGAATCACATCCCAACCTGTCACAGTACAGCTGAAGCCAAATTACCAAGCAAGGTGAGAAGCCATCTGCTTTTACAGCTATCCCAAAAAATGATGATGAGCAAGAAGCTATTAAGCAAACGCTCAAAGACCATCTGGACAACAAGTCATCACAAAGTCAAGAAAGTTCCACTTATCTGACTTGGGCTCATGTCAACTGATTTTATTGTTTAATAAAACTAATTTCATTCAAACCCTGACCAAGTAACAACTGTTCAGATTTTAATTTTCTGATCACTCATCTGAAAGTGCACACTGATTCACTCAAAGCAATTTAACATGATTTGCTTCTGCTGTTCCTGAATGTTTCTCATTTGTGTAATCAAATATAACAGCAATAATCACTGGTACCACTATTCCACTCCACGCATTAAAGCTCTATCCCCAATGACTCATTTCTAATGGAAAGAAGATACAAATTACCACAGCGAGGAATAAATCGCTCTGTTTTACATACATATGAGAGATAAAATAAACTGTCTGTTGAACTAAAGCGCACGCAGACATTAACACATTCACATATTCCCTCTCTTTAGGAAACTGCAAACTATTATAAAAACTGCAGGATCAGCAAGCTAACTCCTACATGCAGCCACAGGCTTTGTGCTTGCCGGCTTATTTCTGCTTCCAGTGCAGTTAATGAGTTAAAGGTCATTGAGTTGCCATGACACCAATTAGTGCAATATTTCAAATCAGCACTGCAGCTCATCAGCATTGGTGGTTAGTTGCTGCTTTGAGATATTTAACTAAACTAATTGCAAAATAATAAGCAAAAACTGATTCCATTGTGGTGAGGGGTGCAATTGGAATAATCTCTTGGGGTGAATTAGAGGTTATGTTCTGAACTTCAGTTACTGTCAGGGACAAAGGGTCAGGAACAAACGTGGCACAGAGTCCATTACGGGTTAAGTGCAGGGTTAGCTATATTATACTCAAACCTTGGGGGAAAAATGTACCTATTCTTCCTTAATGAATAAGAATTTACTACTTTGGCTTTCTCTACAGAGTATACATTTTGGGTGTCACTGACATCAGTAGTAGTCTGACAACTATTTGGGAAAACACACTAATATATAAAATGCTGTGGATGCATCTGATACACAGTTGCTATCACAGCAATTACAGCCATAGTATAGATCACTCACATATAACTAGATTCTCTTCTTTGTGTACAAATGAAAAAGCAAACTCAGACCAGGCTGTTCTCATGTGTGGTTGGAAGGAAATATCAAATACTATCAGAGCAAAGAATTCCCGTTCTATCTTCAAGTGTCTCTTGAAGACTCATCTCTTATGACATTTGTGCAAAAAACCTGTAACATAAAATGCTCAATTCTCACTTTACACCTTTGAATATAACCACTTGATGCTTCTGCCACGTTTTCTGACTGTGCTAAAGCTTAAAATAGTGGCCATCATTTATAAGTTACTTTGCATGGAACCATTTGCAAAAATACCTAAATGTAAATGAGAGCTAAAGTTAACAGTTAGCTTACAGCTAGATAACTAAGGTTCTGAGAAGAAATGTTAAATAATGCCACAGCTTCCCAAATCGTTGTTTCAACTCCCTGGTTGAAGCAGCTGAACAGCTACCTCTTACCACAGATTAAGAGTATAAAGAATAAACATGGCGTTTTCTTAGAGCTTCCTCTAGCTGAGTGCTGAGCCAAACTGATTCATGTAGGACAAAAGGCCTTGATCAGACAGGAAACCAAAAATGGCAATGGTCACTATTAACAAGATCAAGAGTTCCTTTAAGGAGGGGGGGAAACTTTTATAATCAGCCTTCTATACTTGAGTGGTGAATGAAAGATTTTACTGACTAAAAAGGGGACAAAACCGCAAGTTAGCCTGCTGGGAATTTGGTCAAAAAACACTTCAAAGACCCTCAGACCATGAGAGGCAAAATTTTCTGATCTGACAAAACAGGGATTGAATATTTTACTACAGTTTGACACAGCAAGTGGAAGGAAAACTGGACACTGAGCATCGTCATGTTAATACAATTCCTACAGTCAAGCAAGGTGATGATGGTTCTGTGGGGACGATTTTCAGCCATAGGGGCTGTGAACTAGACAGGACAGAGAAAGTGAGATGCAGGACAAAATAGAGCAATCTTAAGTGAAAACCTTCTCCAGAGTGTTTATAGGTGTAGGTCGAGGGTCGGGACTCACAACTGTGAAAATGATTGTGCAATGACAGCAACCATCCAACCTGGTTGAACTTGAAGGTTTCTGTTGAAGCTGGGAAGAAACATCCAAATGAAAGGTATGTTAGGCTTTTAGCATTGTTTCCATTAAGAGTCAAGGCAGCCACCAAAGATGCCTTAAACAGGATCTGAATGATTAACAAAATATTTCAGTGTTCAATCTTTCTTCATTCGTGAAATACAAAAGCTATGTTTCTTAAATGAGTTTGAAATAGGGTTAAATGATCTATTGTTTTAAAATTGAAATAGCAATTTAAAAACATTGCAATTAGCAAATTGCAAAGAAGAATGATTCGTTTTTATTACAAAACACGCCTGATCCAGGTTCTACACCTACAGCGTCCATGGTTTTTACAAATCCACTCGCTTCAGTCAAAATTCCCTCATCTGTCTATTTCAACAGCCATTTAGGCACCATGTGATGGCTACACTCAGCTATGAAGTCACGCCACATTTTCAAATCTCATCGTGGACAAATTGTTAATAAATGACTGAAATGTCACAAAAAGCACAAAGAACAGAAAACAGTCTAACGTCTGAAATGTCCTGATGCATTCTCCGCCTGCTGTTTGGAGTATGCTCCCCTGTGTGTCTCTGCACATGTCTGGGTGTGTGCATCATGGTGAAACTCCACCGAGTGCAATACAGAAAGCATGTAGCGAGAAATGACATGCTGTGGTGTAAATAAGATAAATAACAGACTGTTTAGTTTTTTCCACAATAACAATGTATAAAACTTGTCCTAGAGGAAATGTAATCTTCAGGCTTCTGTGGCTCAGGCGGTAGAGCAGGTCGTCCAATGATCGGAAGGTCGGCGGTTCGATTCCCGCTCCCGCAGTCATCTGCCGTTGTGTCCTTGGGCAAGACACTTAACCCTCCTTGCCTCCAGTGTTGGCATCGCTGGTGTATGAATGTGTGGATGAATGTTCGGTGATGGTCGGAGAGGCCGTAGGCGCAAACTGGCAGCCACGTTTCCGTCAGCTTGCCCCAGGGCAGCTGTGGCTACGCACGTAGCTTACCATCACCAGGTATGAGTGAGGAGTGGATGAATAATGGATTCACAATGTAAAGCGCTTTGGGTGCCTTGAAAAGCGCTATATAAATCTAATCCATTATTATTATTATTATTATTATTTTGGCCACAGGTTGCAGCTTCCTTTTGGTAAGTTTAGCTGTTGTCATACCTTTAAATCCCTGTATTAGAATATAGAACAATTCATATTTTGATGTAATCTCATGTGGCTACCCTCCATCTCGTATTATAAATATATTTCTGCATGAACACTGAACAGAAGCTGAAATTTTAATGATTAAATCACAAAACAATTTGCAACATTTGCGAGAAAAATCACAATTTGATTGGTTTTCAAACTCGTTCAGACCTTGACTGAAACAGAAAAATGAGGACTAATGTTGTTTCATTTGGTACCAAGAGCAAAATCCAAGTTAACTAACTGGGACTGATTAGGCAACTCATATTCGATCAATTGACACCAGTTAGCTTGACAGTAAATCTTATTTTATAAACCATACTTACAATTCAGTGACCAATTTCAAAGTCTCTTTTTCATTAGCTTCAAAAGATGTACCCCCCGTCCCCCCTTTCAAGCTCAGTCATAGAATTCAACTTTGAGCAAACAACATCATAGCGAGGCACATCTGGTGATTAACTGCTCACTGAAGGGTACTTCATCAGCACATTTCTGAGTGCAAAATAAAAGTTTAAACGTTGGCTTTTTTTTGCCCCAGGGTGTAGAGATACTGAAGACAGTCTGGGGATTTGAGCTAGCAAATTAACTTTCACCAGCTGACTTCCTTAACCTTTACACAACATCTGACTGAACGCACGATGACCTTCAATACCACTGCAGCTCTCAGCCCACAGGTCCAACTGTGCCCTCTCATTTTCTGTGATGTATCACTAATAGACAACAGAGCAGACAAGACACTTGCACTCTTTCACAAGGACAAGAGCAGTGGTCCACTTCCACGGATGACACCTTGATAAATTAACACTCCAGAGGAATCAATGAATTAAGCAGTAGCCAGCTTACCAACCAGTTGGTCGGGCCGCGACAGAAAGACCGACACTCCCTGAGCAACCTTTGGAGAAAATGCTGCATTGCTAATTAACAACAGAGATCGAAAAAGAACAGAAAGAAACAAATAAATGCAGGAAAAAATGCATCTACTACACAGAATTGGGTTTAATGACTGGGGCAGAACCACTGTGAGCTTGTTAGGAACCCTCTTAAATTTAAGACGTTAACGCCTTCATGCCTCATTACTTCACTATGTGGTACCAACAGCCAAAGACAGACAATGCCTGTGTTGAACATGAACACTGACTACTCACCCTCCTGCAGAGGCAACAATTATCATTATAAATTTTATTGTAGATTAATTTTATCTATGGTTTTGATACATTACTACAAGATCCAAGAAATGCAGGCATTTAACACAATACGATATCTAAAAGCATAAATAAACCCAAGTCCAGTGGATGTGTGGAGGTTCTGCTTTTTTCTATGAGCTAATTACAGAAATTAGGCAATCTTTCATCCAGCCTTCTGGAGAGTGAGTACTGAATTTCCCGACAAATGTCTGTGATAAGGGATTCCAATGAGCTGTGTAAAAGAGACCGGATCTGGAAAACGAATAAGTAAAAGATAATTCCTGCTTTGGTTTGCATGGTAAAGAGACTGATAACTCCCTAAAGTGTTCCCCCAATTATAACTATTACAAGACTTAGTCAGGCTGACCGTGTTAGTGGAAAAAGTTTGAAGCTGTGCGAGCAATTCTACATTTTTATAACTCTATGATTACACAGTACACACAGGATCAATTACTCCTTCATATAAATAGCAAAGTCTTGACTGATGAATGTTGTATCCTAGAATTTAAACAGACTTTGACACATTTCTTTGTATAAAAATACAAACGGACCGCACACCGTACTGTTTTTAGAAAAGCAGCTTCTCATCCAGACAAACTGACATCACACCTAAATCTTATCATTTCAAAAAGCTATTTTGGTGTAAGCCTAATACTTCAACTCTTTTTTAATTACCATTCAAACTTGATACCATAAGCCATGACGAGCAGTCCACTCAGAGCTGCCAGCAGCAGTAGTGCCAGCCATTTACTGAATGTTTTCATATATATATGTTGTGTTTATTCTGCCTCTATCTCTTCTCTGCTCAGGGGTGCACAGAGGCTCTTGGGCTGATTGACGGAAAGAGATTCTGACTCTTCCCAAAGAAGCATGATTGACGCCCTTGAGATGGAGCACAGCCAGTGAGGATTTTACTGTCACTCTTGGATGTGCTGAGGGCTCTGTGATGGCAGAGGACTGATATATTTAAGAATGAGGGCTTGCATGTGGAGACTGCACAAGCCACTTAGGCATGCACATAAAAGTAAGCAATTTTAAATGTGCTGTGGTTTAGCGTTTGCTTTGATTGGTTCTTATGGCAACATAACAGCACATTACCTACTTCCTTTGAAACCGCTCAGGCAAAAGACCATCAGTTTCACTTTTTCTTGCAACAGCAACGGTGTGCTAACAGGTCCTTCCAGCACTAGATAGCCCACACATAAACTACTAGACATCACTTAACACCACAAAACATGCAAACCACATTGCTTTTCAGAACTCCAAAAGATGACACAGTGAATAAGTCAGTTTGAAAGGGCAGGACATATCACCCAGAATAGCTCCCTAGACAGGATCTCATCACTCATCACACATATGTATAGACACACCCACCCACACACACACACACACAGCACGGTGCCTGCAGATGTGCATCAGTGGGAGTCTGCAACTTACTTTTTTGTCATCTTTCTGGGTTGCTGGCTGTGCGTCCTTACTGTGGTTGTCAGCTGAAGGCCTGCTGCTGGATTCCATCTGTCTGTCATTCACTTCATTCTGCTGACTGGCTCCTGACCGAGGAGAGTCCAGAGGGCAGGGCTCCGACTGCTGAACGCCACTTTGGACCTCCATCTTCCTCTGCAGTGCCTAAAATAAGAGCAAGATGGTAGGATGTAATGCAGGAAAAAATGGAGTGAATTAAACAGGTGGACTGAACATCAGGAGGCTGGTTTCTTCTGAGATGCTGATGAGTGCAGAAGACAATTACAAGAAAATACTAGATAAACTTTTACATGATTAAAAGGTTGCAATAACAATTTTAAATTATTTTTTAATACAGAAGACAGTTGCACATTTTACAACAAAAATAAAAAAAAGATGCAATCAGCCAGTAAAGGTGGACTCAGTTTAGGGTCAGGGAATTATTCTCACTGTTATTAGTTACTAATAAATAGCATTGCTGTTAAAACAAGCACTACATTGGGGATTTTTGGACTGCATCACTCTTTGCATAGACTGGGTTTGCGTAACGTGATGTGTCCACGTGGTGTTGACTCCAGTATCAAGTTGCAACACAGATGTTGTGCGGTTGAATATGCAGTGACAAGGTAAACAGTTGTCCGATGTAAAATTAGCACAATGTTGAAATCCAAAATATCGCTCAGCCTATTAAATATGTTTAAGGTTGTTTTAGATGCTAAAAAAAGAAGCTCTTCCCAAGGTCCCCTCCTGATTAGCGGTTAGCTTTAGCTCACCTGTCAAAATTGGCTTAGTAATATCACCAAGGAGACACCAGCTACTCATTAGTGCTATAAACCATCCTACTTCATATTAAAAAAAAAACATTAAACCCTTGTGAAAATCAAATGGGTAAATTATATTTCTTGCAGCATTATTCCCCAAAAAGGTTCTGACAGAACTCCTCAGAGGTGAGGTTTCAAAAACTTAAGACTTCTTATGGGTTAAATACAGCAACCATATATTTTTTTAAACCAGCTGCCTTCTAGAAAATGTCTATTATAATGTGTTATACTGATAAACATTAGGGCAGGGATCTCAAACTCTGGTCGTTGAGGGCTACCATCCAAGAGGATTTAGAAGTTTCCCTGCTACAGCCCACCTAACTTAAAATATAGGGTCATTGTGCAGAATTTTGACAACAAGCTGTTTGATCCATTTAATTTTAATCAAGTCTGCTGGAGAAGTGAAACAGGACGGTGGCCCTCAAGGACTACAGTATATCTCTGTATTGATATCCCTGCATTAAGGTTAACTTCAGGGCCTCTTGTGACTGTAAACATTGAAACTCAGCCATTCATCCCTTATTTAACCAGGGAATGAGACTGACAACAGCATAAACACACCTCAGAAAAATTTAATAGGAAGATGCTACATTATCTTATGTTGTTTGTCTCATGATACAGTATGCTATGGGGAAGTTATTTTGTCTTTGTGGTTTTTTTTGTAGGTAGGACCACATAACTTACACCATCTGATGCTCTTTTTGGTACCTCAAGTGAGGTTCCAAGTAAGCCATGCCGATACACTGCAAGGTGGATAAAAATATGAATCTAGCTGAAGTGCACTTTTGGTCAAAATACATCTTAAGGGGATTGACTTGCTTCTAGAGTCTACCTCAAGTGGCCACCCAAGGAAATGCAATTACTAGTAGTGGTTAGGTTTATTTTCAGCTCCACTTTTTTGACTGGATTCTTCTCAAAAAAAGGGGGCTAATTTCAATGCAGAAAATGAATTACATCCACCTCCAGGGTCTTATTCTGCAGCTGATTCAAACCTTTAAAGATTAAACCAGAATCTTACTTCAGAAACCAAACTTTTTATTATTTTTATATCTATATCGTTTCTCACTCAACTGTATTGCATCCTTGTTCAAAAGCTGATTGGAAAAAAAAACACTAATTCTGTTGTCCATGTAACAAAGTTACATTGCAGTATATCAGCAACAAAAGCACTGCTGTACAGTCCCCAAGCAATAAAGAGAAGACAACGTAGGGAGAGGTGACCTCGTCTGAAGGACAGATCAAAACTATCCACCTGAAATGAGCATCAGGGTGATGTTAAGCGCTGAGCTGCTTCATTCTGCATTCTGGGGCCATTAATTAGTAATGAGGTCAGTTTGTGTTTCTCTCAACTGAGATGAGTTGACTCATAAATACCTGTCCTTAAGGACATTTTACTGTAAATTTTAACATTGCAGTACCTTCAGAGCAAACAGAACCTGTCGTGTTTTTAATCGGCAGGTAAACGCACCTGTGGACCATAAATAACCCCTGTGGCGACAGCTGTGATGGGACTGCACGTGTATAATTGGTTAAAGGAGAACTGCGATTGCAAATCATTATCGAGACTAATTCTAACGGTGACGAAAATGGTGTATAAATAGTGTATTAGAACAAAAACTTTTAATATGTCTTAGCACTGGTACTCAGCAGGTGAGGCCCAACACCTAATTTTAGGAAGACTGCTCAAAAGTTGGCCTCTTCGTCAGACGCTAATGTGCATCCGCTGCTAAGCCTGGCTGTAACGCTTATAGACAATGTCTCTGATGGCAATGATATTTTCACTAAATACGCAGTAAAACTGCAACAGCGAATGCTCCTGAATATGAATACTCCAATGTTTCTTATCACTTCCAGCGATTTATGAACATCAATACAAGGTATTGACACTGTTGTCAGGGTTCTTTTAACTGTGTCTGCGTTATTACAATTGCTTCAACAGCGCACAGCAGCGCCCCACTAACATAAACAAGTCGCAAAAGAATGCTAAAATACCTCTGTCACTTCTTGGCTCCTCGTTATGTCAGAAGCATATCAAGAGGAAGATGCGGTAGTGCAACTTGCTTTACATCTCTGTTGTTGCTCTGACACGGAAAGCCACAGCAGCAGTCTGAGGCAGAACAACAGGCGACCGGTTCATTTAGTTGGACGAGAAGTTATTCCGTCAAAACCCGGCCGAGAAGCTTTGAGGCACTTCCCGGCTGAGGAAGCAGTGCACGGTGTCAAAGCCTCACAAGCCGCTGCTGCTGCTGTCACGGCGGGCGTGTCCCAGAGAGCTGTCACCAAACATCCTCTCCCCGCCTCCCCCGCTTACAGCGAGCTCGTGTCAAAAGTGGTACGTTCAAGTGCTCCTCGAAATATCGCCCTATTTGCGGATTGGAAGTTTTTGAAAGGAAACGAAAGTTGGGTGGAGGGTTTTAGACTGTGTACGCTAAATCTTCATCTTAAAAAAGCCTTTTTAATACTAATTTTGTAATTTAGTAAATACCATCCTAATCAGAAGCACAAAAGGAGTTTTTGCTAAATATTGCAATCAACTGAGGCACTGTACCTACTCAAGGACTGTACATCTAAAATTTCCCACAGTGCTAAAAATAGCAAAAGCTCTTTACGTGTGGGCGGGGCCGACCTGCATGGTTACAGGTGAGGTAGTCACGCCAGGACAGAGCAGGAGCTAAAAGATTTAATACATAACATGTCCAGTCAATGTAAATGTGCTAGGTAGGCTTAAACTATATAGAATTCTGTGATGATGATTATTATTATGATTATTAATAATCATAATAATAATAATGATTATCACAGTGAAATCAGTATACTTTATTAACTGGATATAACATTTTATAAAGTAGGATATTTGCCTTTAGCCTAACCAATAAATGCAAATGCACATTTCTAACATTGACACAACATTTGTAGCACGTCTCTGCTCTGATTTAAATCTAATGGACACAAATATTTTTATTTTTATTTTATTTTATTTTTTTATTTTTTAATCTTATTAATTTTGAATTATGGAATTTATCTAATCTTGCTGGACCTCACTGGATGTGACAGAATAAAAGTAGAAGAGTGAAGCGAAGTAATAAGGAAAGTAAAAAAAAAAAATGATAGAGAAGACAAAGATGCAGTAGATAGAAGGCATTGACCCTTCAATCCAACTAACACCAGACAACCAACTGCTACACCTGTACAGAAACACAACAGAAAATGTCCTACGGCTTTTGCAGGAAAACAAAGCTAGCAATCATTAGGAATTCCTAAAACAATATCCAACAATAACAAAAAGTAAATAAATAAAAACAAATAACAAAGATGTATTACAGCAACAACCAAAGTACCAAACACACACACACACACACACAAAAACAAAACAAAAGCAGCTCCTAGTGTATAAACCCATGAAGCGTGTCAGCATGCAGAGTATGAGGAATGAGGAGTGAGCAAAGATAAGTGTGACTGTGCAAATACAGCCACGACTCTTTGGATGCTAGAGGGAAACTAGGGCAGTTCAGAGACCTGGGCAATCAGCATCAATCCTGGAGCCACCCCCAGCCACCGACCTGTAAAGACGACCCCGGACCTACCCAGAGGTTGGCAGAGGATGGTCCCAGCCACGGACATGGGACACAGGCCCCAGCGGCAAAGATCGGCAGCCAACAACCCCGCCAAGCACCAGTCATCCAGGATGGCCAGAGCGCAGGGCCCAGGCCCCACACCACACCCAGGGAGACCAGGCACCCCAGAAGACCACCTGGCTTGCACCCATCCCAATGTTCCAGCCACACCACATGCGACGAGGAGAGGAGGAAGGACACATGCACCCACACACACATACATACGCACACACCCCAGCACCTCCCTCTGCGATCCTTCAAACCCCTCTCAGCCCCTCTTCAAACCCATACACCCCATCCCCTGCCCACAGGCCGTACCCTGTGTGGGTGACCCCCTGGCACCTACCCACCTCTCCACCCCCAAGAGGTTTTTTGGGGTTTTAAAGAAGGCCAATATACCTTGAGACTTTCTAATGTTTCTTTCTGAAATATTATCCAAATGCGACCAATACCATTAGATGGTCATAGACTTCAAGAAGAAAAGGAAGTTGCCAACTTGTGCAGATCTATCTATCTATCTATCTATCTATCTATCTATCTATCTATCTATCTATCTATCTATCTATCTATCTATCTATCTATCTATCTATCTATCTATCTATCTATCTATCTATCTATCTATCTATGACTAAAGGGAGACAATCAGTAGCCTCAATAATGGCCACAAGGTGGCAACATAATCTTAATAATCTAAGTAGTACATGAGGAGCAGATACTGTATTTCTTTTTTTAAAGATATTTAAAGCTACTAAAAATATGTCACATAAACAGGTGATACTAATGTATAGTGTATTTAATTTTCAATTTTGTGTCATATTTAGGAGTGTTGAATCCAAATGTTAAGAAGAAACCTTGATTTATTTTGTATATATATATATATATATATATATATTTACCATGAAGATAATATTTTCTTTCCATCTGTTCAGTTGAGTTATAACATTAAAGAGGCATCATATGGGTGTGGGCCCATTTTGCCATCTTCATGTCATTCCTGCCTGCTTCATCCTGCAGTAGGAGCCATACTGTTGCACTGTCTCATCCAAGCAGAAGGAATTTTACCCAAACCAACAACTGCTATGACAGGCGGGCTCTCGTCTGTTCTGACTGAGCTGCTATTGCCAGATCAGGCAGACAGGCAGCGGGAGAGGCAGGTGGAACGGCAGGCGAACAGGCGGAGGGTAAGGCGATGCGAGGAGCCGGAGACTGGGCCTCGCATTCTCAGGCCCCTCAGTCATTTCCAGACAGGCATGTGTCCTCTTTGTAAGCCAGCAGGGACACACAGTCAGGCGCACTGATGGCCTCCGCCGGCACAAGCAGATGTTTTCTGGGTATTATTGTTCCGCCTCCCTGGTAATTGTTTTCCTTCAGGGCCAGCCAGTCGGACAAGGTGCCAGGTTGTGTTGTGGGAAGGAGTTAAGGAGAGACAGTGTATTATTAGTGAGGAATGCTTTGGAGGTTGCTTCATGCAGGCTGTCCAGCTTTTCTCTGTGTTCCATGTGGCTTGAATTACTAACACTACAAATGGAAATGGCATAGCAGATAATAATAGCGTTTTCATGTGGCATTTCAAGGCTGTAAAGGTATTCTTTGCCCAATCGTAACTGCAGCATGGTGGCATGCAGGCTGAGGAAACTATAAGTCGAAAGAGTGAATCACATTTAAGCATCATCATTAACATTTGTTAAACTGTAAAAGAAATTTATCAAGAATTATCCCCTCCAGTGATCAATATTCTGCTATAGTGTTGGGGATAGGTTGAAGTGTGTCCTGATTATTGCAATTGTGCTATTACTTCTTACGTGAAGCCAACTTATCCTCACAGTCACTTCACAGTTATAGCACAGAGAACAAACTGTGTTAGACACTAAGTGTTATCCTGTGATCCCATGTTGAAAATGCCCTCTTAATTAGCACAGTGAACTAGCGAGACCTTATTATGGGGTCAGGTGTTCTCCAGACCTCTTTTAAGGCACAGGCAGGAAAGACCCACTAGGGGGCACTTTGAGACTTTGGATCAAAAATAAAGAGTAACAAAGCCTCTTTTGTAAACTGTTTCATAGTCTGAAATCTATTTATTCCAATTTTTATGTGCCCTTTTCATTTTTTTTTTCATGAAAAAAATTACATTTTACCCCCTCTTCACTCTGAATCATAAGTTGCAGACCTCTTCATTTGTTTCTGAAACATTACTTCAGAGCTTTATTAGTGTTTTTTTTAGACAGAGGACCCTTTAGCTTGTGTCTCAGGATTGAACCTAATAGCTGTTTAGCATGTATTGCCTGCAAGGAGCACTGACTCAAAAAGAGGGATATCTCAGAATATGGGAAAATTGCTCTTATCTGTTGTAATGGCATGCCGCACTCCAGGGAAGCTGCAGGCTTCTCTAAAAGCTAGTGTCAAGATGTTAAGCATTTTTTTCAGACTGACGCAAGATGTAAGTAATATCGTCCAATCATGTTTTCATTTTTTTATTTTTATATATAAATATAAAATTGTAAGTGTTAAGAGCATGCAGGGAGGGCCGACAGAAAAACATTTCGCCATGGAATCGGCTGCTTACAAGCAGAGCATTGGATGAAGTTTTTCATCCTCTGCCAAAAGATGCTTGTTAAAATAGGATGAAACCCACATCTGATCTTTAATTTTTTTTCATCGCCATTTGGCATCTTTTTGTGTGATCCTGCTGTTAACATCATCCCTGTCAGGCAGTGTGTTTAGAACTTGCTGCTCCACATGTGTTTGTTTGTTTGGTGTTTATTGGAAATTCCTCTGGCGTCTGACAAATGAAGAAGCTACAGGGTCACATGGCAGCTTTGTCAGCTTGTGGCAGTTACCAGCACGCCCCAGGATGAGGTGCAACAGTTCAAGCCCGGTCACAGAGTAGCACCTTTGGCCCCCATATTTCTCACACCCAGGATGAAGGAGTTGCAGCATCTGCGGGATAAGACTGTGTTGAAGGAGTTGCATAAAGGAGCGTGGTTAGCATGCTTAGGCAAGATGAAGGGTGTCTGTTGACTACATAAGGCCACAATTTGTCTTTCATTGTATTTCATCTATATTAAAATTTGTGTGCTTACTCTTCATTCTGAATCATACCTGTTAAAATCATAATTCCATGACTCAAACCCCACCCACTACCGGCATGACTGACAGCTCAGGCAAAGTTCAAAAACCACACGCTGGATTATCACCAAAATACAGCTGCTGCCGTGTGAAAGAATAGACGCCTCCGAGTCACAGATCTTGAAAGATCTTAGTCATACATTGATTTCTGGTCATTGTTGACAAGTCATTGGAAAACTTTAGGGGTGCATTTTACCATTGTAAATATCTATAGAATTCAAATACAGCATGTCTGAAATTTTCATTTTACTTTAAAATAAATAAAATAGAAAGAACAAAAATAATTTTTTTAATTCAAATTATGGTTATAATATATTTAATTTAGGATAACAGCTCAATGTGTTCTAAGAGAATAGTGGTTTTGCTAAAACAAGCATGAGGACAAAAGAACTGCGCCTGCTGATACACCATGTGTCAACTGTCTGTGTATGCGTGTGTGCATGCAATTGTGTGTGCATGTATGTGGGTGTCTATGAGCAAGCACATGCATACATTTATGTCAGCCATAGTGTGCATAAAGGTGGCAATTTTTCTTTTCTTAGGTGTGAACTGCACAAGAAATACAGCACGATCAGTCTCACAAAACTGCAGATCTCAACCGCCAAACGGTGAAAATATCACACACTGTAAGATATTAACTGATTTGAAGTATAAAAAATAATATTTAGAGGTTTCGTTAAATTACGTCCAAACAATTTTTATTTTAAACAGCTTTGCTTTATGCTTGCAGAATATATGTCATCACCAATACGCCATCGTAATGAAATTTTTTTCCTTGTTTTGTAGTATAACACAGATGCAGCACATCAGTGGCTCCAGTTAATCACAGCGTCTGCACGCTACTTCATATAAAACTAAACACCCAAGTGTGACTTTGCGGTTGTTGATGTTTCCAAGCTGGGTTGAATCATTAGGAAGTGATTCTCTCTAACAAGGGCTAAGGAGCTGTCAGGAGACATTCACAGGCAGGTTTCGCCATGGAGAGTGTGAGGAGTCTTATCAGGGTCTTAGCTGTTTTGCTGCGCCTGTTTATAAAGAGCCTGCTTTATTTGGAGTGAATGCATTCTAGCAAGGTCTCTACTGTTGCTGTGCGTTGATTAAAAGTGTTTTCACGATTACCCGTAGTGAGTCTATTCCAGCCTAACAGGGTTACTAGCAGTTTTAATGAAGGGGAGTAATCATTAGATGTGAAAGGGGGTTGTTGGGGTCTTGCGCTGTCTTTCTCTGTCTGTATGTTGTGAGGGCGAAAGAGATCGTTGCTTCTTTTGGTTCTGATTTTAGGTTCCACTTGTATGCTGATAGTTTTTTATAGTGTTGGATAAGAAAATTTGAAAAATGAAAAATATTACACATCATTCCATTCTGTTAATGCTGTGTTATAATTATAAGCATTTATAACAGCATTCCCCTCTTTTGTGAAAAGTTTCCTTGTTTAAATTTGTATAAAAATGATTTAAGAAAAAAAAAAAAAAAACTGTGAAGAGAGCCATACATCTTTATTTTTGTCATACTGCATTTTGGTGTTCTGCATCCTCCTTCCTCTTCTTCAGTCTTCTTCAGTTATAGTTGCCTGCTTTGCTATGTGGTTTCTCTGCTCCACTCCTTTAGTTGGCTGTGGCCAGTTTTTGCATTTGCTGGTGTGAGTGAATTTCTCACAGCTTCTTGTGAATGTGTTTTTTGAAAGTCCTATTCAACATTTGGTGCAACTATAATCGGCACCAAGCCACTACGCTCATGCAGACGTGTCTGTGGATTCACACATTTAGGCCTTCAGAAGTGTTGTGCCATCTTTTAATTTTTTTTTCTCTTTCTCCCATCTAGCAACTTAAAAATTTTACTAAGATATTGAAAGGAGCATGTCTCAACTAAAGGACAGCCAATGGATTTTCCGTACTAATCAGAGAAGATTTAGTAAAAAAAAGGAGCAAAATTGCTTCCATTTAATTTTTTATTCGTATGGCAACATAATAGAAGCATATAATAATTTAGCAGTGGGTATTAAAGGGAGATAACAATCTTAAACCTATTCATAACATCTCAAAAATCACAGAAAACATAGACTAATATTTTAATCTACAACATCAATCTCCTAATTGACACATTTAGTGTAAAATTCAATGCAAAACTTTCACTTTTATCTCATACGGATTCTGTAATAATTGTAGAAGTGCTTATGCTGTACTGCTGAAGTCCTCCTACCAACAATGCACCAATAGAACTTTCACTTCTCCTTTTTCAGTCTTAAGTTTAAACATTCATAGAGGCCTGAGCCTCAGCTATTTGTGTATGCCTGAGCAAGCTCTGTCCCTGGGCACGGTATGTTCTTCTGTTATCAAATCAAACAATTACACGTGCAGTCCTGGAGCAGAAAATTACATTTTGGCACAATGGTGCATCTTTGATTAATATATTGTAACATCTGACTCCACACTCTCCCATCCTCTGCTGGGGCCAATAGATAATAAATGGATGACTTGAGAGGCTATAATGAAGTGACTGTCTTGTTATTGACAGGGGAGCCTCCGCAAATGCTTCAGTGCAAAGCAGCGATTCCAACGGAGGTCCTCCGGTGCACAGAATATTATACAGGCCGTTAAAAAGAGCTAATGTTCTGCTGCCAGTGTTCCTCTCCAAAGGGACGGACACTGAATTCCCTTCTCACAGCTGCAAAACAGAGGTGTAAATTAAAGCCAAATAATTTCTTTAGAAAGAAAAAGAAGAAAAAAAAAACATCTCGATATAACGGCAGACTACAGTTATCATATGATTAAAATGTGGGAATTCCTCAGTTTCTGTTAGAAGCTGGTGTTGGAGCAAGGCTTTCATCTTAGCAGCTTATGCTTTGTGCAGCTTTTGCTGTCAGCTATATCATTTTAATCTTTTTTTTTTTAGGCTGTGGGTGATTTCTGAAAATAAAATAGAATAAACTGGAGATTAATTGTTATGATTTATTTTTTAAATATACTATTAACAGATATCATAGAAGATTTTTGCAGGATGCCTTGAAGCCCTGTACTGTCAATACAAAAGTGCTGTTTCAAAGAGGAAAAAAGACTGCATGATTCATAGCTGCTGTGTTTTTTCTTTTTTTTTTTTTTGGTTCTGATGTGCCACCCTTTCCCTCAGGTACTTATTAGCAATGACAGATGATTTCTGATTTGACAGCATTGAGGCAGGTGTAAATTTCACACACACAATTCAACCCCACACTTTTATCCAATTAATTTTGAGGATCTCTTCTTTCTTTCTCAGGCAGCACCAAATAAAGAAACAATTTGTTTCAGACCTTTTCTTTTATAAATCGGATTTATATCTCAACACAAGTCCTTAATTTCTATCAGACCAATTTTGCTCTTGTAAATAAATATGAAACTTTTTGATCATTGAAGGGTAAAAGCAGTTCTTAACAAATATTGTGGCATCCTTAGGGGTGATGGGTAGTTGGGGGTTAGGAGGATAACAGGAAAAAAAATATATTCCTCTTTGAGAATGTGCAAGATCTCATGCAGTTGCCTCTCTCTCACTCTCTATCCCTCCTCTCTGTTGGCGCTAAATCACACGTTAGTACAGCCAGTGGATGTGTTGACAGTTTTACAAACAGAAATGTAAAACGCCATACTCAAGGGGGTCTAAGAGATAAGGGGGGAGCTGCTCAGGGCAGAAAACAGAACAAACATGGCTCGGAGAAGCAGAGAATGGCTTGTTAAAACACCTCGGATAGGTTATTTTAATTACATAGGGTATGCTACACTATTAACTGTAGCCACAAGTGGTGTCAGCATGCAGAATGATGAAAAAGCTTTGCTGGTCAGTCCCACTTTTAATGCTTTTCCTATAACAGACAAGATATGTCAGAAAAAAAATCTATTTTGACATAGTTCTCCATTAAAATAAAAAAATCCTGCTTTTACCTGCACAGCTGAACCAACAGGCCACATCCTTTTGACACAGCAATTACCTGCTGTCTTTAACTCACATGGAAAGCTGAAGTGAAAGACATTCCCACTGGATTGTTGTAGCCTGCTGGGCACAGAATAAGAAGACTTGGGGGACATACCAGAGGGGTGGAGTACACGCAGCTGGACATGGAATATGTCATGCATTATAGCCATAGGGTTGTTATCAGGATCAAAATCTCACACATTATTCCTGAAATCATTATATTCAGGCTTGCACAAGCATTTATGATTTTTTCCTCCACTTTTGAGTCAGGTCATACAAACCAAAATCATGTATTATTCATTTGGTGGTCTATAGCTAACACATAGAGCAAACACTTATTTCCATAGTAGAGCATTAAATGCTTTATTCTCCTTTTCTAATAGATGAAATTTTTGAAAATTTCTCATGCAGTTTATGGGTTCCTTTATATATTACCTGTTGGGAGGGTTTTACTTGTCAATAAATGCATGAATTTTTATCAGATGGCGTGAGGCTGGCATGAAGACAACGACTGGCCCCAACTGGTCTTGGTGCGGGGAGGACACAGGCCTTGCATCTCTCTAAGACATCATTAGAAAGTGACAAAACTGCCAGGGGCAAAACTGGCCTTGTACAATGATCAATTCGGCAGACAGGATTGAATTATAGCGAGAGGGCGAGCTTTAAAAAAAAAGGGGGATTGGAGGGAGTTGGTATAGTACAAGCCCCCTACTGCTTTAATTACTGATGTGTGCGTCTCCCCGTTAACAGAACACCCATGGTCAGCCGACCACTCCGGGCTCGCACAAAGCTGGAGAGGAGAAAGAACATTCTGTGGAAAAGCAGGGAAAGGAGAAACGCAGAGACACACACAAACAGGAGAGCTCATTAGCGAATGGTAATCAGCGGTCGAGAGGTTGGGCACTCACCTCACAAAACGCCACATGTCAATTTGTCCCCTTCTATTCATGAGCCCACTTTCATTTTACCCCGCTCCCTTATGCTCCCTTGTTGAGGAGAATTGGATGGAGCGCCATGGGGGGAAACACTCTAAGAGAAACGTAAACACAGGCCTGGAGTAGGAGACTCTGCTTTGTCAATATGGGCTCCTCAGATGTGGCCCTTTCCCTTCTTCTCATTGGTGTCCCTGCTCACAACCTGACAGCCAGACATCGTCTCAATCAGGTATGGGACCAAGATAGAATATACATTTTTTTCTCTTTGTATCCCATGCACACTATTTTAACATTGTAATGTGAGGTCTTTGAATAAACTCCCATTTCTATTTACAGTATAGCCGGTCGAGTACAGTAGGATGTAATGTACAACATATAAATAAGACTTTTGCTTTTGGATCTAATTCTAGGAACAACTAGAAGACCTGCATCTGCTGACCTGAGGGACCTGATGGGGTCATACAAAATGAGCAAGTCAGAGATTTACAGAGGGGCTGAGGCTGAGCCATTTAGTGCTTTATGAACCAGTAGGAGGATTTTAAATGTGGCTTTATGTTGAACAGACAGCCAATGAAAGGGATTTCAGTACGGGGGTGATATGTTCAAATTTCAGTGACCTTGTCAGAATTCTTGTTTCTGCATTTTGAACAAGTTGTAATTGTTCATTTGATTGTTTGGATAATCCTGCAAATAGGGTGTTACAGTCAGCTCATTATGAATAAATGAGAGTTTCTCAGAGTCTGACTGAGATATGAATTTTCTCATTTTTTATTTAGTTTTCAGATGGTATAAAGCAGGTCTGGTGATGTTTGTAATGTGACTGTCAAAACTGAGATCACTGTTTACAGTAATGCCAAGGTTCCTGACTGTATGTCAGAGAAATAGAAGACAAGTAGATACAACAAGTATTTCAGTTTAATCATTATTTCATTCTAAAACATTTCTGGACACCCAGTCATGAGTCATTAGCAACTTGGGCCTTTTCCTGGGCTTCAGTTAAAGTGTGACTCCACCCTGCAGTTTCTTTAGTCACTATGCTGTAAATTAACAGAAGTGATTCAGTGAAAGTACATCCTTGCAATGTTTAGAGAAGCTGTGGCACAAACCTCACTCAGAGACAGTTTTCATTTAGTAAATCTGCTTCTGTTTAAAGCTCTGTTCTCCTCTCATATCTGTAAATAGCAAGTAAAATAACAGCCAAGAGGTGGTTATCATGAAGATGTAGCTTGGTGGAATGGTTATAAACAATACTCTTCAAAAATCAGAAAAGACAAAATGTATTAATATGAAGAAAATTGTCAGCACATCCTCCCTATATTATCAAAGATTAAACACACTTAATTGAAGAAGTTCTAATGAAAAACTTCTCCTTGATTTTTAACATATGTTAAAAGTTAAAGAGAAAATTAACAATATAAATTCTGTTATATTATTTTAAAAAAATATGCAAGATAAAAAAGAAATAAAATAATAATAGAAATTGTTGCACTGCTGTACTGCACTGCATTACAGACCGTGTAGGCTGACAGCTTGTTTTGTTCTGGGGTTGTTTTGTTTCAGCAACATGGATTTGGACTGTGCTTCATAGTAATCCGACAAAATATATGAAAAGGAAATGTTTTCATTTTTGCCATCCTTAAATCCTGGCATGTTTAATGTTGAAAACATATTTTATATAACATTGTTCTGTTGTGTCAGCAGCTTCAGAAGTATTATCCTTACCAGTAAATTCTTTAAGCTTAACCCTATTATATCTATCTATCTATATCTATATCTATATCTATATCTATCTATATATACATATATATATATATATACATGATCTGTTGCAGATGAAGTCCTAATGTTTTGTGAAGCTACCTTTAAAACTGGGGCATATTTGCAGTAGCATCGTGTATGGACATGCCTATCAGCCGTGCATGTACTGGTGATGAGGCCAACACTCCTTGCACCATGCATGGTCTGCTGGGCAGCAGAAGAATATCTAATGCACCAAAGCCAATTTCGTCTGTACTGAAATTGAGGTTTGCTGGCATTCACTCATACATTCAAAACTTAAATCAGATCACCTCTCAGTCGAGTGGAGTCAATACAACCCTCAATCGTACTTGGAAATGAGACCTAGTCATCTTCGTGGATTACAGGTATCTCATAATGGGATGAAGGAGATAGTTGATATCTCTAGAGATCTATCTCAGCCCGCATCCAGTCTCTCTGGCCCTGTATTTGAATGATCTCTGAATGAAATAAGATAATCCATATCTTAATCAGTAATATGATTTCAAATGAAATGCCTAAGCCTGCGTGCATACTCTAGATGAGGCATTAATTCAAAATGCAGAGGTCAAAACAGTGAATACTTGTTGGATAAATATCTGCAAAAATGTTGCACATCTATTACATATCCTCAAAAAGAAGTTGCTTAAATAAAAACAGAGCATCACTTTGATATGTTGAGTTATTCTGCATCCTTTGCACCTTCATTTTTTCATCATGGTAGTTTCAACAAGGTTTAATTGGGATGGAAATAGAAGTGGTGAAACATGACAGGAACAAGCCTGGTTATTTAGACCCTTTATCACTGTATACTGTCCTTCAACCAATTATCGCCAATCTGCAGCTGTGCAACCCCCTACCAATGTCCTCCCTCATGATTTAACCAGACCTCATGCAGCTGCAGAGTGGCGGCTTTGGGTCAATAAAGACAACTTGTAATCCAGTGTGGTGCAAATTGAGTTTCTGTTGGAGAATAATAGTTTGAAGAGCTTTACTCGAGGTTTCAGGGCCCCCTACCAATACTATCCCAGCTACTACACACCACTAAATGTGACTAAAAATATAATTTAATCATACGTTGCTCATAGTTTCATACTTGTTAAAGATTGCACTATTTCATTAAAATTTAAAATACTGCATTTAATGGGAAATTATGCCTAGTTTTGCACAGAAGATCCACCTAAGTCTTTGTTTGTGACAGTGTTTTTGTATGTGCTTTATTTGCACATAGCCAGGAAATGTCACCTTGCAAAGAAAATTCACAGCTCAAGCTGTGTGTGTTTGCCACATAACGGAAAATGACTGGACCTCCAAAGAAGCAGATAAAAAGATGAGAAGTTACATCTGCATGAACAGATTACTATTTTTCAGTAAAACAAATACACTCAGACATTCAAAGCAGTCATTTTAAAATGAAACATTACAGTGCACTAGCTTTTCCTTGAGGTGAAAATTGAGCAGCATTGCAGCTACAACAACACAACTACATCATAGAAGCACAGTTACACCCCCTTGGAAGAACCCTTCCCTGGCATACTCATTTGGCACAACCTTCCCAAGGACCAGCTTGTTGTCTGGGCCATTGTTAGCCCAGGGAGGCTGGCCTGAGCCCTGAGGGCTTGGTCAGCGTTTAGGGTGTTTTGCAGGGTGGGGTGGTGAGGGGGGGCTGGGTGAGGGGGTGGGAGACCATGGAGATGGGTGCAGGCCAAGGCTGGGCAGGGCTCAATGCCAGGGTGTCAGTGGGACACCCTTCTTTCTGGGAGCCTGCTCAACCCCCTCCTGGTGCCCCAGCAGGGTGCAGGAATACATGGTCAGTGCAAGACAGGTCCATCTGCCCCACTACCTCTGTCCTGCTCATGCCAGCACCTTCCTATCACCTGCTCCATCGGCACCTTATGGAAATGACCTACTGTTGCCTGACCTAGCTGACATACATGACTCACCTTCAGCATATGCCACCATGGCTTCTGTGTCTTCTCTTTGTAAATGGTTCATGAAAGTTAAAGTGTTCTCTCCCTCTTATCTTGTAACACATTAAAGTTTGACTGTTTAAGAAAACAGGAATTATTAGAGTGAAGTAATAGGTTAAAAATGTGTTCACTTCACATTCACTTTATACACCAGAGTGTTAATTCTTTCATCATCATTATTTTATCATCACCATCAGTGTTGTTTTTTTTTTTTTTTTTGTAGTTGCTGAGGTCTCATCTAAGGAAAGTTTTTTGCACGACACATGCATACTGTATGGAAAGCAGAGGTTATATCTGACATGGCTGGTTGTCAAAGAGGAGTGCTCTTTAATACTTGATATGCTGTTGAGTCCATGCCATTGTAGTTGCTTGCTGAGCAGCGGTTTACATGTGACTACTGTGCAATTTTCTCTGTAAACCCACTGAAATTTACAGCAGAGAAACAACAACCTCACAAGCACGAGAGAATGTCGAGTTAAAAATAAGACATCCTGTATTTGAAAAACTAACACCTTCTACAAAAAGGCTCTGGTGTGAAAAGGAGCTGGGTAGTTTAGACAACTAAAAATGCTTTGAGTTGTAAAACGGTAGCAGCAATGTTTCTGTGGATGCAAATACAGCCTATTTATAAGAAATGTTGCTGTCAGAACATAAGTGAGCGAGTGATTTTAGTCAGAATCGGAACGATTCAGGGAGTGTCAGTTAAAACAACTTTTGTTTTAAGGATTGTACGTTGTTTTTATCAGCTATAGCTGTATTTTCTTCTTTTGGTAGCGAGGTGCCAGACATGGCTTTGTGGCTTAGTATACAAATTTCTGCCAACGAAAACGGAGGTATTCTTAAGCAATATAAACTGAACTGAGAAGTTTTTTTGTCATTTAGAGGCGCTTTTTCACACTTTATAGACATTCTTTTTTTATATATTTCTATTGTTCTCCATAAAAAAAGTAATTTGTATTTTTCTGTCTGCTCTTGTGTCTTTTAGTCCTGTGGATTTCTAAATTATAGGTTTATATGCATAAATATATGCATTACAAATCATGATATGAAATTTCCCACTCTATTTCCAGCCACAAAGAGTCAATCTTTGTAATAAGACTCATTCAAAACATCAGCCAAATGAAGATGTAGAAGTGTTTTACAAATGGAGAAGACTTTTGTGCCGCGGTGGCTGAATGTGGTGAATAGGGAGCAGTCGTGCCCTATGTGTAGCCCCAGCTGTCTTTGACTGATAGGCTGGAAGAGGGAGGGGAAAAGCGGGGGAGACATGACGGTGAGGTGCAAGGAAGTTCAGGAGGCCTCTAGATTTACAACAAAACTGAACAGACTGTCGTGTTAGTCATCCCAACTAACCAACCGCTCAACCAGCCAAGCAGTGGGCTGCGGTGTTAATACCCTGCTCCTCGGCTCAGAGCAAGCTAATTAATGCAGCCAAATGAGATCAGCAGCAGAGGCCCAGGCCAGGGCCGTATTGCTAAATAGCTTCCTTTAGTGTGGGCCTGTGTGCTGTAATTACCACCAGGCCGCCGCACAATGCCTCTTTTATGTCCCACTGAAAGTGATTTCATGTCCCTCATTCCCCCATTAGCAGCGTGTTTTTTCAAACGTGATGAGAGAGGCCTGTCAATGGCTATCGTGTGTGTTTGTAAGAGAGGCTGCCAGTTTGCTTTGTGTGTAATAGACAGCTTGACGTACGTATGAAAGTGGGTACATGTTCATTGGATGCAATGAATCTGAGAATACAGCCCACCAATAACAGGCTGATCGACATCAAACGTGTTCACTTTGTAGTTAGGACCCATCTTTTGCTCCATATATGTTGAATCCTACAATTAAATAAATGCTGAATAAGTGAAAAGAGTCTTCCAGCAGAACATTAGTTCTTGATGAGCATCCTGATGCACCACAAAACCAGTCAAATGACCACCAATTTTTTTTTTTTTTTACCGCTGTAAATATTATATTCAGAAATTTTATGACAGTATTTAATGATGTCTTTTTTTGTTTGTTCTTTTTAATTCCCAAATTAGAGGGAAAATTACACTCTTTTTTTTTTTTTGTGCATGTTATTTCTTTAAATCTTCTGTCAGCGAACAGTCAGAAAATAATGCTCCTGACCTAATTCAATTAAATTATTTTCAGCCGATTGATAAGTTATTATTATATTTGGATTAAAAACAAACAAACAAACAAAAAAATTTAAGTGATCTGCAAGAGAAATGTCACAGTAGTATCTGAATGGTTGAAAATATGAATTCATTTTCCTGAAGCTCTCAGTAAAAGTATTTTTCTTTTACAATTTAAGAAATCTTATTCTCTTAATAAATCAGTTCTTTCATTAATATATTCATAAATTGTGTATATGTGTAATTCAGTTAGCAGTATATAGTTTATTTTGACCAGAATATTTATTTATTTTCATGACATCTGAAGATTTATTCATACACCAGATTTTGTTCATAATTGAAAGTGGACAGATATTTTCATTAAGGAACCATCTACATAAACCAATTTCTGCCAGGATAAAATACCTGCGGCCTTAAAATGGCATAGATACAGAGGTTTTATCAAACTCAGCAATAAGCTAAATAATATAGCTCATTTTTTAATATTAAATTTGTAAAAATTGCAAAAAGTCAAAGTAATTCTTTTGTTAATGTTTTGAGTCATTTTTGGATGACAATATCTATCAAAAACTGTCCAGAGCTCTAGTTCAGACATATCAGATAGATTTAGGGTACACATTTGGGAGTATATTAGTATAAGATAAGCCATTATCATAAAAAATGTTAGTCCTGGATAACAATAGAATGATGCAGAGGAGTGTAACCGATCACAGGAAGACTGAGACGCCACAGTTTGGGACAGTTTGGCATGTTTGTCAGGCTATTTATCATCAAGAGTTGCGTTTTATCGACAGAAAAATTCATGCTTGATCAATTTTAACCCAAATATATGAAAAGTAATAAATGCAAATTGGAATCAACTTTGAATAAAGTTATTCTATGAATATTAACAACATCGAACATTGAAGAAGTCACTTTTGCTGAACTGCACGTGATTAATTCATTTGTCCTTGTTTGCCACATCCGTATGTTATGGTAAACTTTCAGTGCAATCCATCAATTTAAGTCAGCACGAGCGTAGACACAAGCAACCATTTGGTGTTTAATGTAGCAGAAACTTCTAGCTGTCCTGCCACTATAGTGCCACCCTGACACTGTCAAAGGTGCCACGTTTAGCCCCAGGCACATCTACTCAATCTCTGCTCGGTTCACAGGGGCCAGTGCACCAGCAGGGCTGACTAATGCTTTACTGGGCCTTATCACCTCCACTCCGCAATTGCCCTCCCCTTCTGGACAGGCAAAACCAACGTACCCCTCACCCCCAGGCCCCGGTGGATGGACCTCATCCCACAGCACTAACGACAAGAAGACAGGTCGTGTTTTGCAGAGTCCCTGAGCAGCGAGTCTCTGCTCAGAATTGAGACTCTCAGTCTGAAACCTTACTGCTGCTGGAGCCCCCCTGACAGGACATGTGTGGTAATGGGCTGCTAGGTCCCAGACCTGTCACAGCAGAACCCTGCAGGGTGTGCTCACATATGCCTCAACTCCATCTGCCATAAAAATCAATGTATTTTTCAGGCTGCAAACAGTTTAACAGCTTACAGAAAAGCAAATTATATCTTAGATTAAGATGACTTGTCCATTACTAATATCTACTTTGATAGAATGGTCAATTACTTAGATTAATGAGTCATTGTGCAAAGTTTCATAAGGTGTTGGATCCATGCAATTTGACTCAGGTGAGTTGGAGCAGGGAAAAATTGAAAACCTGCAGGACTGGGGTTCTTGAGGACCGACTTTAGACACCACTGTCATAAATGAAACACATGTAAATAAGTAAATCAACAAGAAGAAAGTGCAGAGGTATGGCAGAGCCATACAGTAGATCAGAGCCAGTATTCACAGGTCCAGCTGGATAGGAGGTGAGAATCCCAGGTCAGGCTCTGACATGACTCTCTGACTTCTGATTTGAAGATTCTCATTTTCAGTTCAAGGCAAGAAATTGTACCTGTGAGAAGCCTTCAGGCAGAACAGAAGGAGGTGTGGGAGAATCTGTTTCTGTTAGAGATGAGGCAGCTCCTCTCAGTCACAGTGGGGAGTTGTAACTATATGCATTATGTAGCTGACAGACAGCTGCTAAACAGAATGCAAACATTTGAAAAGCTTTTGTTAATCAAGCTTTTACATAATGCTCTTTTCAAAGTAGAAGATGAGACTCATCAGCCAAACAATTAGGACATTATGCCTTAAAGCATAAAGCATTTGAGGGAATTTCAGCCACCTAGCTTTGAAAGCCTTTAAAATGCTGTCAAATACATATTGGGGAAAACATATCTAATCAAATATGGGTGCAACTTATTAGATCATGGTTCAAAGTATCAAGGGAAATGCAAACACGTTTGATAAGTTATCAAATTATTAATAGGATCCATCAGCCTCCATGTGAAGTGGCCCAGCTTAAACTTAGAAACTCTGATTATTGCTGGATGTAAAAATGCTGCATGTGGCTCTCTAATTGCTCCATAACATCTCCTTATCAATACTGCAACAACAGCTGCTCTGTCGATTGGACGTGCAACCCACTGGAGATGAACAAAATGTCCACCAGATCTGCAGGACAGAACTTAACTGGATGTAGGATAGTGTTATGACACTGGAAAACTAAAAATGAAAATGGTGAGGAAGTGGTTTGATGAAATGGCTAAGATTTCCTCCTGAAAGGTAGATAGGTAGGGAGGAAATGTATATGAAAGCACAGGGTCTCTTGCAAGGCTATGACCTGAAACAGGTAGATTGCACCCTTTTCTTTGATTCTATTCATTTCCTGCATGTATATGTATATGTGAGTGTATTGTATGTGTATAATACTCTCCCTGTGTTGGATTCCCTCTGTTGTTTTGTTTTTTGAAGTTTTTTTCTTTGCTTTATGCATTTGAAATGCAATAAAAAAAAGTAAATGACAAAGAAGAAAAGAAGAAGTGGCAAATATATAAGCCAGTAAAACATTATACAGGATATATGTCAATCTACTGAATATAAAGCAGAAGTTACCCATCTTCCTGCTTGCAGGGAGCCTCTGATGCGCTTTTTTTTGCCTCCCTCTCTCTCTACCTTTTTGTGTTTTGAACTTCTGCAGGGTCCTTTTATCTGAACTTTGAGAGCATCATTTCTGTCACTTTTTTTCCATTCATGCACTTTACTCTGTTTCATTTTCACATGTGGTCACATTCTGCTTCTTCTTTTCTGTATTGTCATGTATATTTAGCTGAGAAGTAAACTGCACTTTTATATGCTAATGGTTCATTAGGTGGAGATCTGCATCCATTTTTGGCTATAAACAGCTGTGAGCGTCAGATTCAAATGCATTTGTATAATTTCATGATTACTGGCATTTTTAAAAAAAAGAACAAAACATAAGCAAAGCTTAAAAAAAATCTAGTGACAAAAATTTAAAGAAAGCGCTTTTTATCCTTTGTCATATCTTTTTTCTTTTTTGCTTGTTTCGTTCTTGCTGTCCCGCATCTCAAAGCAGGCACTTATTGTCTCAGCAGATGTCAGGGGATTTGGTTTGTCTTACAATTTGAGAAGGCCTTCCTCCCCGTTAGCCTTTTGCTCTGCAGGGCTGCAGAAGTCACTGAAGCAAGGAGACGACATCTTTCCTTTCCACAGAGAGCTCAGTGTCTCTACCTAGAACCTCAAAGAAGAGGTACTGCACAGATATACAGACACACACACATGCACATTGAGTCCCGAGCCACACACTCTGACCCCCTCCACCCCAAACTCCTTGTACTCCCCATTCCTCCCCACCTTCTCCTCCCTTCACCCTCAGAGGAGTGGAGCTGTATTGAGCGGGAGCTTGAAACCATGCTTGTATTGTCAGAGGACTTGCCGGCACTTACCTCCACTTGAACATTTAGTGCTGTCTTGCTGGGCCTGGACAGAGAATAGCACTATAGGGTCACTGATGAATTGCTATTTCTGGACAAGGGATAAACAGACTGCTTTGTAGGGATTATCTGTCCAATCTGTGGTGGCAGAACTGAGATTTTTATTTCTGTTTGAAGAGTCCAAGACTGTTATAATTCAGTCAGTACTTTTAAATGTTACAATTCAGCTCAATATATTCATTTGTGATGCATGAACGGGCCTCGCCAGTGTGTCAGCTGTTGATTTATGGAAATTATAGTGATTTTTTTTTTTCCATCTTTTAAACACGATGGAGGTTGCATCATGGTTTGTGTCTGTTTCCGAACCCACTCCTGCATATACAATATACACTCAAACCGTGACTAAAAATTAGCAAATAAAGACTATGTGTCAACTTGTGGTCACATAAAACATTTCCAGACTGTTGCGGGTTAAGGGTGGGATTTAAATGCATTAATTGCGATTAACTAATAAAAAAAATTATTATATAATTGGAGCTTGAATTGAAACAATGCAGAATGTTTGTCAGTGCATGAGTTTTTAGTACACCGATTAGACTGGCGCACACGTCAGAGCTCGGCTAACAACTTAGCAACTTTGGAGCTATATTTAGCAAGTTTTCAGACCCATCTAGAGACTCTATTTACAAGAAACCGACCAGCAACAAATCTAGTGGGGACTTTTGGAGATGTCATGAAAGCATGTGTTGTTTACTTCTTCTCAATGAGCTGCTGCAGGCGCTGCTGCAGGCCTCTCTACTGTCCAGAAGAGCTCACAGCTGCAGGCAGAGTTGCAGATGTTCACCTGTGCTAGTATGAAGAGAAGACAAAAAATGAAACACGTAAAGCTGACACTGGCTGGTCCCACTCTGGCTTACAGTCAGATATTAATTGTCTATTAATATAAAGTGTGACAAAAACATTTTAAAAGTTAAAAGTACTGTAACATGTAGACTCTTATTCAGAGAGCAGTTAAATAACTAAAAATGACACTTCAACTTTAGGTCTGTTTAGTTTTTACTTTTTTTACCGTTTTGAATTAAAATGCAATTAAATGCATTTTTCCAGACATTACTAGAACTTGAGTTTACAATATTAACATCTGTCTATTATTTGATTCAGTCGTGCAATAAAATCCATTTAAATTAAAATATGTTGCTTTTTGGGGCAACTGTTGTTATGCGATTAAAATTCCAATAATCAAGATCCATTAATTACAAAGTTTCAAATTGTTAGATTATTTTTACTAATTGAGTTCCCTAATATCCATCCCTAAAACATATAAATATATGCCTCAAAACATATATCCACCAGGATAAAAATGCATTTAATCCTTCCTCCTCTAGCATAGAAGTGTGTCTGTTTTACTTTGACAATGTATAAGTTTAATGAAACCATTAAACCATTCATACTGTAGTCACTTTAAAAGACATGAAATATGCATCTAATTTACTACAACATATATTATATAAAGGGGTGGTATTTGTGCTGTTCAGTCAGTCGTAAAAAATAAAATAAAATAAAATATATTTGTTTAAGAATAGAAACTGTTCTATTTTATTCTATTCTACAGTCATTTGGCAGACGCTTTTATCCAAAGCGACTTACATCTGAGAGTAAGAACAACACAAGCAAGAATTCAAACAGGGGGGGACATCATAATTAAGTGGCAGTCAGACTGTTGTGAGTCCAGTTGGACCCAGGGGTTGTCATGTAGTGCTAGAGGCAGTGCTTTTTTTCCTTTTTCTTTATAAAAGTACTTTGTTTAATTATGAGATCGTGTTTTCAACACACAATCTAATTTTGGGTGTAAGAGCACGCAGCTTATTCAGTGCTGAGTTGCCCCAAAAAGCTGGACAAATCTTTCTAACTCATTCGGACAAGTAGAAGAGTTAAGCAACACCATTAAGAAACAGCTGTGTTTAGAAGCATCACAATAACACAGATCATTAATTAACATTTTTTGCATATATGTTGAGATGATTATAGTAGTCTGATTAAGTGGCCTGGTCAACTTATAACCACAGCTTGACTTAACTGTGCATGCAAACTCAATGTTCAATCTAACAGCTGCAACAAATGTTTATATTATTTCTGCACAAAGGTTTTAGTACTTTTCCCACTCATAGATATGAAAAATGGAATCATCTTTTTTTTTATTTAATTGGATTTTCTTGATCATCTGTGTGCTTATAAACTCCCAAGATGCTTACAAACTTTCAGAATGCAGCTTTTTACAAGATAACATCCTTTAGTGCAGAAAGTAGTAACCTAAGGAAGCTCAGGAGTGTGTGAGACACCCTAAACAGCTGTCATTGTGCATGTGTGTGTGTGTGGACGTCGACATGTGATTTTCTATGCATTTTAATAATAAGGTGTTGACTCTGCCCTCTGAGGCTCACCTGTAGGGATTCCCAGTGGTGTGTGTTCGGACGTTTGTTCATTAATGTGTGTGTCTGCACATATGTGGTTGCGTGTGTGTGTGTGTCACTTTGGGAAACACGTATCTGTGCACTATGGTGCAACACCTGCCAGAGGCTGTGGCTGTTTATGACAGTGGCTGTGCAAGCTGGAGAGGACACAGTGGAGCATTGCCAGCTGCAAGCACACACACACACACACAAACACACACACACACACACACGAAAACAAAGCACACAAAAACTGCTGTGATTTTTTTAGAGCAATTATTCATAAAATTCACACAAGCAAACACTTATAAGTGGCCAGACATCGCAGCTAAATTGTAAAAACTCTCTTCTACACACACACACACATGGTAAATGTAATAATCACAGGGCCAGTGTGATCTGTGTCTCTCTCCCTAGGCCTTGCTTGCTGTGCAGGTCCCCAGCAGCTCCTATATTACAGCAGTAGGCAGGGGAGCCTGGCAGAACCACCAGCCTACAAAGTTCAATATAAACGAACAGTGGGATCTCCCAGGGACCTGGCAGAGAAAAGCTTAGCAAAGTTAAAGCCTCACCAGCCCTCCCTGGCTGCCCATTCCAATGGAACAACACACATGGAAGGTGCATATGGGCATAGAAACCTGCACACACTCTCTTGTACACAGCCCACATACTGGCTGAAGAATAACTTGAGGGGCTTTGGACTTGACCGATACAGCGATAGTTCTTCACTTTATTTACTTGTTTAATGTGAGCAGTTTGATAAATCAATGCACAACTAAATTGTTTAATATCAGATGAAAACAAGCAGAACGGCAATGTGTCTGAGCATCCACTAGCACTAAAGGTTGAACAAACTCAATTTGATGCTGTACTCTGCTCAAATCTGTCCTCAATCACTCAAGTAGCATTAAAATAAATTATGTGGAGGAGATAAAGGTACATATGAAATTGTTTTATCAGCCAAACATTTTAGCTGTGAATGAAGTCACTTCTTTTGTTTGCTATGAAAGGACGAGGAAAGAAAATCACTCTCCTCCTCTGCTGCTCTGCATGCGCTCAGCCTTTGCTTTGCAGGGTTGCTCCCCCGTTCAGATGGCTGCGGACGCAATAATGACCCAACAGATGGGTTTATTAGAGGGCGGTTAAGGCAGCCAGTGGGTGGTTCTTTCAGAGGGAACCAAGCGCTGAAGCGCCAGGAGCTCTGGGTGAAAAAGAGACTGACAGGAAGCAACTCTGCCTTTACTTGCAGATCCAATAGACAGACTCTCTTCCTCATAATGATTTCAGCCTGTAGGACTGTGTGTAATTGTCTGTGTCAGAGGGTTTTCTTGTGTCACACCCACACATATGTGCACTATTGCTTATGTAATGCCTTCATCTTTTGGATTTGTACATTTTGCTACATATGCCTCTCCCTGAGGCTTGTGCACTCCTTTTGACATGTAAATAGAAATCGGGATGGCTTTGTGAGCTACCTGCTTGTTAAGGCTTGTTTAAGATGTCATCTGTCTCATTTTACCTCTCCATTCAGCAGAGCTGGAAGCGTGATTTGTGTGTGCAGCCCCTGAAGTTAAGGAGGTTCCCCCAAACCCCCGTTAGTGTCTCATAGAGGGTCTGCATTTGTTCGTGTGCTCTGCTGGAACATGCCCCTCCTGATCAAGGGACAATATGGACCACATCAGATCATACAGAGAACTCATTATTCACTTTGCACTTAAAGGTCTCTCCAACACTTGTTAGCTTTTTGCTGGTCAAAAGTGCTAAATAGAGATGATTTAGCACATAAAGCAAAAAAGTGGGGCATTAACATGAAGTAATTCAACCATGAATTCAAAATTTTAAGAAGCCTCTAATTAACAAATGACAGAAAATCAGAGGTTTTGTTTGCCTGATTGTTGTACATTTTAACCATAATTAAAAGAATAATAATTTAATTGTTTGATTTCTTGACTAAATTAAATAGTTGTTATTTTTCTTGAAGCATTTTTTTTAACTATTCTTTGTAAAGCAGAATTTATAGTACAATGATTCTACATTGTTTTCCAGTTTTGTCCAGGGATAAAATCAAAGCAACACTGTTTCAGATTGCTTGTCTGTACTCGGGCGACTCACAGTGAAATCGCCTCAGAGTATTTCATGCTGCTTAGAGACCACTCATCTGAGGAGTGTAAAGCTCACGAAACCTGGAGGGAGAAATCAAATGCTTGTTGGGGCTGAGTCGAGGGTTCTTCATGGTCTCTCACCTCCAAAACCTCAGACCAAAACCCACCAACCCCACCCGAATTGCTAGTGACCCCCCACCTTCTCTCGTCTTACTTCTTAAAAGGTCATCCAGTGATGGCCTCATTCCACCCCCACAAAATCATGGCGAGAAACAGAGCGAAGGCTACGGACACTGAGCTTTTAGCCCCTTTGCCTCTCTAGGGGTGTATCTATCCTGTTTGTTGCCTCACTTGAGCAATGTATATCTCCATTTATCATTTATGCAAACCTTGTCCTTATACACTATACTTACTCTGTGTTTAGGGTTTAAAGAACATGATAGAAAAACAAAGATAAAAATTCTACACTTCTCCTACTCCCAGTCCAATACTTTTACTCATAATGAAGTTCAAACAGAAGATCGGGGCACATTATCCATTACTGCACACATAAACACACACATACATCCAAACTATTCACCTTATGGGCACCCCTGCACAGACTCAATTCACCCATGTCTGTAATCCTCCTAATCTGTCATCATGACCCAGGGTAATGCCATGTCACCACAAGTGTTTGGCTTTGCTTTCTGCTCAACCATGTTGACACCCCACGTCTCCTCAGAAACTCTGCCTGAACCTGGCTGCAGCCCTCTGGCCTCCTCTTGGTGACACCGTGGCTCCTTCTGCCCTGTCTCAAGCAGCTACATCGTCTCAGGCACAGTTTGGCCTGGAGCCGACACCACAGCACACAGCAACCCCGATTCAGGTGGAGTAAATATAGTCCAGCCTGACACTGAGAGGACACTTTGTGCACCTGAGATGTAAACAAACTTAAGCATAAAAACCCCAGCCCACAGCATCGCTCACAATAGCTTACAATATCCACCCTTTACAACAGACGATGCCAGGATCTCTTGCACCTCACTTTTGCCTCTACTCTCTCTTTGCGTGACATGGGTGTTTGCACCGAGCACCAATTGGCATGACAGTGTGACCCCCAACCGTTTTTTTTTTTTTTCTTTCTTTGCTTGTCCCCACATCTCATCCTCTCCCATCTCTGTTCTCCTTCCTTTCCTTGTCCCCTTATCATCCGTGTCACCCACCCCCCAACTCTTACCCACACCCCTGCTCTTCCCTCAGTGACAATATCCTGGTAATGGTGGCCTTTGTTTTTCTTGGCCGAGGCGCCTGGATTTGTCAGGACGCATTTCCTGCCTGCAGACTGAGGGGGCTGCTGCTGCGTGGCAATCTGGGCTCACTTCTCAGGCAGCTAAACCCTTTGACACTGTGCTTTTTAATTAAAATTACATTATGATTAATCAGGCAGAAGGAGGGGCCCTCCCCCTCACTTGCACTCCCTCCACCTCCTCCTCCTCCTCTCCTCTCTCCTCCTGCTCAGTTTCCAGGCAGGTTTGATTACAACCTGTGACGGACGTTCCTCACTGCCAAGCTGCTAAAGATGTGCTGGCAGATGCGGTGGACTGGCCAGCTTGTCAAGCCCCGGGGTTGCAGGCAGCTTGAGAGAGTGGGAGAGAGTGACAGAGGAAGAGAAGGGATTGAAATAAGAACAGAAGGAGCAGACAAAAAAAAAATAGTATGGCAAGGAGAATGAGTGTAGAGAAAGACCATGCAGGTGACAAGAAAAGGAAATTAGGAGAAAAGAAAGAAGCCTGACAAACAGAGATTTCAAATCTTCCAGACACTCCAGAAACAGCGACAAGTGAGCAAGCAGACTGACATGAAGAGTTCCTGGATGATGGTATTGATCCGCAGACAGGCTCTTTCCCAAAGCGGAAGGCAAGATAGAAAGACATGGAGCAGGGAATCAGCTACAAGGCAGCTGTGTACAAGAGGCCATGTTTGACTCCAGTTGGTACTCTGGTCTTTTATAACAAAGGTGCAGCGGTACAGATTGTAACCTGGAGCTGTGTGTGTGTGTGTTTGTTTGCTTACTCAGGCTGAAACTGTCATGTTACAAGTATGTTGAGACCTACCAACAAAAGGCAACGCCGATTAAGAGCTTGTCAGTGACAGACCACAACAGGCACTTAGTGACATGGGAGTGTCTCTGCACTGGGCATCCAAATGGTCTCCTCTACCATGAGTGACGCTACAAGATTTATTCATTCTCATCATTTTTAAATGAATCAGTGTTTTATTAACATTTTGTCACATTAAATGGAAATTCTCAAAGCCAGTCTAAACAGCTAACATAGTTATGAGTTGAATTAATCCTGTATGTAGTCATTTAGCTTCTCTAGATTTGGATAGCCTTGGTGCTTGATGCAATGCTTCTCAGTTCCCATCCAGTACACAGAATAAAAAGCTGCTAACAAAAAGAAACAGAAACCTGCAAGGGAATCTATTGAAAAACAGTAGAGTGTACGCACAACACAGAGAAAGGTAGAAGTAGCTGAATATCTTTTCATACAGACCACAGAATTGCCACATCTACATTGTTTCACTACACTATACATACTGAGCTAGTTGGGTGTTGGCACCTCACATCTGCATGCATCAAATGTAATTTTGCAGGCTGTTTGTGTTTGCTTGTGTACAGTGCAATCGCACATCTATGTGTGTGAGGAAACCTGATTTGGTGTGGTTACACAGATGAGACTGGGACTTTGTCAAGTAAAACTCACTCTCCTTACTGAAGATTAAACTGCAAATTGAAAGCATTTCTACATTCTTCGTCCCCATATATATTCCTGTGTGATGATTTCCACTTACCATGTCTTCCTATTGTCCTTCCCTGTGTGGATCAGGTGGGACACACCGATCCACACATCTGCATGCAACAGATTGCTATTTTTAGATTCATCCTGCACATTGTCTTATACAGTCATTGCACTTTTCTACTTCACTCCCACTTGTTTCTTTTTCGTTTTTTCTCAACTATGAAATCTCAAATCTGAATTGTTAGGTTTAGAAGTACAAGGTTGATAGATGAAACAACATGCATGGTTGGTTTAAAAGAAAGTCTTTATACACATTCTCCTTTTCATAGGTAGTCATTCTCAAGCCATCTGAAGGTTGCCCAACAGAAAACAATGAAACGGTGCCATCTTTTTACATTACACATGTGTACCAACATACCTTTAACAGGTTTCCTAACTGGACTGGAATGACAAATATATATATGTAACATGAGTGTGGAAAATTTAACATTATTTGTTCTCACGGTCTGTGTATAGTTGAGGGGACTGTGCAGGTTCACAGATGAAGGCAGGAACATCTTGAGCAACCCTTCATTTCTGACTTATGAAGTCAATGAAACTTTAAAATTCTCCACAAGCCAAATCACACAGCAAATAATGATGAAGCCAGGAAAGAACAAAGGGAACTGAAGAGTTTAAAATACTGACAGGGGTAACTGAATAATGAAAACCAGGTGCAGAGCAATTAGGCCTTTACATCGGTGTAAACTAAAGGCGGCAGATAAACTAACTGAAGTACACAAGCCACAGGAAGTAAAGATAACTGTGACACATACTATAGGTGTAAGACAAATACTAACTAAATACAACCAGCTTACACGATAAACAAAACAAAACAAAACAAAACAAAAAGGGGCTTTATAAAAATTCAATTTAATTAGAATTTTTCTCAAAGAAATCATTTAAATTTTGTGTAAATCTCAAATTGTTTTCTTTTTCCTGCCAGCCTGTCTCTGTGAACCCCAGGGCCCGAGTCCTGTGGCCACATTGACAGGCAGTATTAAAAGCCAGTAGGTGGTCCCTCACTGTCACTGGGCAGAAGCCCCTCATCACAGCACATTAATTACACACTCTCACCAGCTCAAATAAGCCTCGACTGATCATGCATGACACAGATTAAAAACAGACAGTTTTCAGTTATTAATAATGCAAAATACACTCCTCTGGTCCTTGCGCTGTTGCATTAAATGTGTTTGCAGGACAGAGAGTAGTAACGGGAACAAAGTAAAGTGAGCAGTCACTATTTAAAAAAATGTGTTTATATTCAGGGCATCCTGTGATTGCTTTGTCTTTTTTTCTGTGAATTCCAGTTGATACCAGTGTCATGTGTGCTGCAAGTGAAAGGAAATGTCAGTGACTTTTTCTAGTAATCCATCCATGATGTTGACTTCTTGTGCACACATGTGTATGCACAAATGCTGATGTGTGCACCTGTACTTGGACATAAAGCTATAGAAATGTACACAGATGTGTGAGTCTTTAAATTGAGTGTGGATGCATACATGCAGATGTGCACACACATTATACGTCTATCCATGGATTGATCCATTTTTCTCCCTGACTTGACCCAGTCATGAACTCTGTTGCCCTTGCAATCCATATGTATCATTTACCCACTGCCCTCCCTGCTGTCTCGCCTAATGCACAGAGGCGTGAAACACCTCGTAATGCTCAATCACAGCAGGGCACAGCATGCTAGGAGCCATCCAGAGTGACAGCGCAGGACCAGGGAGGCGGCCGGCTGAGGGAAGAAATGCCACATCGCCCTCAGGGAAAGGATGGGAGGAAGGTGGAGGAGGAAGGGCGAGAAGGGTGAGGGACACAAGGGGTCTGCAGGCTGGGGTAGAGGGGGAAGGGAGCAGGGTTATAGGATGGGGTGACCATGGTCCATGTTCATGTCATTTTATTGAAGTTTTATGTCTGCTAGCATAAAAAAAATAAATAAAATTCTCATCAAATACACTATGTGACAGTATCATATAAAATGTAGGTTTAAAAAAATAAATGAACAGATCTTTCAAACAAGCAAAAACATCTCTTGTTCCCTGCAGGGTTTTTTTTTTCCTGCTGCCAACAACAATCCAGGTGTTATCAGTGACATATTTAATTTTTGTTGTCAGACATCCACTCTGGCATGAAATACTCATTTGATCACTGACCACAAGTGCGGTATGGAAACTCAGATAATGCATGTAGCAGACCATTTCTCCTGACAAATATATAGTATATAATATATATATAATATATAGGTGCAGAAAAAGTTTGTGTTGTCACAAATAATTTTTAAAAACTGTTCAACCCCGTCTGATAGACGCAAATCTTCTGTCCGCAGTATAACATCTAGTTATTTGCTGTTTACTCTTTTAAATTTAACTTGTCTGCCTATGGGGTTTCTCACTTTCTGAGTGTAAAATTACCCAGGTTTTATATGGAGGACCAAACAATAAAAGCTTAAAATACCCCTCAAACTTATCTGCATTAATGTGAACATTATTTTGACAAGGTCAAAGATGGGCATCATGACTGGTGAAGAAGATAAAATTTTCTTTCATAGTGAGTGTTAACATTGGTGGAATGAGAAGAAGAGAAGGAGGAGGGATGGCAAAAAAAAGAAAGCTGGAGAGAGCGAAGCAACAGACGGAAGTCACACTTGTGAAGCTGAAGGTGTGAGGTCTTGATCATGTTTAAAGGCAGCTTTTTGGACTGCTGTTTTAAAACTCAACAACATGCTGCCTATTTCTGATTAAGGCTTCACTGTCTACATTTTATCAACAAATTTAAGTTTAAATATATATATATATGTTTTTTTTTAAATCCCCAGAAAAAGTTAACGTATTAAAATTAAGCTACATTAAATAAGAGTGTATATATAATCATAGAAACGTAGCTATATTATTAACCACAAAGACATCAAACATTTTAAATTTACAACATTGACCATTTCTCGAATAATTCTAACGAATGTTAATATTGTTTATATGCTAAAACACCTTAACCATCACTCAAGACACATTTTTCTGACTCACTAGCACCTTCTCTACTTGTAAAAACCTGACTAGCTAGCATCTGAAGAATTTTACACATACATACATGAGCCTCAGAAAGTGTGAGACACTGACACTGGCAAAGGGCTTCATCTGATGCAATTGAGAATTAAATGCATTTCTCTCAAAGTCAGCACAAAATTTACATGAAATGTAAACAACAGGACAGATCTGCATCCATCCTGGCAAAGCCTCACTTGTCCTTGTCCATGCCCTGTGGACTCATGCCCAGGACCTGGGCCTCTCCTAGGCCAAGTTGCCCAATGGTCCAGTTAATCATATGCAGCGCTACGAGGAAGCTTATGCTGGCCTATGCCAGTTTGTGCTTCCATAACTACAGGGTGTCGAGCCCAGAGCTACAGTGAGAGGGGGGCCCGACAGACTGGCTTGGCATTAGAGACCTTGGCTTGGATTTGAAGATGAGTGGATCCCTTAGAACCCAAACCCCCTTCCTATGTTCCTCCCAGTGTCCAGGTCCTGCTGTGAGGCCACTGACCCCACTGACTGTGTGGACAGAGACCCTGCTGACCAACACAAACAGTGACATTACTGCCTCTCAGCAGGGACACAAAACTCTGAAAGGCAGTGTGTGGGTGTGCACATGCACCAGAAAGGAAAAAAATGCATCACGATGTAAATACATTTGCTGCCAGACGCTGCAGCACCTCACACCTGACTGTTAAAAGTTAGACTTTCTTGATATCAACACATACATCCACACAATTACCACCACATATTTTTCCGAAAATTTTAATGTTTTTTAATTCTATACTTTGAAGTTGCTACATAATAAAAATACAAGAAGCTAAAAAGTTTTTTTCTACTGCATTTTTTACTTGCTCAAGGCGTAACCCTCTCCCAGATGTACTGCTAGTAAAAAGTATTTCCCATTTCCAAAAATACATCAAGTAAGCATGAGAAAGTTCAAAGTGTGAAAATAAGTGTAAACTATTTTCTTTCAGTATCTGTTTTCAGTTAAAACAACTAAACATTTCCAGTAACTGTTGATCAGTCCTGCAGATCAGCTTAGAGGAATTTTAACATTTTCTTTTGTAAAAAAAAAATAAATAAAATAAAAATAAAAAATAACAGCTTTAATCTGCAGAGTTTCCTCAAATGAAGTGCTTACTTCAGGTCCTTAAACAATATTTCAACTGGACCTAAAGTTGACCATCCAACAACATTAATTTTGTTCTGCTCATCAAATATTTGAATGAGCCTTGATTATTCAGTATATAAACAGCAGGGGTGAGTCTGGACCAGTCTAGACCAGTAAAAGTGGCACATGTAAATGAGACCTTTTAAAAAGGTTTTATGTTTTATGAAATAAATGATTATTACAGCTAAACGTCTAGATTTAAGGAAATAATTAACTGCCTGTTAAAAACTAAAGTGGTGGTCTAATGTAAAAGGCAACAGCCAGTTGGTGAGAGGATGCTGTTTAAATGCTGCATTATGATGAAAAACCTGGTAGTGTTCATGTATAAAAGCATATAGAAGTATATGGAAGCAGACAGGTTTTAGGGGTGATCTGGACTATTTTTTTTCCTTTATTTTGAAAAGGATGCCATCTTCCAGCAGGTTGTATTGATTTATTGTTAGAAAATTTCTACAAAATTTCAACTCAAACTCAGGTTTCATCCATCAATTAACTGCTAATGTTAGAGATTCACATCATTTTGTGCAATGAGTTACTGTTCGTAATAACTACATAATATTTACACATATGTCTCCTTTGTTTGATTGTGTCAACTTTATTTAAAAAGTTTTGTTGGAATCTGTTTGCGATCTGGGTATCTTTGCAGATTTCCATAAATCAAACAGCATTTCTGTTGTGGCGCGCGTCCCTGCTCAGGTGTGTGTGAGGTTGTGTTGGGCGTGCCTCTCATCTATACCTGCTCCTAATCTGCAAGCTGTAGTCTGGCTTGGTTTTTCAGTCATTGCCGGACTGTTGGTTTCCTCAGTAGTGACAGAACTTGGCCATTTCTGAAATCATTTTCTTTCAGATGTTTCTCTGAGTTTTTTCACTGTCTGCTCTTCTCAGGAACCTAAACTTGTCTACCACTGCCAGCCTGCCATTCACAGCAACTCCTTTTCTCTGCTCACCTCCAGCCTGCCCCCCACTCGAGTAGATTACAATATTTTTTCATTTGTACTCTGTTTCTGCACATGGATCACATGGATCCACTCTTATCTCGTAGCAATTTCTTTTTCTGTTTGCAGCACAAGTATTCTTGCATATTTTTTAATAGCAATTCATTAAATGGCTCATTCAAAACTGCAAGTCTAAATGTCATGTCAATCATAGAGGGAAAGTCAGGACATCATTTGAGATAACTTAATATTCCTTTTGTGAATTTTGATGCAACCCCCCAATCAAAATGTGCAACAAGTACATTGTTCACATGCCCAAGATACAGTAATGTCATCAAAGACCCATAAATTGTGAGATTGTTCATTTTTGATTGCATGTTGTTTTGTATCGGGCATTGAACTCTTTGCTGCCTCTTGGCCAGGACTCCCTTGCAAAAGAGGTTTTTAATCTTAATGGAACTTCCTAGTTAAATAAAGGTTAAATTAAAAAAAGAAAGTCACATTCAGGTGATGTAAACATTAACTGAAAGTTTTTTTATATATATATGGATGTAATGCCTTAAAATGCAGGTATCTTGTAATTTAACATGCATTTCAGTTTCATGTAATGCAAACCATACAGTAGGCATATTATTTATTTTCCAAAGGCCAACATACAGCATACACCATCATACACTTTATATTGATCTTTTAAGCACAGAAAGCAAGATTTTACATTTTCTGTGACACTGCAGGGTTTTGTGGTGTTGATCAACAGAACCTTTTCACATTCTGCTGTGAAACTGCATTTATACATCAAGTGTTTCTGAGTATGTACCAATAAAATGTACATTAGAGCCATGAGTTTTTAAATAAAGAGGCAAAGACAAGATTTCTACCTCACGATATCTTAGATTTTTATAGTTAGGTACTTGCAGATTTATGTGTAGTGCATTCATGATAAATACAGTATAACCACCAATGTGTCAAAAGTACATATAAACTAAAATAAATGCGTGCAGCATGTGGTGTAAATAAAAGGTGTGGTGAAAGCAGAGAGGTGTAATAAAAGCATTAGTGCATTATATCTGTGTTTTGATGTGGTTTGCATCAATGAGCGCCTCCACAAAAGAGCAGCACAGATTGACAGCGTAGTGGGGCTGGCCTCTGGCCGACACTGACCTTTGACAAGTCTCTATCACTTCTCACCTCTGCAAAACAAGCTCTGTCATACCAGTGCACACAACATCACGTGCTCCCTTTCCCCCCATCCTCTGTCTCTTCAATTAAAAGCTTAATGGATGTTTTAGCACTCTGCCACTTTGATGACAGCATCCTAATCTGCCACCGTTGGATCACTGAGAAGCTAAAGGAGGGGAGAGAGGAAGGAGGAAGAGGAGGAGGAGGAGGGGTGGGGATATCTTACAGGTTAGGAGGGGGGCACTGACAATATAATCATAGTGAGACACTGCAGCGTGAGGATTTTCTTTTTTTATGTTTTCACACAAGGCAGACCCAAAGGGGTGGTCCTGGTCAGGGCATCTTGCCGGAGAGCCTGGTCTCACCTCACTGACATGGAAGCCACCCTGGCTGTCACTTTGCATCTCTGACGCCTAGAGAGGGAGACCATGACCAGCCTGACAGGGGCAGCGGAAGGTGAGGACCCAAAATGCTTGAGACACACTTGGCTCAGAGCCAAACTCTGCTCCTCCTTCACCCCCCTCCTCTCTCTCTCTCTCTTTTTTTTCCTCCCTGACACCTCTGAGTATCCATGTGAACTTTTATACTTTATGATCTTTCTAACCTTTACATTGTGGGATTAAAATCTGAGAGGATTTGAAAGACAGAGCTTATCAGCATAATAATGTTAGATTTTGAAGATAAATGCCACCAGAGCAAAACATGGAGAATATGTATCTTCTTGTGGTTCATGTGAAACCAAAAGCTAAATCCTGCAATCAACAAACATGACCTGCAGCACGTGACTTATCAGAAATCACATGAAAGTTGATCAAGAGAACACTTGTGATACTGGGACAACCTCTCACCACTAAACCTCTGAGAATGACTAATGTTTTGATACCATGTGGGTGTAGCAAAGCGATTAGGGGTTCCATATTTTCTACACTGAATCTGAACCCCCGTAGGTGCATCATCAAAACGTTTCTGTTGTCTTCTTTGGTTGAGAAATGATTTTGTTTGGAGAAGATGATCAACTAATTAGTTTCTGGCAGGATTGAGCTATACAATGAGACTCCTTAAAATGTATTTAAGTGAATAAAACAACTGTATGTGTAAATGAAATTGAATTGAAAATTATGAAAATGGGATATAGTAAGATTTCTGAATTTTTACAAGTGAAAATTTTTCTTTTTCATCCAGTTTGAAGCAGATTTTCTTTCGTTTTCATAGGAAACAACTGTCTCAATATGGGAATTAGTGGCTGTATCTTTCATTAGAGGCCATCAATGTCTCGCCGTTTTTTTTGTTTTTTTTTTTTGTCTTCAATCAAAAACACTTTATTTTTAAAAAAATTAATTTCCTTGAACAGCATTTTAAAACTTTCTGTGAGGCAGATCTAGATGGTTTATTTCAGTTGTGGTTTTAGGAGTGAAGGCCAACCGTAACAATGCAGCAGAGTCAGAATGGAAAAAAAAAAAAAAAAAACGGTTTCTGCAGCTCAAACTGTTTTTGGTTAGTTTATCATGATGTTGTAGCAAAATTCTTTGGTGTGTATGGAAATCTTAAAGCTAATTTGACAGCTGTTTATTTAATATGAGCCTGCATTGTATGGCTTTGCAAACTTGATAACAAGAAAAACTTTGACCCAAATCAGTTATTTTAATAATGTTTATGTGGCATTATTGGCCGTTTATCTTTGCACAGTCATAAGATCAGGTTGTTTCATGTCTTTGACATACTTTTCATAAAATGTAAACAGTTTGAACATCGAAATATTAAAGGCTACAGAGGCAGTAGATGAGATGATGCTGCATTATGAACACAAACATGTCAGTGTTGATGCAGAACATCATATTACATACTGCATTACAGTATATACTGCATTCACTTGCACTTGGACAGCTGAGGCTTAGCCAGGTGAAGGTCAGTTTACACTAAATATTTGTTAGAATTTGGTCGTTGGGTGGCTCTTGGGAGCAAGACAGCCTTAAAATGAGACCTTTACGAGACAAGATTTTGTACTAAAAGAACTGATGTTTCAGATTTCTAATTATTCCCCCCAGCTGCATGAATTTAAGCTATTAAATGAACAATCTCACTTTGTTTGCCAGTTACACACACACACACACACACACACACACACACCTATATACATACACACATGATTTTTTCTAAAATTGACTCCCTCTTCTTTCACCTCAATTATGTTCTTTTTTGTGGTTAAGGATAAACCAATGAGTCACTGGTCAGATACAGCAAACATTCTTGTATCTTGTATCTTGTGTTCTGTCAACCTGGCCATCCGCCTTCTCCTACTTCTATAGAAAGTGGAATAAATTAATCTAACTTCATCCATCAGTCAAATCAGACCAAAGTAAAACTTTCCACGCCCGCTAGAGAGACTCTAAAGCATTGTGTTGTACAGCTGTTGTTGCTTTGTTTTTTTATGTGCAAACAAACAGCTGTGTGTTTCAAGTGCAGAAAGTTGATTCAAACTGTTATTTGATACACAATGCCAAAATATCATACAGATGCAGGACAGTTCTCTCTTGATCGTCTGTGCATCCACCCATCCACACATTGTTGCGTTCATTCATACAACCCCTCCCCTCCTGATCCCATCACTCTGCATTGCACAGTTGAACTTGTGCCCCCTGCCTTCTTGTTGACCTCCTCAGTAGAGTGCTATGAACCCGACACCGTCCCCACCCTCCCTCCACTTCTCCTCCTTGTTTGAGCTCTTACACTGAGGCAGATTGCTGATCCCGCCTGGCCGCCCCTTGCCGTCTCACAGAAGTGCGAAAATAAGATGGCATTGGATCTATTAACACGTTGGGCTGAGTGTTAGTGAGGGGGCCCCAGCCGAGACCACTCTCTCCCAAGGTCCACCGACCGCCATTCTGGCCCTGCTCTGGCGCAAGGTGGAAGGTTGTGGAAGAGGTTGGGCGGGGGGGGGGTAGTCTGTCAGCAATTAAAGATATCTAAGCGTCTTGGGAGGGGGTTAACAAAGAGGTAGCAGTGGAGTGTGAGCGTTCTGTGAGGGACATGCTGACACTTGTCCAAATGAAATTTCACCTGTTCATCAACAGCAGGCCAATTGTTGCATTGATCAGAGCAGTAATCGATCGCCACATGTCAAGGCTTGTGCAGGAAAACAAAGAGAAGCTCCAAACCAAGAATCCTGAAAAAGATAATCTGGTGTTGTTAAAATGTATAATAAAGTGTGACCTTTCAATTCATTCAGCTGTGCGCTGTGCATGCAAGCATCTGTTCATAAGAGAGAGCGTTTATCCACATGTGTGTACTCACGGGCAAAATCCAAATCAGTCAGCATATTTTCTATTCATGAAGGTAAAACATAAACTGCCACATAAACTGCCATTTCTCAGATAACCTTGTTCCAATGTTATGATGACTTTACATGTGCTCACATCCACAGGATTTCACTCCTGAACTTGTTGGCACGACGAGATGCAATGTGTGTCTCTCCTCAAGTGTTTTCTACCTCGGTGTGATTACACGCCCACAGATCTACCAGCTCCATCGCAACAGCAACAACAACAACAAAAAAAAAAAAAGATAAACCTCACAACTTTTTGTCACACTTCAATCACATAACATTACCCGACCGCATGTTGGGATTTAATAGATGTGATTGCTGCTATTTGTTTCACTTTTCTTTTTTCAGAAAATGATGAATGAGCATCCTCACATCCACAATTAGTAGGAATGGAGTTTTTTTTTTATGTTCAGCTGAATATCAGCCCTATATTTTAATTACAATGTACAAAATTATTGTCTGTTCTGTTTCTCATCCTGGCAGTGAAATCAGATTCCACCATCTCCCCACTGCTGTGGAGCATGTGGCCCTCCTTCAGAGGGGCTTGTTACCAAGCAGATTAGACAAGATATTTACAGGTGTGAAAAGATGCATTTTTCTAATACAGTGTGAAATTCTTCTGTTAAGTGTGCTCTTTCCAGTAGGCCTATTCACAATGAGATGAGGGAGAGGAGAAAGGAGAGAGCGAAAATCCAAGAGGCGAATTGTCTTGTTTTTTGGCTCTGTATTTTAAAAGGAGCTGAGGCGTAGCTGAGCGCAAGTCTTAAGAAAAAGTGATAAAATATACAGTGAGAAAAGCTTTCAAAGTGTTGGGGAAATTAAAGCGGAGTGCAGCAGCAGGGCGGGGGAAGAGAGTGGGGGGTTGGTTGTCGGTGGGTGGTGATGGAGCTGTGTTCAAGATGACTGCAATCTGCTTATCTGACTCCAGAGAGGAGTTGTCCTCTGCGGCCTCAGATTTCTGACATAATATCAAGTTCATCCTTTTTTTCTAAGTTTGGATCGACAAAGTCGTCTGCTTTGATCCGTTGGAGTAGCCCTGCAAGCTCTTTAAAGTAGAAAGGTTGGGAAAAAGCAGGAACTCTGTCCAGAAATACAGAGGAAGGATGGAGGATGGGTGGTTAAAGGAGATGGCTTTGGATTTGGGTGAAAGCAGCGGAGTGGGTGGAAATGGGTGGAGATGCGGGGTGTAGGAGTGTTGTGACCACAAACCCTCACCCGTAGAGCATGGCTTGCAGCCCAGACAAGACTACGTTGGGCCTGCCCACCTCACTATGGGGAGAGGGCCGTTGTGTGCAGGAGTCAGGAACAACAGTGTGGGGATCAAAAGGCCACTGTGCCAACTCTCCACCCTGTGAAAAACAGACAAATTATCCTGGCTGGTAAATTCCTGCAACCAGCATTTGCATTAATGAGTCTCAAGGTAGTGTGAGTTTTACACTGAGTGATAATATTCATGACAAACACACAAAAAAAAATCAACAACATAAAGGACATATTTGTCTAAAACAAGACCGAAGTGTGATGTAGAAGATTAATCCTTTCCCATTTGTTTATATCTAAAAACACCTTGTCCTCATCCCCATACTCAAAACTGTGAGAATGGTTTCTTTTGATGCCTTCCTAAATAAAACTCTGGCTCCCTCTTTTATCCATTTCTGCCAGTTGTATTAGCAGTTTGCGCGACCGGCGGCCCCCTTATTCTGCAGCCCTCTCCCACCATTTAAAGGGGTGACACATGGCTTGGCGGGCAGCGCTACAGGGCATACAGGCCCCCTAATTAATGGAGGCAATCTTGCAGCTTTCAACCAGCCTTATATTTCTTTTAATGAAAGGATTAACGCAGTGCATTAAGATGTATTTAACCTCCAGCAGTAGCTCTGTTTCAATAAGTATTAAACAGGCCATTAAATGAAGCGAGAGGCTCAGTTAAGGCAGACAAAGGCCAATGTGCTGAATGTAAAGTGAGGGCTGGATGGAGGGAGTGGAGACTCTGTATACTGCTTGCATTTAGCATCTGCCTAAAAAGCTCACGGTGAGCTGGAAGAGAAATAGAATTGACTTGATGCAGCCTGCAGATGTAAAGACACAAATTTATGAGAGCCTTTCAGAAGAAATGAAAATGGAGTTAAGAGAAATCTATATATCAAGTGAAAGCTTTTTCTTTTTTTTCAGTTTAAATTGGTTCCTGTGGTTAGATTGTGCAATGAGGTTACATTATTTAAAGATGAAGTCTAACCCACATTGGAAACCACAACCAGAAATCTTAGAAAATCTATTTTCAAAGTTGTTGATTTTACAAAACAATCAACCGCCACCATGTAAGTCGTGCCAGAGCCCCTGCTGAACAATGTTGGTATTGTTCACTTGGAAAAGAAAACTGGCGTGGGCTGCTGCATTTATCAATTTTTCCTTTTCTCTTTTCGCCTACTACTTGTTTGTCATGCGACGGCGAAGGCCTGATTTGGGCCCAGCAGGTTGTCCTGTGTGTATGGCATTGGCCTAAAATTAGTTCATATGGCCTTTTTGCAGCTTTGCCTCTATGGATAATCGCAGATTGGAAAAAACAGATTTTTCTTGTTTTTGTGGAGAAAACATTAAATGATCACTTCTGCAAATCGTGCATTTGTGAGATGTCTTTGTAAAGGCCTGACACTTAAATGCCAGCAATGTTAAAATGTCCAAATCACCATGTTGACTGTTTTCGTCAAAGAAAATACAAATGAGGAAATTGAGTCAGAAAATGAACTGTTAAAGTCCACAACATTACAGACATGACAGCCTTGTCATGCACTTAAGTGCTAATTAGTTTTCAGTCTGTGCTCCCTCCCTATCTATGTTCATCATCAGTATATTGAGAATGACAGGCCTCACTAGTTAAATACATTCCCCTTCGTATGTCATTAGCCCCCTCCCACCGCAGGATGTGTTGGAGCAGTTTTTCTCGGGTTGTCTTCCATTGAAGATGATTAGCTTCAAACTACATTTCAAAAGGGTGACTAGCATGCTGCGGTGAATCTGCGTAGTAGATGGATGTGCTCATGGAGGAGCAGACTGATCATGGTGTGCCTTAAATGAACACCCTGAATCCGTGGCAATAACCTTCCGTCCGTATTACTGCACTCTTTAAAAAACAGAAAAGAACCCTGGATTTATGGAAGCCTGCAGGCGTGCATTATGTTGCTGTAGAAAATGAGACTGACAAGTAGCAGTGAGAGTGAATTATGAAGTTTGTGGTTGAGCAGATATTGAACAACAAAACGTAATTTCAAACATTTCATTTGATAGCTTTTTTATGCTGGTGGGTTGTTGGGAATCAGATGAAGCTTGTTAGTGCTTAAATTAAAATTAATTCACCCATGGGAATTTATAAAACATCTATTCCTTGCCTTTAAGTAATTCATTACAAATATCCTGTAGAATAAAACTAAAGTGCTCCCAGCAATCCCTTCCTGCAGCTGAATAAATGCTTAGCATCATCATAGAAAGCTCTTCAAATTTCTCATTATTTTAATTTAAAGACTTCCTCCACAGATCACCTTCTGCCATTGCAGCAGAAGAAATCAACGGCTTAAACATCCGATTATCTGACTTAAAAGTAAAACAAACTCATTCATAGCACTTCTGCAATTGTTGGGCCTTGTTTGCAATCATTGAAGAGGCCTGAAATGAGGCTATATTATACGCAGTTGCTATCCTAACATCCATCAGGTGATAATGCTGATCTTTTTTTTCATTATGGAAAATATGCTGTTGTTCTGGGATTACACCATATGAGTAATAACAACACTAATGGCTCCTAATGCTTTTGTTTTTTTTTTTATATTTACTTATTTTTTTGCCACCAAGTTAGCATGCACATGATGCGCAAAAGCCAGGGTAAACCTGTTAATTAAAAACATTTGAGTCCTCTGATGTATAAGCATTGCATTTACCCTGAGTAAATCAACATAACCCTGAAAACTACAGTAAGTAATGACTTTTGACTGTTCTTGAGGTTGTGGTGGAACATGTTTCTGATAAGCAAGACTTTCTGGGAGACATTGTTTCTTTGATTAGACCACAAGAATTTTCCCGACACTTGGACTGAGCAGAAGGCTTCTATGCAGATTGTTGAATTTCTTCCTATTCATTCAGCTTGAGAGACACGTCAGAAACCTCTATGGGCAAATGTGTTTTTAAAGCTTTTAAAAAAACCTGTAAATCTAAATCTAAAATGTAAATATAAGCAGAATGCAGCAAACTACAAATCTCACATAGCAAAATTGTGTTCTTGATTGAACATCGTGAACACAACTAATGTTGAAAGTGGGGCCTTCACCTAATCTTTTGGCATCAGCCTGTAAACATCTGGGAACTGAGGTGACCCGTTCTTGTCTGGGAAGAGATCAAAGCTCTTCATTTAATTTTTAATTTCATGATGTGCCAAATGTTTAGAATTTTGTGACAGATCTGGAATACAGGCAGACTTACTGTATCTAGTACTTGGATTCATTCAATAGGCAATTTAGCACTGTCTTGTTTACAAATGAAAGGTCTTTCCTAAAAAGACCTTGTCTGGATGGGAGCCTACGTTGTTTTTAAACCTACATATACCTTTCAGCATTGATGGTGTCTTGTGTAGAACTTGCCAGTTCCATTAATTAACCCCATATACCATCTTTCAGAACCTGCCAAACCATTTTAGAAGTTTCTCAGGGCCGGTAGAATGGGCATATTCAGGCTTTCATGTAGTTGGCTGGGAAAGTGCCAGGACGAATACCACTCCTGCTGTGTTCTTTGCACCCCGGTCGCAGCTCTCAGAGGTATTCCCAGCCTGTTTAACTTGTGACGGAAAGAGGAAGGACTGAAGAAGAAGAGGAGATACAGAATATATGATAAGGGAGGGAGAGAGGGTAAAAGAAGGGACACAAGTGTAAAAATAGAGAGATGAATTTGATGAGGTGAGACACACCTTGTATGTTGCCTCTCGCCACCTCGACCCTTAGGTCGGATTTTCTGGCTCCTGCTTGGCTCTTTCACCACTTCCATGAGAACTGTCATTAAGCCATATAATTGTGTAAAGTACTGAAAAAAAGTGACCCGCTCAGCAACATACCAGCTATGACTTCCTGTGTCTCTGCAATTTTCCTTTGATCAGACATGTTAACTGTAAAATTTACATTTTTGTGATTTGTGAATTTATTTAATTTTATTTTAACACTGAAAGTAAAGAAGTCATAATCTTTTTCTTTGGCATACACAGCTGAGAGGGACATACAGCTGGCAAGACCTTAACCTCAAACCTTTCTGATGGAGAGTGGCAATTGTTCCCACTCACATATCCTATTTAGAGCACATTAATATTTCATAAAACACATCTATATCATCAATAAAGATGATTAATGACAGCCAGTTACACAACGTAAGGTGTTTAGCCCCATAGAAACCTGATCTGAACCGACCAGTAACTTTAATGAAGTGTGGTAGCCATGTGGTCAGATGGTTTAAAGAGGTTTGTAGTAATGTGGAGTGGGTCATGAGTTTATTTAATTATTTACCCACTGCTCTAATTGGTGTTGGGCAAAGCTAAAAATTGGACTCAGATAAGCTGGCCTTACTCTACTCTATACTGTCCAGTTCCTGTGGTCTTTTTCAAACCTCAGCCTGAGGTTTTTGCTTCTCACCAATTGAGGTGAGTTTTGCATGACTCCAGTCCTGCCTGCAGGAACTTGTTTCCAGCTGTTCTTGCCATGCACATCACCCCCAGTCTCAGTTTGTGTCACTTGCTGTCAGCCTATGGTTCTTGAGTGATAAGTTTAATTTCTTTCAGTTCAAAGTTGTTTTCACCCTCTGCCAGACTATTCCTAATAAAGCAGAATGAGATGTGCTTGTGTAGGAATTACATTTTTGGTAGTAATACTCAGAGATGATTTAAGAATAAATAGCAGTAATCTCTTTTTTTTTCCAGCGCTGTAGTACTGTAACATGTTTGTCCCACATATGTCTCCACATGGCTGTAGTTTATGCGGGATGAAATGGTCAACAATTACATTTGTATAATACTTAACCTTTAGTATTTATAACTGCATGTATAATATTAAAACTGCATCTAAAGGGTCGTAGCCACAATGTAAAAAGAATCTCTAATCACTGTCGTTTTAAACTCTCACCAAGTGAAGTTGTTACCTAAATCTGTTCATATAGTGAGTTTTGTTGTAATTGTCATGGCCCATGCTCATCCTCATTCCATGCTTCCTGATGACCATATTTGGACCACTGATTGTCACCGCTATTAGGACGGCGTAACTGGAGGACATCAAGCCATCATCTCATCCCCATATAAACTCCACACGGACCTCAAGTCATTGCTGGATTATACTACTCATCGTGGTAACCAGTCGTGCACACTATCTTGCACTATCGTGTTTAACCTTACTAACTTGTAACCACCTCTCTCCCAAGAACCTTACCTGGACCTCGTCCGCGTCACGGAGAATCCTGTCTGCCCGCTCCAGCCCGTCCTCCCACCGAACCCTGCATATTCCTCTGCACAATTCCAGTAAAGTGTTCTTTGATCATTCTCCGTGCTCTCCTCTCCTTGGATCCATACACCAAGTCCGTGACAGTGATGGGTTGTGTTTACATGGAGACCATTTCTACCATCCATCACTGTAATAGTCATGTTGTAAGAAGTAATGTATGTTGTATTATGCTATCCTAACATGGAGCATAACTTGTGGTAAAAACAAGCTTTTGTTGTACTGTATTTTAACACTGGACTTGTGTCATGAAGAGATGAAATAACTGCATGTTGTTACACCATTCAACCCTTCATCCTACCTCCCTTTGAGGATTTTGTGGCATCTTACAGGAATGTTTTGAGAATGGAATTTACTCTGAAGTGGAAACATTAATTTTAGCTTTATTTTGCTCCTGTTGCTTGTATAGATGGTACAGGAAGCTGTTAGGTTTGTTATAGGGTATAAATAAAAGTAATCTATAGGATTCTCAACTGGAAGATTTGTTGATAACATCTTCTAACACTGATAGCAGGCTAATGCATCAGTCAAGTCATCTTACTTGACTCTAACATTTACAGATCCACAATCTCTCTAACAATATTGTTAAAATGTATTAATCTATTGTATCTCATTTATCCTTGTCCATAAAACTAATTTTATTAGTTAAGGTGCTCTTGCAATGATACTATCAGAGATGTTCACAAGTTCTTTGTTGCAAGTCAAAGCCAAGTCACAATTCACTTTTAATTATAATGAATAATCTGCCATGTCTGCTCTGCTTAGAGGACCTCATTATAATATTCAAGGAATTTAAAAATACATACTCTTCTTCTTTATCTACCAGCAACTTGTAACACACTGACAATTGTTCTGTTCGTCTTCTCTCGACAGTTTCTTTGTTTTACTCAATACAGAAAACCTGTAGATGAACATAGAAATTTATTTAGATTAGTAAATATGTTCTTAACACAAACTTATTTAAGAATTTTTAATGTGGACAAAATCCATCTGGACCCACAGAGAAATCTTCAGAACTAATATTGCAGTTCATAGCATTTTTTTTCCTGAATGTAAAGAGGAGGGCCAATATACTGCACTTTGATGCAGGAGCAACAACTGTCCTGCTGATTTTAGATGTTTCCCTGCAGCAACACACCTGATCTAAATCACACATGATTGTCAAGTACTGCACAAGCCTCTAATGACAGTTTAAGATCTCCATTTGACCATTTAAGTGTATTGCAGCAGGTAAACCTGCAGTACAGTGGCTGAGGAGGTCCACAGTTGGTGATGCTTGTACTAGTACATTAGAAAAATCTCAATGTTTTTTAAAGGCTTGAAATAAATGTGTAAGATGAATACAGAAAATATTAATTTTAAACTTTTTAAAATTAATTAAAAAAAACTCAATTATGTAGTTCATTTAGATCCAATACTTTCAGGTCCAATAGATATTCCTTACATTCCTAAATCAGCAACAGCTCTACTTTTTTAACAGACCAAGCAAAACCATGTTGTTTACACTGGATCTGATCCCAGCTTAGTCCCAGTTTAATGTCATCATGGCAACTTTTTTATGGAAACTGTGTTCAGTAAATGTCTCTCTCTTTTCTAAACACATTAAGTAAATGCCAATCTGATGGAGTTAACCTTATGTTAGCACAAATCTAGTAATAAGTTAACGTTTATGCTGCTGTGGTGCTGAGCTCATTGCTAACACAGATGCTAACAATTAAGTTTTTATATTACAGTGGTTAACTTCTCCAGCTGTGTTTTAAGATGAATGGCCATGGATGTGGTTGAATGTAGTGTCAAGGATTTTTATACCACTGATTTTGCCGTTTGCTGCTCTTATTTTTGTTCCTTTTATCAAGTTTCTAATACCCAAAAGTTGCAACGGTGCTGCAGCAACAGATGTGTTTACCAGTGTTGCCATTGTTTGATTGATTGATGGTGCATGTGGAATCTTCTGTGAGTCCCAGACCCGAGTCCCCATCTCTGGACATTACAATGAAAATACAACTTAAACCAACAGTATCCAGTATGTTTATAGTACACTGACGTTTACTTTCAAGAACACAGTCTGTCAAAGTGAGTGTCCCTGAATTACTTTGTGTAAAGGAGTAAAAGAGGAGTTGATATCCTCATCTCTAAAGTGTGAACTCTGACAAAGCTTCCTGGCTTCCCATTGTGTCATTGCACTGAACTGTTAGAAAGTTGAAATGGCCCAAGCCAAGAGTGGAGGCCTCAGCTGTGGTTGAGTGGAGCTAATGCATGGTGAAGGCCTTTGCTGGGGTGACAAGAGCAGGGTGCAGGGAGCCAGTGCATGTTAGCTAGCTTGAGCGTTTGGTAAAAGTGCAGACAGCTTGGGAGGTGCTAATGAATGCCGGGCATTGCTAACTGTACTGTACCCAGGCTCCGGGCGCAGCCTGGCAGCCTCCTGTCCCTCCTGCCCGTGCAAAATGTGAAAGATCAACCGGTTGGAGGGAGCAGACGGGAGCAATCACACACACACACTCTCATAAACACTTAAGTGTGCATGCACTTTCCCAACTGAAAAGACACGTGCACAGGCTCTCACAGACTAAATTCATGAACACAGCTCCTCACAGAAACAGAAATGCACCCACACTCTGACACAAACACACTCAGGCCTGGCTCACCATCGTATCACATCATGAGGGCTCGAGCCAGGCCAAGCCATGAGGCCTCAGCTGAGATGATTCAAGGCTCCCCGCTGGGTCTTCACTCAATCAGCCAGGTTGAGCTCCACAGCAGAATAACAGCAGAACTCCAACACTCATCACTATCTACTCAACGAAAAGAAAAAAAAAAGATGCTAATCAAAATGTATGAGTCAAACTTCTTTTTTGTTATTCTGTATCATCTGACATGCATCTGTCATATCAGGAAATGTTTGGAAAAAAAAAGTTTGTCATCAAGCTCATTAACTATAAGAAGTGGCAAAGTAGGGGTTGTTGCCCAGCAACAGGGTTACATATTTATTGACTGATTATGTTTGATTTACATTAACAAAATTGGGAATGACACTGTTTTTAAAAAGCAACCAATAAGTTTAAAAACTTTTAATATTTTCCCCAATTATACTGTAATACATCTGAAGCTAAAACACTGTAAAGTAACCAAAATTGTGCAAAAAGAGTTATTAATGTACAACTGACCATGAAAGAAATATTCACATTAGATACCCGTCTGCTTTTGTTGAGCTTGATTGAAAGTTTATGTGATAAGATGATTGATTATGTTGACTTTTTTTCTGTTTTTTGTTTAACAACCTGCCATGAAAGCTCTGTTCCTTTCTACAAATTTATATTATTAATAATACCCAGCTGTATGAGATGAATCATACATTTTACATTTTACCAATGAATATTCATAAGTTTGCATTTTGCATGTATTTTATAAGTAGAAATAGACAGGTTAAAGATTTTAAAATCACAGTTATGATCGATAGCCTTCCATCTGTAGAGCTCACTTGTGTAAATAAGTAGATATATTTATTTCTAAAAATGTTATGCAGTGTGAAGAGAAAAGCACACATTATAATTAAGTGTACAAGCAGCTCAAATGTTTAAAAAAAGCTTTTTACAGATTGAATTATTATGTTGTTCTGCATTAGCAAGTTTTAATATCCAACTCCCACTTGACTTTTACTTCAAAACATGATGCCTCTGAATTTCTTCCTCAACTATCTTCTTCACAGTAACAGGAATTCTTGAGTAAGTTCAGTCTCATTAAATGCTCCTTGTGAGTTGTCTAGAGATGTATCTATTCATTAGCTTCAAAAGGGTGTCATGTGTATGAATTATGCTAACAGGATCTAATTAGCAGATGCAAATGAGGTTAGTCAAAATTGCACTGAAAAGACAGAAGAAAAGCTCCATGGGATAGTTGGAGCTCGACAGCTCACCAACCGCCCCCACGCTGGGCACCAAATGTGATGGTTCGCCCCTGCTGCTGCTCTATACAGGAGACAGGACCGAACCATAAACACAGACACAGGGAGGACAGCTGCTCAGAGGTGTTCTCGTCAAAATCAACACCAGGTTTCATTTCAGAACTCTTATTTTACTTAACACCAAGTGTATAACTCCCTAAATTGCTCATTCATTTAGGCTGGAAATCACTTTGATGGATTAATGTCCACCCACCCTGTCCAGTTTAGAGCCACACACTTCCCCCTCCTCCTGAACACACTACGCGACACATACATGCATCCCCCTCCCCGTCCCACAAGAAACAAGTTACACAACCAGCTGATTGAACTCCAGAATCCGGCGAGAAGAGGACTCACTATTAGCAGCCGCCTACAAACTCCTGCCATTCTGACATCAGTGGCCCCAGACTGTAGAGAAACTGGCAGGACTAAGGGAGCATGCCTTCTGGCCTCGGCAGGGAGGAAGGCCAGCAGACTGCAGCATCTCACATTCACTACACACTTTATCCTACAATAGGCGTCACGGTGAAGTTGGTTCATATGTAGGCAGCGTTAGAGGTGGGAGGTAGTAACCAGTAAGCCTGTTTGTGGTATAGGAATCAAAGAGGAGTAAGTGAAGTGACATGGGTTGGTTGATGCTTTTCTACCCTTGTGTTGAACCCTGACTCACTGCAGCCCTGCCAAGACTGGCAGAATGTCACAAGTGGCACAAACTGCTTTTGGCTTCGGCTCATATTTTCTAAACTGTGCCTTTTTTAGATGAATTAGATTTGTGTCTGATCTTATCTATTAATCCAAGCTAGAAATAAAGTAGTGCCATTGTCAGGCTGTGTAGCTTTGCTTTGCTCTTCCCCTTCAGTAATTCACTGTAATATCTCTCCTCTCCACTTGGTCATCAAAGCCTAAAATAGCAGTAATATTCTTCAAAAACAGAACATGTTAAATAATCCAGTGGGACAAATGAGATTTCAAGAAAGCTTGTTAATAGTGAAAATAATCCCTGGTTTTAGTGGTATCTCTTGTGACAAATCATACAAAACTCAACAGATAGGTCAAATCATGGGCAACAAATAACTTGTAAAATAATTATGGTGTTTATCTTGATCACTTAACTTAGAATTACAAGCCAGGACGCTGTTCCTACTCGTTATTGACACTGTTTAAATTACTGTATTCTGATGATGACAGTTTTGTGTCATTATGAATTAAGGAAATAATTGTGTGACATCCCATTAAACGTCCCTCCACTATCTCCTCTACAGACCCATAAGAGTTCACACTCAGCTACTTAACACACACCTAAAGCTGTATGCACAGGGATCATTCAGTAAAGCAGATCATTTCTGACTGCCTAACCCTGACTAATAAATATAGTGACTCATATTTGCCAGCACATTTATCTACCTCCAATCACTTCAAAAGTTAATGCAAAGTCAGCTCAGTTCAGTTAACTCAAAGATCAAGTCATAAACCTTCTTCATGTAAGACTATTTAATGGTTATTTGTATATATATATATAGTTATATATATATATATACATATATATATATAAATTGCTGGACAATTTTTACGCTTTTATAACTGTCTACATTTCAGGCCTTGATGTTGTGTATGTTGGTTCAGTTAATTAGAACTGCGTTATTGTTTGTATCACTAGTTAAAACCTGTTATTTCACCTTGTGAAATGACAAAAACTAATTGTTAAAATAATTACTGTTGCCTTTTTAACATTAAAATTTGTGTCAGAAGTTATGTTTAACCTAATAATACATTCAAATGACCATGGGCACAATAAGAACAGTAATAAGTTTATTATAAATATAATAAAATATATTAAACCTCAAACAAAGAGGGATTCTCAGCAGGAATGCAGTGCAGTGATTTAAAGTGTTGGAAGCTATGAGCAGTCCTAAAATGGGATCAGTCGATGAACAGGCTTGATCATTGCCAGTTCCAGGCATAATTTTCTGCAGATCCAGGAGAAATGGGCTGGATTGAAAATGCCAAATAGGCACTGCAGGTGTTCCTACTTGTGAGATGATCTAAACCAATGAGGAGACAGAGCTCAGATTGTTGAACGACAGCCTTTTCAAGTTAAATTAGGAAAAAAAATGACTCCTGAGACTGAATATTTAAGAAGCCAGAGTTCCAAAAGTGTTCACATCACATAATTCAGGATGCCTAAACACTCTGACCTTAGTCTTGTTTATCAGATTGGGGATGTTTAGCTTGATCCAAGATCTGATGACGGGTCAACGATTTAGCAACAATTTGCATGTAAATTTGGACATCATCTGTAAAACACACAGACACTGTAAATTATAACATTGTCCAAGTTCACATCCAACTAATATAGTTGTTAAGGGGTGGATATAAATGTGGGCTTACAAATGAAACAAAAGTGCTCTTAATGCAAGGATCATAAGGTGGAGTTACACACATATAACAAGCAAATTGTGATAGTAAACACAGGAAAGTTTAGCTGGTATCATAGAGTTTATGATGCTTTTTGCTCTGCAAGTATAATACTCAGAACTGACACTTGCCCTCTAATAACTCTTAAAGTCAAAGCTATCCACTTGACACTCATCTACGGCCACTGTCACTTGACTAAAACATTCTTCTTTTTAGGTGATTTTAAATTTAATCATGATAAATACATTTTAAAAAGCGAAAGAAAAACAGCTTCAACATGATGTGAGACCACCCACTCACATCCTCTGCTGCACTGGGTGAGTCACTATCAGCCACTGCTAACCACACAGGTAAAACCATACCCCCACACCGATACCCATATGATTCACCTAAAAAAAATTACATTTTTTTAACTTTTCAGGGGTAAGACACAGATTTGTCTCCATGCCACTGTTAGTTGAAAGGCTGTGCTCACTAATCACGCTTACATTTATATAAGCGTGATTGTTCTTTTCAGAGGCTCTTATATCTGGCGTTTGACAAATAACAGCTCCATAGCCGTATAGAAGAAGCAAAATGCCTAACAGTAAACATAATTAATTGCAAGACAAGAAAACAAAGCTGAAGCACTTCTCCTCTTTGTTCATTTTGACTGCAGCAGATCCCCTGCCTTCACACCTCCCACATTAACGTGTTACATTGTCCCCCACACAGCTATTCACGTACAAAAGACACACAGCAGAAACATACAAAGACCCACACACATCATCATTCACACATACACATGAAGACCACACCAGTCTGGGGCTCCCCTTTAACCAGCCTCTGCGCTAAAGGTGTGATTGCTCGTTGGTGCTTGTGAGTAGGTGGGGGACATTCTTTATGTAGGGGTGGAAGGTATTAGCCTAATGTGCCATCATCTACAAAATCATATTTTTAATACACTTCTAGCCATTTTTGGGGATCCCCTTGATGCACCCAAAGCCGTTAAGACCAGTCATTGTTTAGATTTTACTATGTGTGTGGTTCCCTGTACTGACTCGGGGTTTATGTTCAGTTGTTGTTGCATCCTTTCATGCAAATCTGCAAAAAATAATATGATAAAACTTTGCTATATTATTTGAATCTGCTTCTAATTTTACTTGTATAAACCATGTTTTTTCTTTTTTTTTTAATAAAGATTCAAATCAACCATTTTGATTTATAATAGAACTGCAGCTCCCTAAATTTTGACACTTCAAAAACTGGATAAATGGCAGTATATTACTAGAATCGCAAACAGACAGGCATTACTTCGAACCAAGAAAATCAGTGTCACTATATCTTTTTTTTACACTTTCAAGAATTTTAAAGTCTTCAGATCAGATTTACTTAACACCCTCTGACTCATTTTACAACATAATCTTAGTCATTTTTTGTCATCATTTTTGTTTGTGTCACTAGGAAATAGTTTCCGAGGAATTGCATGTTTCAAGTTGACGATTCATATAAAACTGATTTCATTATGACAGACTTTTGGACTTGTGGGATTTGTTTTACTCAGACTCTATATGCATATAAAGCCCTAAAAACCAAAGTCCAATGTATCTTTAAGGTCTTATTGCATCACAATGACTCCCAACACAGCACTTTCAGCATTTTCAGAGTGCATGCTTTGAGGTTCCTTGAGCTTCTAGTGAAAAAAAAAACAACTTTCTACCCTTTTCACATTTCAGTTGCACCTTTCTCTATTTTCCCATATGGCCAAGGCTACTACTACTTAGTATGGTTTGTGCATTCTTCCCCCATATCCTGTTTTCAATTAGCAACCTGTTTACATGAACTTTACCATGCTAACAAAACTGCACAGCTCATTTTATTTGCTAAATAAATTGAAGAGGAATGTCGTTTTATTGTAATGTTTTTTTTTAACGCTCCCTTTTTTAAATGTTGTTAATAAATTTAATAATGCTTATTTGCATATGTCAGTTACCTTCGCTTAAGAAAATAACTGTAGTGTAAACAGGACTCAAACCAAATGTCAGAAATTAGTTTTTGACTAATTAAGTATCCTAAATAAACTGTTTCTTGCAATAAATACTAAGGCTGTAGTGGGTAGATTTTATTCTCTTTAGTCAGAGCCAATTTTGCTAGCTATACCTCAGCTATGCTAAGCTAAGCAGCTGTTGGTTTCACTTGTATATTTCCCTACATGTAAGTGCAGTATATCTTCTCATCCAACTCTCTGAAAGGAAGCAAACTAATTTTACTTTAAAAATGTTAACAATTTAAGACCAGTTTGTCAAATAGTAAAATAAAATGTAGATAGATTAGTATCTGCTTTCCAACTGGCTGGTGTTGAACCATCATGTATAAACAAACATTTGTTCAAAGAGTGAAAACACATAACTTTTTATTTGTTATGAGAAGCAGGTGTTTCAGCCCCTCCAGTCACTTCATTACAAACTATTTGCAAAAGAGAAAGAATGAATAAAAGTTTTGTAGGGGTTTAATAGCTCAATCGTCACCAGATTTTTATTTAATTTAAATAAAGTCTGGACCATTAACACTAAGTATGGGTCCAGTCTGTCTCGCCTGGTCTGTTGTATCAAGGTCTACAAGTATCAGATGAACCTCGAAACAAGTGCTCTGCATCAAGCAGAATGTTTGGTCCATGTCTAGACCTCCATCATATCTGACCCGCCAGCACAGAAGGACATGCAAACACTTGACAGACGATCATAAGGAACAAATACAGCAGGCTCCATCCCACCACCATGTGACTTGGATATGCATGCTCACTGCTGTTTGTAATTTCTTATCATTGACACCCACCCCTCCACATCCACATATACACTTGTCAAATATGGCACCTCAGCCCACAAGGAAAAAGACCTGGTTGTTGGTCCTTTTGTGGAATACCTGACAAAACTATTTTTCTTTTTCTAATCTCTACATGAGTGGGCCTTTGCTTAAAGCAAAATGCATCTGTTTTGGTCCTATAAGATATTGGACAGGAGGGCCTTTTGCTCCATTCTATCCATCTCTCCACTGCTCTCCAGTCAGAAGGAGGCCAGTCCATGGACCACTTCCATGCTATGTGGGAGTCCCTGCTGTTTCAGTGGCTGACAGTCAGGCAGCCTCTTCTCTCTCTCTTCAGAAAGTTTGGCTCCATCGCCATGGGAGCCCATCTGATGTGGTCTCCCCATCTGACAAGCAGCTCTTTTCCCCAGGCCCAGACGGCTGGAGGGACAGAGCAGACGAATAGGGCCGCAGATTGTTGTAGACCATTTACATGTAAATACAGAGACCAGGCCTGGGTCTGGGTTCAATATTGAAGGTGTCCGCTGCACTGAGGTCCCTCTGTGTGTGCATATATAATTGTGTGTGAGCATGCACACATTTTGTGTGTTTTCATATATGTGCATGGCATGATCCAGTACATCTAAATTATACAGCTGCCAAATTGCTGCAAATGTTTTAATACAAAACCATTCTGTGCTCTCTAATTATATCTAATCGCTGCTGGAAGCATTTCTTCATAGCAAAAATAGGGGAATTTAAATGAATAACTTGGCATTTTATCAATGATCTTAATATATGATAAAGCAAAGCTACTGAAACCCATCTTTTACATGTTCTGTACTAATACAAATAGGCCTTAAAGGAGGCTATAGTAAAGATATTTGTCTGGCAGGAAGGGGCATATGAGGGCCTTCTAGCACAGTGAATGTAGCCCCTGATCCCCTGAGATAGCTGAAGATGCCAAGGCAACATCCCGGGTTTCACTGGGGGGGGTCAACCTTAAACCATTATTCATGTCTACATAACCTCCATCCCGCTAGCATATGCCTCTGGTTGGTAGACAGTAAGTCAGTTAGGGCTTTCCTCTGTGTCGATCTAGAAGCTTTCATACCGGGCGAGAGAAGTGTTAAAACTCTTCTCACTTCTGACTCACTGATTTAACCACATTGAGGCAGGAGCAGCAGCAGAATACTCCTGTGGTGTAAATCTGTTTGTGTTCCTTGTCAAAAAAAAAAAAAAAAAAAAAAAGAAAAAAGAGAAGAAAAGAAAAGAAAAGAAAAAAGGCAAAACAAGAAGAAGAAAAAAATATATTGAGTCCTCCAAAAATGCAGTTTCTGAGTCAGAGCTAGCGATGTGGTAAAAGCCCAGCTTGTTTGGCAGTAATAGTGTTACAGGAAAGGACAGAGAACCACGGGTGAGCAGGCCACAGTTGCTGTGTCTTGGTGGCTGGATTTTGGTTTCTTGAAGAGCTCAATTGTTGGACCGTCTTGCCCCCTCCTCTTACACCAGCTCACCCCAACTCTCCTCTGCCACGGGAGCAAGCCTGTTAAAGAGGGTGTGTTATCTTGGAGGCTTAATGCCAAGTCGATACAACTCCACCACCCTCCCTTACACCTCACGTTCCAGGGAACACATATATCCAGTCTGCGCTGTCAAACTTTTAGCACCTGCTATTTTGCTTTGGTCCCTTAGGCTGTGTCAATTCCTCTGGTGTTTCAAGAGGATTGGCTTGGAAGAAGTGGGTCAACAAAGGTTGATGCTAAAATGGGGATGAGGGTGAGGCTCAGGCCAATGGACTGCCATCCATTTTTGGCGTTGTCGGCTGTGTGTTTCGCCTGTGATGTGAAGTAAAAAGGATGGATGTGTCAAATTCACTTCACTGATTTGTAATCAAGTGTTTCATGTAACTAGTGACATTAAAAATAATTATTTTATTTTTTTTCAGCTAAATGAAAACTTGTGGATATGTCTCTTTGTAGGCTGCTTCACTACCACATACGACATCACTTGTGGAAAATGAAAAATCAGATATGGAGAGGACAGATACCTGAAATGCATCCTGTTTCCATAATTGTACTTGCTGCTTTCCCCACAGGTCCTGGGTGACACTTTTTTAATGCAGTAATCCAAAAATCATGTTATCATGGCTTAGGGAATCAAAAATAAGAAAGCAGCTTCAATCCTATTTCCCTGAATGCAACCAGTGTGCCTTATTTTTCCAAGATTTGTCTTAACACAGTGGATTATCATTGCCCCCTGGAAACCTGTGCATCATAGAAGTATTGGGCTCACATATCCCTAGATACATCTCCGCAATAATCCACTCCTCCATCTACAGGCCAGATAAACAAACCAGGCAAACCCATACATGCATGCATACAGCAGCATCTTACATTGAGACTGATCTCTTTATATGTCACAAAATAGCATCTGATGGTTTTATGCATCCTCATTTCAATACAAGTTGAGGCATTCAAATGTGCTGCATGTATATAGAAAGAAATCCCAGTGGGCTTGCTCTGACTGGTTGCAAACAGAGAAAATTCGTATTTCCTGATTGTTTCCCCTGCTGGGATGACAAATGAAATAGCCTGCATGACATCAAACATGAATACACTTTACATATTGTGTCTAATATTCTTTGAATAAAACAAGCACACAAAGACCAAGCAACATAAACCAAAACGTGCTGCTCTTATTCCTTCCAAATAACTGCTTCCTAATCTAAAGTGAAAGCCGTGTTTTGTTTAAATCAGGGAAAAAAATGGTGGAGACGAGGAAATAGGGAAAAGACAAAGTAATTGATGAAAGCAATATGTACCCGAATGGAAATTCATGAAGCTGTCACCTTTGTATCTTTGAAGACAGCAGCATGTCTGTAACATAAGCTTTCCTTGTGTAAAGACTATTGCTTTGATTAAATGTTAGCCATCCCTGAACACTGGAAAATATACTGGGGGACATCTTTGATAAACTTGTGAAATAAATTCTTTCCAATAAAAATGTTCTTGAGGATGATGATTTGCGGAGGAGCGCATTGCTGGCACGGTGCACATTGCACTTGGTTCTTTTCCCAGCACCCCTCCCTCCAGGGGTCTCAGTGGCAAGGATCTCTAATGAGACTTGCGTTATTAATCCTTGCAATGGGGTACATGAATTCACTCCTGAGCAAAGGCTTCTGCAGCCACATTGGCCCATAAAACCTGGAATGTATTCCTTTCATGTGCTCTGTTGATGATCTACTCTGACAACAATATGGTAAGACTTCCCTTCCCCTGTCGCGCGGGCCCTGTCCCGGGGCCAAAGAGGGTCATCTCAGACACACTTGGACTTTTATAGGTGGTCAAGAAACATGCTGACAGGTCACAAGGGGGAGCTCCTTTATGAGTAGGACTTACACATCCACCTCATTTGGAATTAGTTTATTTATAGGTGGCCTATAAATCAGATTTATTTTGTTTTCTAGTTTTCAAATGGCAAGCAAGTCTTGAAGGGTCATTCACGAAAGCCTATGCAATAGACTATGGTCATTAAAACAATAACATTATGGTTATTTGGCCAGGATTTTCTCTCAACAGGCTTGTAATCAAGTGTAAAACAAAGGTGTAATGTATAATCGGATGAAAAATGACTCATACAAAGGAAATTTGTACAGGTGCCATGAGAGTGCAATTTCCCTCAGCAAGAGTGCTCCATTAACCTCTAAATTGCTGATTATCTAAAAGAAAAGCTATAAGATGTGACTGTACGGATAAGGCAATGTAATCTGTAATGTAAAGTACTCAACTGTAGTTCAAATACAAATGCTGCTTCATTTAATTTATAAATTTACTTATTTATGGCATTAGCTTACGGCTACAGTGATGCAAGAGAAACAAATACACAAAGTAGGGAGTACGTTTTGTGCAACTTTACAGGGTCCTGATTAGCTCACAATGCACATTTTTTATGGTTTTAAATTCAGTGTTTTGCATCCAGCCATGTTTACTTTGTTTTTACATCCAAAAAAACAAAAACATCATTTGTATCATTTTGCAGATTTCCCAGATGAAATCTGTCTGTTTCAAAAAGCAGGAAAAAAAAAACTTTCTGTGGAAATCTGTATTTATGACAATCTCTGCTGTGAAACAGGTCAAAGTAAATAATAGAACAGGTTTAAAATCATTTGAAAAATGCTTGATCTCAGCTGTCAAATGTTTTGTGTTTGTGTCTCTGTGCAGAAGGGTCTCCTGTCCTGATTGACAGCCTCGGTGCTGTATGTATGTAGCACTGGTCCCCCGATGGCCCAGAAGCCGGCTTTTCTGTCCCATTTATGACATGAGCCAATCTGCCTCCAGCCGAGATTCTCCCTCAGCTTTTCACAGATTTGTATCCCCATTTTCCCCAAATTCATCTCACCCCCTGTACTCCCCCTCCAGCTTTCTTTAAGACTCACACATGCACAAAACTGCCCACAAACGATCAGAGGCACACACACACACTACGATGCAAATACTGGGTTGAGTTGTCGGTGATGTTAAGTGAGAAATAAGTGAAATGAGTTAACGGCCTGCTTGCTGATCTCTTGCAGTTATAATAATATAAACAGCGACGAGGATGTTATCCAACGTCCTAACCAGTCACTAGAGAGCGCTGTCTGTGCCACAACTGTGCAATCTCTCCATCATTAGGCCTGGATACAGTTTATACAGCGACGCGTTTCTTTGATTTCATCCTGTTGTGGCAGCGTGTCATTTCTTTTGTCGCTCTTTGATTGTGTAAAATATAAGGCATTTCTTATCCACTCTGAAATAAACATTTTAAATTTTTTATTTATAAAGTTTTTGTCACGCACATGTGGTTAAATTCCTTCAGTTTTATCCCTAAATCTGGTCTCCTTCGGTGTTGAACCGATACGCATGCACCGTTGTGTAACGCAACCTCTTTTATGTTGGCATCATATGCCATAAACAATATGAGGCTTTATTTATAACCGCTATTCAAATGCCATTTAAGCATTTTCTTTTGTTCTTAACTTTATGAGAGTATAACATTTCAAATAAAATTTTCTGCCTTAAATAAAGGCTCCAGTAGCCTAAAAAGATGTTATAATCTATATAAATAGAGATTTTTAAATCGTGTAATTCTATAGCTCAGACTTGACTTCAGCATTTGTGTTTTTTTTTTTTTGTTTGTTTGTTTTGGTTTTTTTTTTTTGGTTTTTTTTTCGGTGTAAAAAAACCAAGGAATATAAATTATGTTCATAATTCCTGGTATTTATGGATCCCATTAAAAAAGAAGGAAAACAGGTCCTCAGGATAAAAATTAAGCTATATCTTTCCAGTGAATGAAAAGCAAGCAATTATGTGGAAAAAATATCGATTTTTATTTGTTTTTTCCGTTTTTTGAAAAGAATATTTCAAGGGATGTATATATATATATATATATATATATATATGTGTGTGTGTGTGTGTGTGTGTGTGTGTGTGTGTGTGTGTGTTTGCCTAAATATTCTAAATAGAAGATATAGAAAAAAAAACTCTCACTTCCCTCATTCCCTCACGTGCATTTAAACACGTGTCTTTAAAAGCCAAAAGTTTAATTTTTCCAGCTTTTGACACTCGATTAGCGAGTGGAGAAGCGACGAAGTCCAATTATAGGAAATAAGGTGCACATGTGATTGTTTTTTTTTTTTTTTTTTTTTTCCTAGTTCTCTCGCGCTCTCTTTTTCTGTTTTTGGCTGGTGTTTGCGCAGCCAAATAGGGCGTCGGTGTTTGCTAATAAGCCAAGATAAGTATTTTAGGGTGAGTTATTTGAAAAGCTAATACCTGTGCGTGTGCATTTAGTCGTTTGTTGTGAATCAAGCCGACGCTTGCGGATTTAAAGTGTTTTAAGTGTCTGTGCGTGTGCAACGTTAGCGTGCGCGACGGTTAAAGCGAAACTTGAGAGATGCACGAACGTTTTTTTTATTTATGTATTTATTTTTATAGGTTCCTCTCTTAAGAAAAAAATCCAGCGAGATTTCAGTTAAAGTTATAATCCGGTGATTCATCTTATTTCCACAACAGAATTGAAGTTATTTGCGCTGGTAATAAATCTTAAAGTACGTAAATTAATCCCCAATTAAGTCGGATTCAAGTCCATGTTGGGCATGAGGAAGCAGGCTAGAAAATAAACATTTTGGTACAATATCTAAGATACACTTTCTAATTAAATTAGAGTAGTGCAGCTATTGGATGGCTTTGGAGATTGTTGGTGCCCCTGAGTGCTTCTCCTAAAGCTCCTCCCCCGACGGTTGCAATCTGCTATGTGTGTATGGAGAGCTGTATCTTATAAGAGTAGCTGAGCATCCCATGTCCAGCCCATTATCTGATCTGAAAATCCGTAGGTGAAGAGAGGCTTTAACCTCCTCATTATACGTAAAGGAGGAGGGCTGCAGAAACAGACAACCCGGGTGCCGGTGGCTCCTCCTTGACTGAGGTTCTCTCTGGACTCTTGAAACTCTTTACTGTAAGATCTAAAAAAACAATGCAGTTAGAGAACATCCTTCCCAGCGCCAGCATCAGTTTACCCAAGACTTTTTACAATCTGTCCTCATCGGACAGCACCAACAACAGCCCGAGGCCGTCATCGCAGCTTGAATATCAAGAAGTCGAGCGGACGGAATCAGAGTCCAGCGGTGCTTCTAAGAAATATTTGAGCGGGGTCGGTAACGGGATGCTGGGTGAGGGAGAAGGGGACAGTTTTAATAAGGCCGATGGGAGGAAAGGTTCTCCGGTGTTGGGTGAGGACGAGCTGACGAGCGGCCGGCGGTACAGCATAGACGAACTTGGCTCTGATAGATACTTCATCTCGTCATCCCAGGCGAGCTCCGACATGGCAAACCCCTGTTCCCTCTTTCCCTACGCAGGACAGACGGGGTCGGTGTACACCGGGTCCAGCAGCTCCAGATATCCAGCGTCGCTACATTACGGATCTGTCCTGCCGCCCACAGGCTTCTCCTCTCCGTCGGTGTGCAGCGGTCGGAACCAGTTCAGCAGCGGAGGGTACCAGTTCAGTCAAGGTCCGGGCTGTTTGTACCCCTCGTATCCCGGGACGGGGACGGGTATAAGCTCCATGTCTCTTCCAGGGTCTGTCACCGGAGCCAGAGCGCAGGTCTACCTGTGCAACAGACCTCTTTGGTTGAAATTCCATCGGCACCAGACTGAGATGATCATCACGAAACAGGGCAGGTAAGCAGAAGCAAAGGCCTCAATTAAACATACCATAGAGTGAAAATTAAATCCTTACATTTTCATCCAGTTTTATTTTTATTTCTTAAGTTTCCCAACCTTTTACGCAAAACAAAATTTTACGCATACAAACTAGAGCCGCTCTCTCTCTCTCTCTCCCTCTCTTGTTATGCTCTCAGTTTTAAAAGCACAACTGGTTAATTATGTTAATGATAAAATTCAGTTTATTGTAGAATTTAATATTAACAAGCCGAAGCAATTTTTGCTAAACGAAAAGTTATTAAGAAAGTTTTTGCTTTTACAGCTTTTGCCAAGTTTATGAGAACAGCCTAATAAAATGCGTTTCTTCTCTCTTTTATTTCCAGACGGATGTTCCCATTCCTCAGTTTCAACATCACCGGACTCAACCTCACGGCCCATTACAACGTCTTTGTAGAAATAGTTTTGGCTGACCCGAACCACTGGCGCTTTCAGGGAGGAAAGTGGGTCACTTGTGGAAAAGCAGACAATAATATGCAAGGTGAGTTACATAATGAACGAAACATTTTTAAAGTACTGGTATGTTAATGTTTTGCTTGGTAATGCTTTAAAATAAATCGAAATTATATTAATAAAACCTGTGGAAATTAAATACGTAATTTCTTAAAGAAAAAGGATTAAATATTTTTTTCTTTTAATGATTAAAAAAAATACTTGTTGGCAAATAAATATTTGTGCAACTTCCCATTTAAAGCAATGCTTTTAGCTTTTTATATATATATATATGTGGTTTATTTAAAGTGTTTTATCAAATATGTGAAATTGACAAATAGGCCTGTTTTTGACACCTCCTTTCAAATTAGACATTTAAGAAAAAAATGTTTTTCTGATTTAAAGTTCATTAGAAAATTTTCTATTTTTGTTCTTCCATTAAGATAGGTTAAACAAAAATTCAAACAATTAGCAAAAATGTAAACATTTGCAAATCTTTTAAATTGTGTATTTAATAAATAAAATTTTTTGAGCTGATTTATTATAAAAAGACTGAATAATAGGAAGAAATAATTAATTTTGTCCTAGTTTTAGCCAAGACAGTGTGCACTTATGGTTTTGTCATACAACTAATATAATTTATTGTCATTTTAGGTAACAAAATGTATGTTCATCCTGAATCTCCAAACACTGGCGCTCACTGGATGAGACAAGAAATCTCTTTCGGCAAGCTGAAGCTGACCAACAATAAAGGGGCCAACAACAACAACACGCAGGTTAGATATTGATTTCTTTCATGCTCAAATTCAATATTTACCAGATGGTCCAGAATTTCTAATACTGTTTTGGTATTGAATAATTTAATACAAAATTTGCCAGCAGTTAATCTGTTAATAGTTCAGACTGATATTTGTCAACAAACGTCCTTTCTTAAAAAATGAAATAAAAATGAAATGACGTGCATTTTATCTATTTTTAAAATGCTTACTGTTGTTGTTATTGCCCATTTTCCGGTTTCAGATGATAGTCTTGCAGTCGCTTCATAAATACCAGCCCCGATTGCACATTGTGGAGGTGACAGAAGACGGAGTAGAGGACATGAGTAATGAGGCCAGAACCCAAACCTTCACTTTTCCAGAGAATCAGTTCATTGCTGTCACAGCTTACCAGAATACAGATGTAAGCCCCTGCCCCCCCATACAATTTTTAATTTACATTTATTTGTTTTATTTTTTACAAATCTAGAACTGATTTTACTAAAAGTAAAATATATATATATATATTTCTTATTATTTATGCTCAGTTTCAGAGTAGCTTCTTGACCTAAGATGCAAAATATTCATGCAGCATTTTTTTTTTTTTTCTTGTTTCAGATTACTCAGCTGAAGATAGATCACAACCCATTTGCAAAAGGTTTCCGGGATAACTATGACTCGTACGTGTCTGCATTTCATGCATTGCGGTTGTTTCCTTGTGGTGCATTTGCTGTCTCGTTCTAAACCCTGAATTTCTTACTGCTACTATATTGATGTTTTTTGTTTTGTTTTTTGTTTTTGTTTTTTCTCATATATGTATTTCCTCTTTTGTCTAACAGAATGTATACGGCCCCAGAGAGTGATAGGCTGACTCCGTCTCCAACAGACTCTCCTCGTTCGACCCAAATTGTGCCCGGAGCCCGCTATGCCATGCAGCCTTTCTTTCAGGACCAGTTCGTCAACAACCTGCCTCAGAACCGATTCTACACCGGGGAACGGGCCGTTCCACAAACCAACAGCCTTCTCTCCCCACAGAGTGAGGACGCCAGTGCAGCTGCTTCTGCCCAACGTTGGTTTGTCCCCCCAGTTCAGCAGCCAGGCTCCAACAAGCTTGACCTCTCATATGAAAATGACTATTCCACCAGTAGCCTGCTGTCATACGGCATCAAGCCTCTGTCTCTGCAGACATCCCATGCCCTCAGCTACTATCCAGACTCGGCTTTTGCCTCCATGGCGGCAGCAGGTTGGGGCACCAGAAGCTCTTACCAGCGTAAAATGACCACGGGCCTGCCCTGGTCCCCTCGTCCAAGCCCCCCAGCCTTCACAGAGGACCAGCTGGGGGCTACTAAAGAAAAGCTGCCTGAGGAGAATGCGCCTCCCACCTCAACCTGGATCGAGACGTCCAACTCGCTGAAATCAGTGGACTCTAGCGATTCTGGGGTGTACTCCATGGGGTGCAAGAGGCGCAGATTATCCCCTGGGGGTTCCAGTACAGAAAACTCCCCTACCATCAAGTGTGAGGACTTGACTACAGAAGAGTACAACAAGGACAACCCAAAAGGCATGGGTTATTATGCATTCTACACAAGCCCCTAAGACTGTATTTATTTAAGCTAAATCTAATTCTTTGGTTTTATCATTAAGTGCTCTCCATTCCCTGTTAATGTCTTTTTTCTCTTTTCTCTAAAGGTGCCAAAGCTTAGTGTTCCCCCAAGCAAGCTGCACAAGGTTATTTTCCCAGACCAACCCCTCTCACATGAGCAGAAACATGCATAGTGATTGTTGTTTTTGAGAAAGCATGTTCAATTTAACTTGGTTATTTTTTAACTTTTTTCTTTTTTTTTTCTTCTTTTTTTAAGCAAATGTGACACTCCCCCCTCCCTCCCCTTTACCTGCGTATTTAAGTCATTTTCATTGTACAGTATTCGTGCACTTTAGAATGTGATGTATCTTGTACAAACTGTCTTCATGGAGGTGTTATTAAATGGATAATAAAATGGCTTTTCATGAAGCATTGTCCAAATGTCTCTTGGTATGTTTCATTTATATAAGGAAGCATGATGTAGTATTGTTACAGGGTTGCTATAAAGCATTGGCAAGTTGAAAATATGCATGCTGTTTAAAATATAAAGTAGCTCCATAAAGTAGCAACTGACCAGATGTTACACATTTTAGTTTAACCTTATGTTAAGTTCTAATATTTTATTAAAGAGCCAGTAAAAGGACATTGACTTGCTTCTTTCAGCATATTGGAGTAGCATGAATAGAATAGTGTATAATATCCACCCTGCACTAGAAAAGAGATTAAAGCTTTAAAATAGAGAAAAGACAATCTCATCTCATTTTACACATGGATGTGGAACATCTTTTTCTTAAAAGACTGAGGCTGCAAATGAAGGTTTCTGCTAAATAAGTCGTATATTAAAACTAAATTAAACATATCTGCTTTAAACTCTCTTTTGCATTCTATTAAATGCACATATTTAAAATGTATTTTTTAGACAAACATATATTTTTTTGTTTCTTAAGTTAGGCCAAACCCCTGGCATGCATAAAAGCAGTGAGCAATCCTTTTCACGGAACAAACAACCCTTAACATTCAAGTGAGCAAAGTGTCATTTAAGTAAAAAATTCTTCACATGACATAATTTGATTACGCAAAAAGCACACAAAAGCGCATGCAGCAGTCCTGCTCTTCCTCCTGTTGCCATGGTGTTTTCACACAATAATTTACCTAAGTAATGCATGCAGAGCATGTATGTTTGCAAATAAGAGAACTGCCTAAAAGAAAAATGGTCCAGTAACCGCCCATCTAAAGGCGGTGTTCAAATCAACACCTCTATTTATACTGTACACCCGAAAGTACACTGGTGAAGATAAAAATCTATGAAAAGGGAAGTCATTATATTCACCCAGAAACAACTTAGCTCATGCTGTAGCCACCTGCTTTTCTTCAGTATAAATCATTTATATCTTCCCATATGAGGACCCCAATTTGAATTGATTTGCATACTGGATTTCTAATTAATTCTGTTGTCAGACTCCTTGACAAAGTGCAGAGTCTGACTAACTCCAATTAACACCTCCTAACAAGGTAGAGTGCTTGATTGCCCCGGCTTCTCAGGAAAGCTGTAAGAATAAAGGCTCTTGGGTTGGAAGGGGGGGGGGGGGGTTTAGAGAATAAAAATGTTTTCACTTGTGCTTGTCAGCAAGTTGTGTATCGAAGCATCTGATGATGTTTTTCTTCTGCTTTTGGTGTCTTGACCTCTGTTGATAATTTGTTGTGATGTGGTGAACAGCTACATTATTACAGTTATTTAATCCAGCTGTCAAGATTGTAATTTGACACGCACAGTGGCCACCGTCACTGGAAAAAAAAACTGCAGAGATGTCAGACTAACTATGACAATGAAGGAGACATATATGTCTGGAAATTTCTGTTTTGTGGCTCTCAGTCAGATTTTCTAAAATAACTCTCTCGCTGCTGTGGAAGATGTATCTTGTCTGGTTGCATATTTGTGATCATTTTGATAATTGAACATCTCCCTGATGGCACCTCATGAAGTTTAAGAACCCAAACATCTGGAGTATCTAAGACTTTTGCACAATTGCATGGATCGTGCACAAGAGTGCAACCTCCGTCATCAATACTACCATCCTGTTTAAATGCATAATCAAACCTGATATCAAGCATTGCAGATGCCATTTTTACTCTGGAATATATTTCCAATCCTTGAAGTATCCCAACAGCAGAATTTACATGAATACTGACAAGGATATCTACTTTTTAAAAATTTTTAAATAACTATGGTCATCAGTTTCTGCTGAAACTCTGCACACATTTTTTTTAATTGCCTGATAATATAAAGATTAATAACAGGTGATTCTTGAGAGTGCCCTACAACTCAAAAAAACCAAGCAACAAGTCAATAGATTGTGTTTTCTTAACCATTCATGCAAGAAGTACATTAATCAATAGACACCTTGACAGCATGCTTCCAGAAATTCAGCCCATGTTAACTTAAAGGAGATATGCGCATTGGGATAATACCTGAAGAATTGACTACTGAGGTCTAGTCTTGTTAACATAGCTTGCTACAGTTTCAGTAACTGACTGAGTTTTGTTCTGGTGTCAGCAGTACAAAAGGTCTGGGAGAACAAACTGGTGATTTATACAACATAGACTTTAGTGTATAATGTAAAAGTTCTTTCTTGCTTGCTTCTCGTGTGTGCATGAATCGTCACATGTGCGTGCCCTTCCCTCAGGCCATCCTCTGGTTACCATGTTGAGAGTTCATGTAAAGAGGGCCAGGGAGGCTGTGGAGATATTGTACCCAAGGAGGGCTGACATCTAAACACAGATGAAGGCCTGAGGCTGTTTCCTCACCTTCAGTCACACTCTATTACTGCTCTCACTGACTAAATGCAGCCACAGGCAGACGTATGTCTGGGTCAAGATTTGGTTTATACACCCTTTTAAAAAGTAATGTCAGACATGACTGAGACAGTAGCAATTATGTTTCCTCTTCACACTATATATTCTCTTTTGATATGTTGATAAATGTCACCTCTGTTAAAGGATTATCAAGCCAGTTAGAATTATGTAAAATTGTTCCTCAGGGACAGTTTGAGTCTCATGTGGCCTCTCTGTTGTTTGTGATGCATTCACTCATGATCTTGTTAATCACTTTGGTTTTACTAAGATTTGATATTTAGATATTTTTAGGTTAATGTCATTAGTCTACATAAGTCAGAGACAGTTGTTATGATTGTATCTGAAATTATGCTCACAGTCTAATGACTACATGAACACACAAGCCTACAGTAAGGCCACGAATCATGCCCAGTATATTACATTATTTTGTTCCATTGCTTACTCCAGTCGAATTATAGATATACGAATTTTCCAGCATCCTTTGATGTCAAGTGAGTTTCTGTATTATGCATGATAAACATATGGACTTTGCATTAGTAACTGGAGGTCACACACACACTGAGGATGCTGACAAAGGACCTTCTTTTAGCTCACCCCAGGTGTTTATGTACACAACACAAATGCTTAATTTAGTTCCCCACTTCCTTTAGAATGTGTTCATCAGCAGTGAATGGGTTGGGTGGAATACAGTACTGGTGTAATACTTACAGGTCTGTTGGAGCAAGACCCTGGTGTGACGTGAGTCTCAAGTTAGCAGGACCACAACTGTTTCGAGAAAGGCGTTGAGTGTTGGCAGAGAGAATGGAGGTGATAGGATCTGGAGGTGCAGAATGGTGCCCTCAGATGGCGTCTGCAGCAAGTAGGCAGGGTCTTGATTCACCGGTGCATGGATAATGTTGGAGAGTATCCCGCAGCTAAGCTGCACTTAACAGCACATTGATTTCAAACCCCTGCCTTCCCTCTGGAGGGCAGTGCAACGCACCTCAACAAGCCGGACGCCCCCCTCCCATACTTTTCCTTTTCCCACCTTCTTTTGATCACCACCATTTACCATTTCTGCATCTTACCCCTCCCACTATACCATCCCTGTGTCGATTTAGGTACACCATGCTGGTCACTAGCATCCACCCCTCCTTCCTCCAAGTGTCCCAGTGGAGCTGAACAGGATTCAGGGGCACACAGGCTCCCACAAGACCCTGGTCTTGAGAGCAGTGTTTTGGGGTAGGGCATGCAGAGGCAGCTAGGCGGAAATAAATCTGTGGTCAAAATCAATGCATTGGCACTTTGATGGAGCGCTCCAACAGATTTGGGAATTTCACATTCTCTCCTTTCTCTTCTGGCTCCCTCAGAAGTCCTTGCCACCGGAAAAAACAACATCCACTAACCCTTCTGGGGAAAAGGGACTCTTCATTTCTGCAGCTTTTGGGACAAAACATGACACAGTCAATATTTATTTTGTAGCTCGCACCTGACAAGATAAAGCTTGCATTAAGCTAAATAATAATAATAATAATAATAATAATAATAATAGCTGTGCAATCTCTACACAGACTTCAAAATGATGCAAACATGACATTTTATAGAAACTAAAAAAAGAGAGAAAGAAATCTAGAGGAATCTGTTTTCCCCACCACAACAAGTTTAGTTAAACTTCACAGTTTTCCTTTTCATCTCCAAAGGAAAGAGAACTTTAAAACTTTCTTTCTCATTGCTTACCACACCTAACAGTTAGGATCTATTTACGAGAGTCCCAGCACAGGTGGATGCCAGTGTGGTGCTTCTTCCACTTGTCTAACTTCTGACTCATTTCCCAGCTGCATTCTACTGATGCATGTTTCAGGAGCAGTACACAGCACACATCTTTGTGTGCTAATAGGCTCTCAGCATCTTTAAGACTTGGGGTACAATTAAGAGGTGATAGTTTGATCTCCCACCTCACAGTTCTATTTCTGAGCTGCTGTGTGATTATGTCGAAGGTTGATGGGCGGGTGAGGAATGGGCTCTATTTAAAGGAAGACATCCAGCACTTCTGAAAGAACAGACTAGTTTGGCTGTTTGCACCTGTCTAAGTTCTGTCTCTCATGTTTTCGGCTGTAGACATAATCTTCCTGTGATTATGTAATAATGCATGTGACTGAGGGTGTTTACTGTAATTACAATAAGATATTTTTGTTCTTTCAGGGATGTACTGAGCTCAGTAGGCTTTTCCAAAATAACTTTCCAACCTGCATCATGAAAAGAAGTTAGAAACTTCCATCTTGTCAGACTATATCATACGGATAAATGGGAGTAATTGTCTTCTAAGCTGTGTTTGTGATCCATTAAATGTTTTTGATGATCTAAATTGAAGATAGACAGTTAAAGGTGATTTAACCTATTCTTAAAAGCCATGTACATTAAATGTGCATAACATTTTAAACAAGAGGCAACCAAAGGCATTACCGCTACAGTGGGAATTAAGCAGTCAACTGCTATCTTGTGTGGCTACGTACATTTGCTTGATACAACACCGCCACCTGCTGGTAAAAGTTAACCATTACACATTGGTATAAATTTTCATCAAGTTGAGGGTTTTATGAAGACTTTGATTTTTATCTAGATGTGGATTTACTTTCAAGTTTGCACAGATTAAGAAACACTAAGAAATTGTTATTTTGTTTAAATAGCAGTATTTTTTCCAGCTTTCACCAACCCTTTGGAGTTCATGGATTCAAACATCTGTCTCTGCTTCTACTATCATAGGATGGCCGTATCTAAACTGAGTACCAGTGAAAATAAAAAAACAATTCTAACTGTGAAACAAAGAGTTTTAACTCAAGCTCTTGGTGCCGGTTTGTAGCACTTTATTGTAATATAACTGCAGCTGTTATGCTGATCCACACATTGATCTTTGATACATTGAAGGGATTTTTTTATCCACAATGATAGTGCCAGAACAAACTGAAGCCAGTTGTAGTCTTTATGTATTATGTGACATGTTATGACTCATGTCAAAGTCCAATAGGTCCAACTACAGTTGACTTGTATCTTGCAGAAACATCTTATGACAAAAAAAAAATTTAAAAAATAAAAGATTTCTTTTCCTACATAAAGTCCAGGCTGTAATCCTAATCAGAAAGGTATTTGTCAGAGCTGATTGTCATGCTCTGTGGATTTGGGTTGGGGTTCTTTTCCTGTTTTATTTTGTAGCTACCACCAGGGATGTGTTACATTCTATTTTCTTTCCTGTTCATTAGAGCACTGGTTTTCATTGTTAACTCACTTCATCTGCTTCTCTTTGGTTGTCTTGCAGTTATATACCCCTTAGGTTCAGTCAGTGTTTGCCAGTTAATTGTCTTTTTTTTTTCCATGTTTAGTACCTGTCATGTTTCCCAGTTCGTCTGTGTCCAGTTCTTTTTTTTTTATTATTAAATCTTCATTCCTGTAATCTATCTGCCTCCTGCTTGGTCATCCTGCATATGGGTCCTCATACATCCCACTGCATAAAATAGTAATAATAGATACTATTTTCTTAATTTCTTGAGTATATTTGTGTTATTTAATACTGATCATTTCAAAGCTTCTAAATCAAAATAATCACAAAATCAAAATCACGAAAAAAATGTCTTGAAAATTTGGATTTTCTGTTACTTTATATCAAATAAAAACAGTGTAGTGAATGGGGATTATGTCTTAATAAGAATGTCTGACTAGAGGGATCTTAGGCCATTTTATATTTATATTTTATATTTTTCATTGCAAGTGATTACAATAAACCCATGGGGGATTATTATTCCATCACTTAGCCTGTGCTTAGCCCCTGGGTACAGTTTAACTAGTTAACAGAGGTTTAAGCTGCAGCCCTGTTACCACATAATCTTCTTGAGGCACTGAACTGTTTCACAATGTTAAACCACTAATGTTGTGTTTGCCTAGTTCTGATAAAGACTTAAATGATCAGAAATGTTTTAACTCAATATCTTTATTCTTGGATTGAACATCAGTCTCAGTTAAATATATAAAAAGAAACAGTGACCTCTACTGGAGTTCAGTTTTGTTTCTTTTTAGTACAGAGAATCAGGTTAAGACTGAATCACAGGTACAGTTCAACAGGCTTTAAGGTGTTTAATTGATCATGTGACTCTGACAACACAGGTATAAACATGTCCTAACACTGAAATAGCACTTAAGGCCAAAGACTAATCGCCACATACACATATAATTTGAAAATCTTTGGGCCATAATCTCATGCAAGTTTATAGTTCAATGGTTTCTCCTCTCGTCTAAGCATTTGCCATTTAGGTGTTACTGAGAGGTAAAAAAAAAAAACTTTAAATAACTTCAAATTCTTTCCCATCTTATTTGCTTATCCAACTCATTTATTTATTTATTTAATTTTTTTTGACGAGTTGCATACATTATTACATTGTCCGAATAATGATTCACCAATGATTTTCAGTCCTGAGAAAACCCACATTTGGAGCCTGATCTACCTACTTTTAAAATGTTTAATAACATTCAAAAAGCAGTTTTCTTTGCCAGAGATATGTAGAAACCAAATTACTTCACAAAATGCAACAGAGGACACTAAAAAAGATATTCTTGCACCATGTACATTGCCTGGCCACAAAATAATAATAATAATAAAAAAATGGCAACATGGATTTATCTAAGCAAATAGAGAAGAGTCTCCTATTGGATAATTACTGCATGGGGGATTATGTTTCAGCTGGCAAATAGTTATTTCACCTCATGGAATGAGTAGTTTCTCATTTCTTAAACAACCATTTGGAAAGACACATCCCGTGGTTGTGGAAAAGAAGGATCAAATCATTGGCATTCATCAAGCAGAGAAAACATCCAAGGAGACTGCAGAAACTACTAAAACTGGGTTAAAAATTGTCCAATGCATAAAAAACTGGAAGAATAGTGGTGAACCTTCATCTTCCAGGAAGAAATTCAGTTTGGAAAGAATCCTGAATGATTGTGAGCTGCGATCACTTAAACGTTTGGTGAAATCAGTTCGAAGAAAAACAACAGAAGAACCCAGGGCTGTGTTTATAGAGAAAGTAAGAACATTTCTAATGCCACAATGCAAAGGGAACTCAAGGGATTGGGGCTGATGGACTAATCAGTGAGGATAAATGGAGAAAATGGCTTTAATTTGCTAAGGAGCAAAGATTTGACTCTGGAGCATTGGAAGAAGGTCATGTGATCTGATGAGTCCAGATTTACCCACTTCCAGAATGATGGGCTCATCAGGGTGAGAAGAGAGGCAGATGAAGTGATGCAACCATCATGCCTAGTGCCTACTGTCTACTAAATATAAGATATAAGAAATGCGTGACCTTTTTTTGTGGTGACTTTTCTTTTGGCCATGCAGTGTATTGTCAACAGGAGACATATCTGGAGTGTGTCAAGCCAGACAAGTTGTAGGTCATGTAGCATCAGTACTGTCTTTGTCCTGCAAAAATGTTTAATCACATAATCTGCCTTTTAGCAGTTTTAAAGCTAGTGATATGATCACATTTGTACATTTGTAACTTTTTCAAAGTCGGCTTTCTGAGCTCACACATTCTTTGAACAAAGACAGCAGATGTTGCATTCATTGCTCAGTTTTGCAAAGTGTATATTTCTTTTTTTAAAACATATAAAACTGTATGATGATGACTGTAGTTACAATTTAATTTTTTTTATTAATCACATTATAAAAGCACAGAAAGGGTACTGTAAGTTGCTACAGTAGGTGCAAAAAACAATTTTTAAAACTGTCACTTAGTTTTGATTTAGATGCATTCTTATTTTCTTTTCCAATATAAAGTAGTAGTAACTTTTTAGTTTTTCAATAATAATAATAATGGGATACCTACACATGCAGAATGACTGAGTGAAAAAAAAAAAAAACAAACAAACACAAATACACCCACACACAGCTATACTCTAACCCTAACCATAACCCCACAACTATACACAAAAACCGCACGCGCACCCACACACACACATACACACACACAATCCCGCTTGGGACTCTTTAGGCAACAGATATACGTCCCACCTTCATAATTACGTTATTAAATTCTATTGGCCAAGAAGGATAGAACTTGAAAGACAATTGGCTTTTAACAACTGTCAATCATATCAGAGGCGTGTCCTTATCCCTTCGTAAGGAGAAGCAGAGCCAGCCTTTACAGAACTGTCACTACGGGCCCGGCATTTGCTGGTTTTCTCCTTGGCATCAGAACACTTAACGGTGGATTGAAAACTGTCTACAAGTGAAATGGACGGATCATCGGAACAAATGAAGCCCCTTTTGAGAACAGTAAGTAGCCACAACACCCAATCACCAGTTGCTCCCGAGTTTTATTATATTTCTCTTTGTCCGTGACGTGTTTTCCCTCTTGTTTCCCAAGCAGCAGGAGCACAAGTAAAAGGGATGCTTGAGTCATATAACGGGGAAGCACCACACAGCGAATGCTATTGTTAGCCGGCTTCTTATTCCTGACACGTGGCGGGAATACAGGTTATTTTCTAGTGTAAGGTTAAAGTCAGCGAAAGAGTTTATTTAAAAGTAAATCTCACAGAGGCCAGTTCTTTACCCAGCTATTTAATATCAATATAATTTTGATAGAATTGGTTTTAGATAATGGTTGCTAATATATTAGCCAAACATAGTCATGCATGATTAGATATATTAACGTTAAAGTTTGAAGATGCCTCGTTACATGTCAAAAGTCAACTATAACGTCCGTCCAAAAAAACTAAGTGCTGGAAGCTTATTAGTGTACACACACACACACACACACACACACACACACATATATATATATGGCAACCATGCGTTGCCACTGCAAAGCTGATTGTATATAATCACGTAACCATAACTTAGCATGTCTCACAGTCTCAGGGCTTAATTGTATGTTATTTTATATTTCGTGACCCAGCTACTGAGTTGATAAGATATGCTGGTACATTTACAGTAATAAAGACTAATTTGCATATTTATTGTGCACCATGTAAAACATTGAGATATTTTTGTATAAGGGACTCCGCTTAGTTTTATTGTAAAAGAATAAATAATTATAGTGATAAAATAAGCATACAACTTTCACAGTATTTGTCACATGAGTTGGAGTGCAGTGAGGTTTTAAATAAGTTTTGTGTTGGAATAGACACCTACATCCTGTCTGCTGGGCATAACTTACAGTCACAGATGGGATGATAAGCATCAGACACAGCAGTGTTAACAAGCCCAGAAAAAGAAACTGGTTGCAGAGCTAAGTTTAAAATGTATGCTGGCTGTGTGACATAAGTGGTGGTGTAGTTGTCCACTAATGTGTATGTATATGGACCTACTGTATGTGTACGCTTTTATATACATGTGCACGTGCTGGGAAACTCAATCCCCCTGCCGCCTTGTGAAAAGGAGTTGCCTGATAGCTGTGTACTTCCTTCCCTGCCATGGAAGTCAATATGTTCACTATGTGACATCAGACCCTTTGGATAGTAATTCATAGGCTTGATGCCCAGTAAAGTCCCTATACATACAGTATATAAAAAAAGTTCACCCTCTTTCTTTTCTAAGGTTTCAGGACACATTAAAAAAATCATCTGGTTCTCACCAGGTTTTAAAATTGAATAAAAACAACTTCATATGCACAATGCATGAGATAGGTTATTACACTGAAATAATGTGAAACGGTGTGTAGAAAAACTTAATTTTTGCTGCTATGGCAATTAAGAGAGTAAGTAGCAGCCAGATGATGTTGATCGAATGCACTTGTTTAATGGATTGCCAGCCTATTAAACCTAAAGCTGTGGCAGTTAGCTAGACTAGAGTATTTAGGTGTGTATTAACATAAAACCAACATGAAAAGATTATTCAAAAACTAGAAAACAGCAAAGACTGTTGCTGTCTTAGAGAAATAGCCAAAGCAACAACAACAAAAAACAAAAACAGGAACTAAACCTCAAGTTTATTTTCTTACATACCAGTTGAAGACGCCTGTGTTGTCCATCAGTATCCCGTGTCAAAGTATAATGGCAGAATGGTGGTCGATGCTGATATTAAGCTGAAGTCATAGTCATGTCTCTACAAATGTCCAGCAAGTTCTGAATTATCTCTTCCTCCTTCTGTCAAACAGCTGAAAGATCACTGCTTTCTCTTCTCTTTACTGCAACAAGGAATTGCTTTAAGTCCATTTGAGTCATTAATAATGGTGATAATAGTTGTCGCTAAGAGAAAATCTTGTTTCCTTAGTATACGTTAATATAGTTTTTTGACAAAGTCAATGCTGGCAGGCAGTTAAGAGAGAAGAAGATGCTGAGGCAGGGTTACAGGAGCAGGTGAGCACCTAGAAATAGGACTTAGGTTACATAAGTAATTAAAATGTAATCAATTTCATTATATACCATACTGAAGTGTTTGCCTTACCTTAGCATAACATTGTACAAACTTAAAATTAGATTTTGTTTGGTACAGATCCATGCAAAAATGGACAATTATTTTAATATGTTTTTCTATTAAAATGAGAATTATATTATTATATAAAAATGAACATTAAAATATCACTCATTTTATTCAACATGATAACATAGTTATTTGTCTGTTATTGCAGCTATAAGGATGATGTTGCACAGCAACACGTCTTCAAATCAACATTACAAAAGCCATTAAGTTAATCCTGTATTTATTTGATATCAGTGTGATTTATTATTTTGGATTATAAGATCAAGCTTGTTTATTTTCTATCCCCTCTAGATTACACAATATTACAAATAAATGTCTTATCACAAATGCTAAAGGCTCTTTTCCGGGTGCCTCTCAGGACCACATTTATGTCTCTACCAATTTCTAAATCCAGCCCACCCCCTTGGCTGGTAGTATGTGGAAAGTCAAAGCCCGTATGGGGGGAACATTCTGCTCCAACCAAGAACACTCTTGACACTCAACTTATTCCGCAATATCAGCTTGCTCTATAAACACACAATGATGTGGCACTTATCCTCCTGTCTTTGGCATTTATGAATTTATGAAGTCTAGCAGTGGTGGTGTTTTTACGCTGACAATGCTTGTGAAAAAGATTTCAGACTGTACAGCTGTAAGTAAACGTGTTAAATGTTTACATTGCATGTCAGTAAAATTAGAAAAAGAATGAGTAGGCTTGGGGAGACGAAGCATTTTTTCTCTAAATAACATGGCACCATAATTTAGGTTATCAAAGCTGCATCCGGACAAACCACAAACATCTGCAACAATGTAATGTAATGGCCATGATGCACAGTGATATTATTCTGGAGAAAATCTAACACAGTATATTAGCACAAAAAGCTCATACTAACTGTCAAGCGAGGTGGTAAAGGGCTGAGTACTCATCGTCAGGATGTACAAAAAAGCAGCTTTGTATGGATCTGTGCACTCCACCATGCAAATCTTCAACCTGCTGTGAGACAAACTTCAGAAGTATTATATCTCACCTTTATACACTAAAATGTTCCTGTAAACTTTAGTGGTTACAAAGGTGGGCTTGAGTCTGGAAAACCCGGGTTTAAGTCACTGGTGTGCCAACAAATGTTTACCACTGTGTGCCTTTGAGCAAAGCACTTAACCCCTCCTAACTGCTCCCTGGGTACCAAAACCTTGGCAGCCCACTGCTCTGTAGTACATCTAGAGATGGGTAAAATGCAGAGCTGAATTTACCAGTCAGGATTAATGAAGTACAAATTCTTGTTATTATTAGTTCAGTGTTTCATCTGAGATGTTGATGATTTTTTTAAAATGGGAACTAGAAGTTTTTTTTTGGAGGCATTACAGTGTGACCACACTGTGAACACACACTGGATCTGTTAACTTTTAAGATTTGGTATTAACGTCAGTCTTTTATCCAAAATATATGTGTTGTTTGTGTTTGCTTTTTCAAGGGAGTTTAATTGTTTGGCCTAAAAATGGACATCTTATGTTAATGGTACCATGATATTTGTTTAGCTGAATTTTACCTAAATTAACCCGTTTTTCTTCCGGCTAACATCAGTTTTATGTTCTGGACTTTGGCTCAGTGGTGAATGAACCTGTGTAACGAGTTTAGTTCACATTTCACACTTTCAATGATATTATATAATTTTTTAAATTCCCGCAGGCTATTTGGCCTCCACATAGTACCTCTTTGTGTTTGTTTCACCTACTTTCTTTAAGTATCTACATTTCCAGAAAGAACGCAGCAGTTTAACAGTACCAAAGGCCACGTTATTATAGGCACTTGTTTACAAAGCGTTGGCAAGGCATTAGGAATTGAGGTGGACTGGGGAGTATATGCGTCATTACTTAAAGAAAATGTAGTTTTCAATGTAGTCATTTAATGTTTAATCATATTCACTTATTCATTGTTGGAGGCTGCTCTATACACAAGTCTTCTCAACTTTTCATAAGAAGTAGCCAGCATTTTACTGCCTATCAAGAGAAGCTGTAACTTCAAGGCAGTAGCCAACTTTTATTAACTAGCCAAGCAAATCTGAAGAGAACTTCTGAAAATTAAAAAACAGTTAATCAGACACTTTTTCTGTTAACTGGTTTGAAGTGAATAAAACAGACTTTCCAGAGGTGGTGGTATAGGCTGTTTTGATTCTTCTTTTCCTTTCAGCTGGTCCCTTCAGGGGTTGCCATGAAGAATGTCTCCATCTCCAAGACATTGAACTGATATGCATATTGATTTGGCACAGGATTTAAGCTAGATGCCTTTTCTTATACAGCACTCTGCCTCTACCTTGGCTTGGGACCAACACAAAGAGAGTACTGGTTTGTGCTCCCTTTGGGGCTGCAGACATTGGCTACTTGACTAGTGGTTGTAACAGTAGAAGGAGTAGTTTTGCTAGCCAAAAACTACAACTTGTACCTTGAGGGGGAAAAAAAAGAAAAACAATTATTGAGATCAAGAAAATTATCAAGAAAAGTATGGAAAGATATCTTCAGAAATTACTGTAATCTCTGGAAATATTTTTAATATTATTTAATTTCTGGAAAGATTCCTGTCACATGCCAGTTATGTGAAACTGGAAACAACTGGTGAATTACTTAATTTTATTCTTTGCTTGGACAGATATAAGTTGTAAAGTTTTCTTTGAAACAGGCAAAACGCACCTAAAAGTTAATGTACCATAAATAACTTTGCCCATACACCTTTTCTTAGACTCTATCCACACAGGGATGAGTTTAGGTGATTTTGCTGCAGTTTTTCATTTGGACATTTCCACACAGAACTGTACACACATAATGATTATCGGGCTGTTTTTGTCCCGATTTTGCCCCTTCCCGACCAAGGACGGCAAACGCCCTAGGATCTTAAGTCTTTAAGGTTTTCCTATAAAATGCTCATGTGGTCTGTGGTGTGTTATGAGCAAATTCGTCCCGACAATCGGCCCCCGAAACGGGTCGTAGGCGCCAGTCGGAAGTATTAAAAATGTTCAATATTTACCATCAAATATCTTCACGTATGTGCAAAGTTGACGAGTCCTGAGTTGTGACTCTGTGGATTGTGACGTGGAACAGAATGTAGCCAATCAGAGAGCGAGCTGACTGACTTTAAAAAAATCCTTATGTGTCTATCAGGCCTACGAAATAATCCCTCCAGTATATTGACAGAAAACCATGTTCATTAAGCAAATAATTTATACTTATAGTTTAAAAAAAGTGTATTAACACATTTTTTTAGGTTCTAAAATGTATGTATCTTTATTATCTATGGTTTGGTTTTGAGCTGATGGTGTCATGAGCCATGACTGAGAGGAGATAAGGAGGGAGGCCTCAAACACAGGATGGCAGGAGACAGGCAGGTAGATTTAACAAAGACTATTTTAAGAAACTAGAGGCTCTTCAGTGGGAGGATTAACAAAGTCCTTGAATCCAGACTAAATAAAACTCATTAGTCCTCAGAAGACCAACAAAGGCAAAGATAGTAAAGGATCTGCCAATGAGCAAATGAAACCATGGAGTGTTTATGATGAGGGAGCTCATGACTGAACAAGAAGCTGGAGTCATAATCAGCAACTTAAGACTTGTGACATTAATAGGAAGTAAGCTGAATTGAATACACAAGGGGGCAAACTCTGTAACAGGTGCCCTCAGTCTGGTCCCCTGCAGGATTTAGATGTTTCCTGCTGCAACACACCTGACTCAGATCGATGGGTAATTAGTAGACTTGTGCCAGGCTTGATGTCACGCTCTGCACAAGTCAGGTGTGCTGCAGCAGGAAAATTTCTAAAACCTGCAGGATACCCGCCCTCGGGGACCAGAACAAAGTACAAAATTGAACAGGAAGCAAGATTAAAACAAAATGTTAGTTAAATCAGAACACCAAATCCTCGCATACAATGAGCCAAGACCACGCAGAGGAACAGAACAGAATAAAAAATCATGAAATACAGAACCTGAACTCAAGAAAACCTAACAGAAAAGCAAGGTACTTCTTACAAGATTCTAAAGTAAAAACATCATATTGTTTTAAACCACTTAAAAACAAACAAACAAAACAATTTGGAGACATTTTTGCCTGTTTCATTCAGTCGTATGGTGCTCAGTTTAAATCACAGGAAGCCTCAACTCAATGCCAGCTCAACCATTAGATGTCACTCTTTCTGCTGAATTACATAGAAGCTTTATTTAAAAATAAAGCTTCTATGTAACCTAGAATTAAGATAAAAATATTAATCATATTAATAAAATTATTAATATGAGTAATATTTTTATCTTGGTTTCACATTTGCTTTAATGATTTTGTGGTTAATCTCATTGGCACTCATACTGGCTGTATATAGATAGTTATTCACAGGGTAACTGTGGACAAGGACACACGGGGTTTCTGTGAATTAACAAATAGACTCTTTAATTAACTGCTCAGGTTTCGGAGATGTGATCTTTTGCCCTTCTCATATAAGAATGCTTGTTGTGGATAGGAAAAAAATGAGCCATAGCTCTTTGTAATATTACTGTTTGCTGAAAGACAAGTCCAGCCTTGAAGCTGTGGCAAGGATTGTGAATGTCAAAGTCGAAGATGCAGGGGCTTTTCGGAATCTTAATGAATACACAGGAATCCGTCCTTTTTTCAATTAATTACACCCTGCAAGGAATGCCGATCCCACACGTGCCGTTTTTTTTTTTTGTCAGTGCTGGGGGTGGCTCTTCATTTCTGACCTGAATACCTTCGAAGCTAAGGATTTGTATGTCCTCCAAATGCGTATGTGTGTCCTCCATGTGATAGTGTGCATGCGTGTGTTTTAAAGCTCTTGGCTGGGTGAATGAAATATTCATGGTTCCATGGTGGGATTGGCTGCTGTGCAGAGAGCGGGCTGACAGGGTAGAGCAGAGCACTCTGTGTTCTGAAGCAGCTCGCTCCCTCCCTCTCACCCTCCCTTTGTATAAAGAGATGAACAGAGGGAGAGGGAGCAGACGAGTGTGTCCCTGTCACTGTTCACGCTTAGCTCACAGATACAGCATAGGCAACCGTCAGAGAGAAGGAACTAGCTAACATTCCTCCTGCCTTTGCTTTGTGGATGTTTCAGTCTAAATGGATAAAAAGAGCACAGGGGAACATGTGCTCACGGTATGTCTGCTCATGTGCATGCGTGTGTTGATGTGTTTGTGCGCCTGTGGTCGTTGTCGGCACTTCAACAGGATCTATTAGCTCTGCATGCACGTTAATGCACTGTTTATATTAGTTGGTCAGCTTGGGCTTTTCTACAATGGAGTGTTAATGAACAAGATAGGTGGTCAATGCATTTGGCTCAAATAAAAAAAAAAAAGCAAGAGGTGTGAAGATGGGAATAGTGTGAAAGAGAAAGTGAGGTGCTGTTACCTTGCTGGACATGGCCTCTAGAAATTTAAAGATTTTATCTTTTTTTTAAAGATTCTTTTTAATGGCCCTCAAAACAGCACGAGAGAGAGAAAGCCTTTAGAGACAGTTATGGCTGCTTAAAGGAGCGGGACAAGGATAATGGGAGGGATGAGAGGAGTAAAAAAAACATGACAGAGAACAGAGGTGGTAAAATGGGTCTGTCAATGTATCATAAATCAATGAGCTTGTTGTTTGCAGAGATAATATATTTTAACTAAAGTAAATATAATTAAAATGCATGTTTTTATTCAAATGCAAAAGCTGATTTGTCCAGAGTGGGAGAAATGAACAAGGAGGGAATGTTCAAGGTGGCTGCATGCACAGAAGTAAACATTAGTCAAAGACAGAGAACACAATTACCACAAGTTTTTTGTATTTATGGTGGATGTATGCTTGAGATACTGCGTGTTTGGAAGTTTTGATGACACTCAAAAATGCTGCTAGAATATCTTCCAGGCTCTTTTAATAAGATCATTGAACTGCAAGTCTCAGAAGATATTAGATACAGCAGAGAAGTTTCTGGCTGTGCTATGCCTTGGCCAAAGGTAATTAGGCTCCAGGGTGGTAAATAATTCAGTGGCAACTCAGCTAAATACAGCAATATATTGCTGCCTTGTCATTTCTGATTTCTATCTCTGTGTTTACTGTAGTTTCACAAACCTGGTCATCAGTATTTGGTGTGAAAGTACAGGATATATCAGGACTGCTTGATTATTGTAAAAAATCTGAATCGTGGTTATTTGGTGGATGTTAAAATTAGAGGTGCACAGATCCGCCTTTTGGGGTTCTGATCCAATTCTGATATCTAAAATTGAGTATCTGCTACTCCCAAGATTTTCTGATACTGAATCACTTTGCATCAACGTTATTGTGATTATCATCATTATTGCTTTTGCTGTTGTTGTGTAAAGTTTCATTAGGCTCTAGTAAACCACATATCAGAGCAAATGATAAACTAAATTAAACCTATTTAAATGTTCATAAGAAAAAAACCTTCTAAAATAAATCGAAGGCAATGTTTGTAGCTGCTTCATCATCTTAATAAAAACAAAGGTTGTTATAATTTAGCAGTAACAACTTTTTTAATGTTTAATTTCCAAGGGAATGTGTTGAAAGGGAACTAGGATGTATGTGAATAATCTGGGAACACTAGTATTTGCAGGTCTATCAAGAGGACTTGTGGTCATTGAAGCTACTGTTCCATCTGGCCAAAATGTCTTCATGTAGCCGATTTGTAAGAACTTTTATAATGTTCAAAATGCTCCACAGGTTTACGTGCATTAGTGAAAGCATCGCTAACAATGTGCTGTAAAATAAGCCTGTTCAACAAGGCTTCATATGCATAAACATATATACATATATACATATACATATACATATACATCATGGCCAGCCCAATCTCCAGAACCCCGTTGAAAATCCCTAAAAATGACATCAAAAGGAAGATGGAATGTCACAAACCATCAAGCAAAGCTGAACAGTTTGATTTTTTTGCAGAAAGAGTGGTGGAGAGTTACCCAGCAGCAGTTGAGCAGTTGGAGCAGTGGCCTCTTATTTATTAATCAGTTTTGGACAGCTGCTTCGTAAATTTGTCCCAACAACAGCTGGCTCTGACACGGTTCCAAATGTTTATTTGGGTAACACCACTACTACAAGAAGATATGCCTGTCAACCAGAAAGTTTACTTTTCTCAAGGTATTTTCACGGTGTGTGTCTCGGAGTACAGAGGGTGCTCCCTGCCAACCAGCTGTGGCTGCTTGGCTCCAGTCTCTGCAACCAGACAGCAAGCAACCCTGGTAAGAGATTTTTGTCTGGGCAGAAAAAAAATAAACTTTGACAAAAAATTTTTAAATGTATAATTTTGAGAATTAGGTAAATTTTTTGCAGAATAATAAGAGCAAGAATGGGACTTTCTTAGCCTCTATACTAAAAATGTGAAATAAAAGCTATTTGCAAGATTAAACTTTTATTTTTTATGGTAAATAACTGACATTATCCACATGTTTATTAATCCTAAAAAACAAAATCATAAAATAGGTAAAGTAGTGGGTTGTAAAGTGTGTGCTGCTCACATTTTGGTGGGTAAATCGATTCTTGTGTTGCTTCAGGGAGTATGCTGATCCTAATAAAGGATAGTGACAAATATTGCCTGGTTAATGCATCAAACACAAGGAGATATAAGAATTATTTTTACACTAATTAGGCTTGAGATATTTGCATTTTATCAAATCTAAATTTACTATGTACAGGTTGATAATGCTTTTGTCTTGTCCTCTATTTTGCAAATATCCAGTCTGGATCCTGTGTTTTGTAGTTGTATGATTATAGATCAAATTAGTCTCTTGTGGGGGTATACTGGCATGACTCCTTACTTAAAGCGGAGTCACTTACCTTAACTGATTTAATATCACAAAAGATTTAAGTCATGAATATTGTGTAACGAGATTCTGCTGGAATTGAGGTTGTGGTACAGGAATACTGGTCTTTGAATATACAGCTGCATCTTTTCCATCTTATGAGCTATTTTTGGCAAAACGTGTTCAGGGTTTTTGTGTTCAGGCTTTTTTTTTTCCCCCCAACAGCTTGGAGAGATGTCCCAAATATGAAAAGAGCTAAGTTTTATTTTGGCTCATTACAAACCAATAGTATTAATATTGCCCACATATGAAATGAGCTGCTCCCTGTGGGATCCTCTTCTAATAAATATACACTACATTCATCACTTAGTATCTGTCGTTTATGTTTCTAGACATTCCATAATCTGATTTTAATTGGTTTAAAATAATTAATAACGTTCTCTTTTGCAAAGTGCATTGTTTGTTTGTTTTTAGACCCTTACACTATTTAAAACAAAGAAATCTCAGTTATGAGCTGCTATTGAGATAAGAAAGACTTTCTGAATTTACCAATTTCTTTAGAAATTATGATGGCCATTTCTCACAACTTTTTAGACCTATGTGGACAAAAATATTGGAGAATATAGTCTTTACAAACTATTGAAAGTGTTACTTTATAAAGTAATGGATTACATTTCAAGGTATCGAATTGTACAATGTTTGTGACTTAATTACAAATACCTGTGTTTACATACTGTACACAAATTTACACAAAAAGGTTTGAAACGCAGTCATCATGTTTTATTGGACAAATGTCCTTGTAAATTTAAATAGTAAGTACAGTAAATGTTTTCCTGCAAGGCGGAAGGACACATGCTACAGCTGCTCTGTACTCCCTAAGATTCATGTGAACTGTAAATCCTCACTTGTTTATAAAACCATGCACAATTATATTAGTAGCTAAGCTGCTGCCTAAGCAAGATAATATCCTCATATTTACCCCCTCCTACATTAAAAACTCCTTTAGTCTTTAAGTCTGCAGACATGGTATGGAAACTGTAGTAAACACAAATGTTTGAACTTTCTAAAAATGATTTTCCACATGATGTGTTGCCATTTAGCATCTCTTAAAAGCACACAATATGTCAGTCTGTGTTTATTAGCCACTTTATAAATTATTTATCAAGTCTTACTCTACTGTGGATGCTTCATCAGCATTAGCCAGCTGGATGAAATTTTAAATTGACAGGACATTTTTTTAAATGTCAGCAGATAAAACTAATGTTGTTTTGGGGATTTTATAAGTTGCTACCACTTTTTTTGTTTAGTCGTCTTATGTTTATCCTAGTATTCTACCTAATTATACACCAGCAACAAAGAAATATTGTGGTTTTGTAGTGTCACAGCACAGTTTGACTAGGTAAGGCGAATTATGCACCAGAGTCAATGGGTGCATCTGGTTCCTCTGAACTCAGTCTAGAGGTGACATTGTGTTTCCTGGAGACATTGAGAGGTTTCAGATCACAACCGCCTACCACGCTAGGTGTATTTTTTCAGTGGAAAAGAAGACGATTGTAATTTATGTTTAAAATTCAAACAAATATCAGTTTATTCATTTCTATTAAAATCATTATTCCTCATGCTTTTAACATCATGTCTGTATGTGTTTTCTGTTGTAGAATTTAGCAGCTATTTGTCCTCCTGCTTTGAATCAGTCAGGCTTGTTACTGTTTCTAAACCAGGCATCAAAGAACCATAATTATCAATGACAGGAGGAGCATTTTTGATCACTGGATGCACATTGGAGTAAACATGAGGCAAGGCAATTGCCTGTTTTTTTTTTTTTTTTCATACACACAGCCAGAGACACATCTGGCTTCTGTCAACAGTCCTTTATTCATGGCAGCTTTTCTTACTCAGCTGGCAACTCTTCCCTCCTACAAGCCCTCCCTGCTGATGCTGGCCATTTATGCCCTCAAAGCACAGCTGTGGTCGAGCCACAGGGGTTTATTTTTGACAAAGCTATGCAACAGGTTGCATCATGTGCCCTTAGATTGTACCAAGCAACACGGGGTCGAGGACACAACACACTTCAACATTAGCTTATACTTAACTAAATTGGCATGACGACAATGTGCATAGAATTCAGGATTTAGGACTTTGGCATGCAAACAGGCGCTAACGGCACAATTAACAGATTTTGTTAGGTGGTATTTTAAGAAGCTTAATGATAAAAGTAACTCTTATAAAGCATGTTTACTAGCAAAGCTTGCTAGCAAAGTACTTGCCTTCCATCCAAATGAAAGTGTGGTCAGTGGGGATGACTGGCATGTTGGGGCACACAAGTCCCTGACATCATTCTAGTATCGTGTATCCTTCTAGCATGTGGCCATCATCACCTTTTTGTTTCCATTCTGTCCTGCGTGGCAACAGTGGCTCTACGTGATTGATTTGGGGCATTGAAAGGATCCTCCAGTTGTTGATTTTGTAGCATCAGCGTGTTTTTCCATCACTGTTATATTCTATAGAAGAACTGATGTCTCATATCATCGGTCTAGTGTTAAAACACTGTCCTAAACAACAGTTGTGTGTGGTGTTTTTTACAATACCGTCCAGTGTTTCCAAATGCTTGTCTTGTTGACAACTCAAAGCATTTTTACGTTACAAGCCTCACACACACACACACAGCACTTCATAAATGCGCCTTTGCAGACTGTGCTGTGCTTTTTAATCTATCATACACAAATTCACACAGAAGTGGATGCATCACAGACCACTTAAGGTGTCTTGTGCAAGGACACTTCAACATATGGTCCAGGGTAGCTCGGGATCAACCCAGGGATCAAGTCAGGGATCAAGTCAGGGATTGGCAGATGACCACTCTTCCTCCTGAGCTACAGCTGCCCCCCAAAACAAATTCGAGCTCATGTTGTTCCACTGCTGCTGTGACTTCTGTTTCACTCTGCAGCTCAGTTTTTATTGTTCCCTTTTTAATTAAGTAGACTTCATGCCAGACTAGCCCTGGATTTTCAACCATGGTGGTCCCAGCGTTTCCCTTTAGTCCCTTCCCCAGCCCCTGATGTAAGCGGCCCTTTGCTCTGTCCCGGCAAACATTCCAGTTGTGCTTTGCTTATTGGATTTGGTGAAGAAGTGGAGTTTTCTTTTTTGGAACAAGATGTCATGAGAAGGAACAAATGAATTCTGTTTATTTTGTTGCTGTGACCCAGTATAACATCTGTAAAAGTTTTTCAGTTTTTGTGAGACACACATGGACTCTCTGGACATGTGTCTGTGCTACATGTTTAGCAAAAATCCTTAACTGTGTTCCTGTTGCAGACATAAATGCTCTTACTTAGGATCGGTGAATTTAGACTATTCCTTCCAACAAGGTTTGGATAGAGGAATTTCGTAAGTTTAAAGCTTTTGTGTTCTCAATTAAACAATTATTTCTGGGTTTATTAAAGGGATTAAAAAATATCAGCATGTGTCTGCTGTTATTTATCCTAGCAGCTTTAAATTTCCTCTAAATTGGATCTGCCCATCTCGAGATGCTTCCATGACGATGATATCAGGCTTATTAGTCACAATAAGGTCATAACCCCTGTTTTAATGAGTGTAGTCAGCCTCTTTGAGTTGCTATGAAACTTGACCTTTATGGCAGGGGGGAATAAAATGAATATATTTTCCAATACAAACTAATTTGTTTGTGGATCACATCACATAGTTGAACCCTCATAAAATATCTCAGTGATACATTGCTGCATGATATCATACTTGAGATTGTTAGACTTGTCTGATCTTTTTTGTTTGTTTGTTTTGTTTTGTATTTTAAAAAGGTTATCAAATATGCTTAGCATGTAGTCCATGTTTGCACATATGATGGGCTATGCAGTTTCTCTTGACTACAGTGGGTTAAATGATGTGTAAAGGGACCATAAGCTATGTACAAATCTGAGTTATCTGATTTATTATATTTATGGCCTTAAACACATTGATAAGGAGTAATTTGGGACAGAGTAATATAGTAATTAAAGCACAAGAAGGACATGCTACCAGCTTAAAAAAACCTGCATATTATTTTCTGAATCTTTTATTGTTTAGAGATGTGATTGAATGAAAAGGGTTTAAAGTCCATGTAGCAGCTGCTTTTAACGTTTGACTTCTATTTCTCAGAAAGATCTAGTCATACCAGGGAGAAAATTTAGTTTCTAATGAACTACATGGATACGTTTATAGGGAATGATTTTTCTTTGAGAGTTTGTATAAAATAATAAAATTTTGAATGGCAAATTTTAATCCTGTTATCTTTTATTTTCTCTCTTTCTCGTCATTACAAGGGTTTGGATGAGGAGGCAATAGTTGACCATGGAAAGACCAGCTTCACCACTCTCTCAAACTATGAGAGAGATGAGTTGGAAAGTAAGTTTAAAGCCACCAAAGCTGAAATAGTTTATTATCAACTTGCTTTTTTGGAGAAAACTGCCTTTTTTTGTGTGGATCTGTATCATAATTCTTCTTCCAATAATACAGTATATTGATTTTATGACATCCTTTGAGCCCTTTTCTCTCTGTCCTGATAAACAGATTGATTTTTCCTCTCTATCCTGTGTCATCCCATCAGTTTTTTCTCTCTGTCTGTGGCTCTTTACTTGTTAAAACCCACGTGTGTCCCTTATGTCTTCCTCTGCGTCCTGCATCTTGGTGTCATTCCTCCGGGTTCCTTCTCAAATCAAAGAGAGATGACTCAGCTGTGAAAAATGGGCATTGGCAGAGCGTGCAGGGTGAAGATAGGCTGTTCTCATGTCTGTAATCAGTTCTGCTGTGGTAGTGCTAAAATTAGGGCAAGTAAATAAAACAATGAGAGAGAAATAGAGGGGGGAATCAGTTAAATATTGTACTATGGTTCCCTTCAAGTAGGTATATTTGTGTATTCTAAAGAAATGACAAGAAATTACTTAACTTCTGTGTTGAATGTTGGTGTTTCTGATTTATCTGCTAATGGGGATGTGACAGTTTCTATTGCTTTCATTAATGTTTTATTAAGATTTGGGATTTAAAAAAATAGTGATGATACACTAAATATGTAGTACCTTGGTTTATTATTATTGATACATTTTGGAGAATAATCTAACTTGGTTATTCATTTGTTGGTTTAATTGTTTACTTAGATAAAATAAAAAAAGATGTTTCATTAACATTTTCTTAAATATAAAATGTTCACATTTAGCCATCAGATTCTATATATAATTTCCTTTGGAATGTGTAATGTGTATAAATATATCTATACAGCTTTATAGCTGGTAAATGAAATATGATGTTTCTTTTCCAGGCCACAGAGCAGTGTACGTAGGTGTCCATGTTCCTATCGGAAAGGAAAGCAAACGGAGGCATCGCCACAGAGGACACAAACATCACCGAAAGAGGAAAGAAAAAGACACAGAGGATGGAAAAGATGATGGCAGGGAATCCCCCACTTATGGTTGGGCTTTTCTTTATTATTTCCTTACACTCAATTGGTGTATTACTGACTCTAGTTTCTATCAAACATTTTGTCACCTTTCTACTTTGCTATCTGTAGTCTTATATTCTATTCCTCAATGCAGTAGCTTGCAATGGCTATTTTTGAGCTCATATTTACCTAGAGACACTCAGGCTTCACATAGTCAACATACAAACTCCACTGCAGTTTAAAATAGATAAACTGGAGCAGATAAAACCACAGTAATAGAGTATTAGTTTTGTTCCAGTCAGTGAAAATCAGTATTGGTTATTTTACAGAAACATTAGTAGAGCCCAGCGAAGAGCTGACTATATGGGATGCAGGCCATGTATATATTTGCAAAGAAAGTTACAAAAGTGAAATTTAATCACAAGTAGCAACTTGACTGGCATGTGGAGGTGCTTTATAACATCAGTTATAAACTGTCATGTCAACACCAGATTTATTCAGCCCCTGATAGTACTTTTTAATTATCCAAAAACCTGTAAAATAGATTCCTATACTTTATATAAATTTTTTTGTCTTTTCATTGCAAAGGGTTCTTTGACGTTAATCCAGCAATGAATAAATAAATGATTGAGCTTATGGATACAGATGCAACAAAGCCTGTTAAAAGACTTACATTACTCAGAAACAAGTGTGGTATGGTGGTATGGTTTAGAATAAGATCTCACTTAATGGTCGGGTTTCCAAGTAATAACATCACTTTGCTGAAGCCTGATGTATTTCTTCATATTCGAGCTCTAAAAAAAACATTTTGCTGCAAAAGACACTGAAGGCCACTGTGAATGAGCGTCTGACAGATTGAAGGCTTTGACATTTTAAGCAATATGTGTGTGCACCTTGTGTGAGAAGTTGCATCATCATACATATATAGCTGCAAGACATCAAAACCCAAACAATATTTAGAATTCAGCAGAGATGCGCCTGATGATGACAAAAAAAAAAAAAATCACAATACCTACTTTTTTTTTTTTGTCATAATGTACCATATCTACTTTTTTGTTGTCTCTCTTTACTTCCATACATGCCCTGATATTTAACTGGACATGAAATCAAAAATCTCTCATTCATACTTCGGCTCATAGAGTTCTCAGCATTGACCTAACCTTCTAATATAGCAGATAGAGGCATTACAGTGGTGGTAACACTGGCCTCTAACCCCATCGTGTAATCTCTCCTGCTTCAGAACAGATCAGTGGAGTTTTTACTGGCTAGCCACACACACACACACACACAAGTTGTAAGACAAATCCCATAGAATTATTTCTTTTCCCCCCCTCTGTAAATTGGACATTTTTTCACATCTATGTTTAGCTGAAGCTACAAGGGAATTGTCACTCCAAAATTAGGCCTGTAATGCTGGGATGCGTTTGAAATTAATGCACTGACTTAAAATTGCCCTTGGGAATTATCTTTTTAAGACACAGAGTTGTTTACATATAATTTTCATCACCTAAGTACAGTTTTTGTTGGAAGTTGTATTAACAATACCCAGCTTGCACTGTTTTATTATGCATTGGTTTGTAAGGAGCTGTGGAATGGTGTGAAAAACTAACACTTATATTAACCTTTTGTCCACTATGTCCAGACACACCATCCCAAAGGGTACAGTTCATCTTGGGAACAGAGGACGATGACCTCGAGCACATCCCCCATGACCTCTTCACTGAGATGGATGAGCTCTCCTTCAGAGATGGAAGTGCCACTGAGTGGAGAGAGACAGCCAGGTTAGAAAGCAAGTGAATGGATTAACTACAGGAAGAAAACACAGAACTACACTGAATATAGATTTAGAACCAATTCACAAATTAGAAAAACTATTATTATTTTTTCATACATGTTGTTTCTGTTTGGCATAGTTGCCATGCGCCATGTTTCTTCAGGCTTCTGCCCTGACAGTGTTTTAAGGTTTTTGAGAAAGCAACAGGATGTGAGTTTGGTTGCTAAAACTTTAGCCAGATGCTCAAAAAAATGGCTGTTTTTCTTTAAAATGTACTTAAATGTACACAACAACCCTAACCTTAAGAATCAGAATGGTATTGACCCATGTGATAGCTAAAGACTGGTTTTATGTTGGTTTTATATGCAATTAGTAGTCTTCGGTATTATAATGCATTTCTGTGGTAGATTTGTAGGATAATAATATTAACTGGAAATCCCGATTAGGATTTGCACTTGTTACTATAGCATGAATCAATTAACCTCAGTGACTGTTTATCAGTACACGTGTAAACAACTGTGAACTTTGCTTCCAGCATAATTCCTTGCTTTGAATGTACTTCAGGATGTACAACAGGATTGGCAGGGAATTGTCCACATTGCTGAAGTCTGGTCTCATACATCTGTTTATTGTAGCTTTCTGAATCTGCCGTTAACTCTCAGGTTGGAGATCTAAAGAGACAAAAGCTGTGTTCATACAGGGTTGTTTTGCCAGTTGTTGGAAGATAGAAATGATAATTGGGACTTTTTTTTTTTTTTTTTGTCTGGCATTTGAGAGGTTGTTTTTTTTCACACAGTAAATGCCAGATTCAGAGTATGAGTCATTAAGTTCTCTGTTTGTCTGTGCTCTAAAAGAATATTTTTAATGAAGAGGAATAACTGGACATTTTTTATTGATTTATTTATTATTTTATTCAGCTGGCATGCAGCTCTTTTTATTGTAATTGTTTGGATTCAGGTAAAACTATTGTCTGCTTTGTGGATCCTACAGATGGTTGAAATTTGAAGAGGATGTGGAAGATGGCGGAGAAAGGTGGAGTAAGCCGTATGTGGCCACATTGTCACTTCACAGCTTATTTGAACTGCGTAGCTGCATACTTAATGGCACAGTCATGCTGGATATGAGGGCCAACAGTATTGAGGAAATTGCAGGTAAATTTTAAAGTACTCTTTGAGATTCAGGACTTGTTATTACAATTATACTCTATACCTTAAATTATATTGTTGTAAAAGAAAAAAGTAAAAAAAGAGATTTAGAAAACAAATATTTTTAAAATCAGTTTTTTTTCTGTGTTTGTTTTCATGCTGGTGTTTTTGTGTGACTCAGACATGGTGATAGACAACATGGTGGCATCAGGTCAGCTGAAGGAGGATCTGCGTGACAAGGTGCGGGAAGCGATGCTGAAGAAACACCACCATCAGAATGAGAGAAAGCTCAGCAATCGCATCCCTCTGGTGCGCTCCATTGCTGACATAGGCAAGAAACATTCTGACCCACTCTTGCTTGAAAGAAACGGTGAGATCCTACAGCGCACTCACATTTCTTTTTCTCCATCCGTTCCACCACCGGGGAACTGTTCTAAAAAATCCACTGTTCAAATCCCTTACTGCCAGCGTTGGAGTTGGATGGTAAATGTGAGTAAAATTTAGAGAATAATCTCAGTCCCCTTAGTGGAAGAGAAATTTGGGTGCTAATAAGTGTGCTAACCTGTATGGCTGGCCTGGCTTTGGGGTTTGAATTGACGATTGTTTCTGCATCTCATGGTGGCATTGTGCTTTACCTGAAATTGGAGTCAACTTTGTATTCATTTATATTCTTTTATTTGTTTGTTTTTTTTATTTTTTGAATGAGCATGGACAAAGAGAAGTGCACTGCAAGAATCTTAGGTGTGCAGCCTAAGTTGTAAAATGAATGAGAGGTCACATTCTCCACTTCCACAGCTTGTTCTTCTTGTTGGGCTGGCATTTTTATCATCAACCTGCAATGCAAAATATCAATAAACACATGACTTAACAGAGGCTGGTTGAAGCAGTGGTTGCAGTTTGAAAGGTATTTGAAAAAACAGAAATGTGAAGTATTTATGACTGGTCTGTTTGTGGTATAGTACTTGTTTGCTTAGTGCACTGACATCATGCTAACTCATCCCTTTTCAGCATGCAATCCTTTCTCTGAACTCAGAGCTGTGCCTCTGCTCAGTCATAATGTGTGATTGGTTTGTTAGAAGTTGAATATAATGCATTTTCTGGCCCTTGCAGATCCTTCTACATTCCTCACGATTCATTCTTGCTGTCCACTGTGCACAGCTATGCTTATGCAAGCACAGAACTTTCTAGCTACACCGCTGCCACGCTCATGCTGCCCATCTTTTCTCACTCTCTTTCCTTTAGATACCATCTGTGTAATTTACCTCTGCTTCATATGTTACTCTCTCTGTTCCAACCCCTCTTCCTTTACCCTCTCTTTATCCTCCTTCTATCTCTTCTCCTCTCCTTTTTTACCATTGTCTCCTCTGTTAGGAGAGGGCCTCTCCTCTTCACGTCTCTCTCTCCACAAGCCAGGGTCAGCCTCCTCTGTCTCCAACCTGTCGCAGAGACGGGAGTCAAGAGTCTCCATCCTGCTCAACCATCTCCTGCCCTCCTCTTCCTACAACAGTGGGCTGTCCCCAGGCCACTCTCCCCTCAGCACTCCTCAAAATACCCCTTCATCTTTTCGTCGTTCCACTCAGAGCCCTTCACAAACCCTTGGCGCAGGTCTCGGCCCCCAAGGCATCCCAGAGGTGGTGGTATCTCCTCCTGAGGATGATGGCGCGCCAAACTCTACAGAAGAGGAAACAGTATCACCACAGCTCGGCCGGCGAGCATCCTCGGCATCCCAGAACATTGAGCTGCTGTCGTTAGAAGGCAAATATCTGTGTAGCCTGCCAGTGTGAGTCACAGCTTGAACAGAGAACACTAGCACTAGCATGAAAGCTCTGCTACCCTCTTAACCTCCAACCTTGCGCCCATTTCATTAATAACCCACGGCAAGTCTCACTTGCATTTGTATTTTTCCAAGTTTTTGACACTATTCTCTGCATCATTATTCTGTTCCCTACTCTGTTTCTGTCAGTACTGTATCTGCCTTTTACTGCCCTTGAAATTCTTTGTGCTTTTTCCAATTCAAATGTTCCTCTACACATTCCTAAGCATCTACGCTTTGCTTGGCCATGTTCCCACTTCCTTTACTGCTGTTGCATGGCTACCTCCCAAAATGTTTTGCTCTCTCCTTCTCCCAGACTGTGTAATCATGTGGTGGTTTATTTTTGCTTTAGCTTACCTCATCATACATTACTTACTCATTTCCATGTAAAACAAGTCAGAGATGTCCTGATCTGGTTTATTTTCATTTTTAGCCACTGATCACTCTTTTATCCCATCTAGGGTATCTTTTGGATATATGTTCAGAATGAACATCACCTCACAGAGACAAACTTTACAAAGCCAGTACAAATGGGTTTAACAACTAGCTATATTCACAGAAAAAGTTTAAAGAGTTTGACTGCTTTCCAATTATAGTTCAGTGCAGGGTCATGCATGAACTATGTTGGCTAGATTTTATAACTCAGAGCTTTTCTGGTTTAATTTTTACAACCTCTCGCCTTCTAAGGGTGTTTGAATCTGTTTAAATTGTCTTATTAATTGTCCTGTTTGGTGAGAGTTTATTGCCTTTTTGAAAGGAGTTAATACTGTAAGGTACTCTCAGATTAAGAAAGCATGGGGCATCCCTACTTGTCATGCCCTTTTGCTTTTGGAGTGGTGTATGTTGTATTGACTGACACAAAATATCCTAAATGCTTTCAGCTGTGATATACCCACTCACCCACCAACCCAAATGGCTGCTCCTCTTTGCGTTAATACAACTATATCATACGTTTTTTCCTATTGCATCATTTGGTACCCATTTTCATCCTCCTCATCACTTTCTATTAATAAACATTCTTTTACCTGATTAAAAGTGTAGTGAGAGCAATATACACCAGCAGCAAGGCCGGTTATAAGTCTGAGACAAGAGTTTGTGTGTTGGCACTGTATGTACTATCACACGGGCACTTACCATGACGTTTTGTTCTTCCCAAATCAAGCTGTGTGAGTTTATTATTAGACTCTGTGTGCGTGTGTGTACATATGTCTGTGTTTGTTTCACCCTGGGAATGGCTCTGTTTCAAAGTATGGGCCAGTTATATCCAGCATTCGCTTGATGGGAATTTGAAAGGTTGGTGAGGTCTTATTATAGCGATAAGCTTCTGTAATTGTACCGGCTTCTAAGAAAACATTAAAAGGCAAGGATCTTGACATTCATCATGGGTTTACCCAGTGGAGGGTCTCTAACCTTTGAAGCTTCATATTATTGAAGTTATTGAAGAATGTGGTCTAGTGCCCATTTAAGGTTGCAAAAGCTATTCTGTTTTATAGAGTTGACTTAAGCTAACAGCCATACATTGAACATTAAACATTAGAGAGAAAAAAATCTTTTAAGATGACACAGAGTAATTTTTTTCTGATGCAGTTAACACTGTAGCTTTCAGGATACAGATGCTTGATTCATAGATACAGTGGTGTTGGTTTTCTCTAAAGCTGATGAGGCTATGTATAGACAGCCATTAGCCACAACATTGAATGCTTATAAGTAAGGTGAAAACATAAATCTCATTACAAAAGCACCTGTCAAAGAATTCAATATATTGGCAAGCAAGTGAGTGGTTAAGTTATCAAAGCTGACAGTTGAGTCTGAGTAGCTTCATAATGCCAAGTCTTGTGTCAGGTTCCTGCTACCCACTAAAATAGTTAAAATAGTCTAAAGGGCTATTTTGGTGACTGAAGCAACAGGGTCATGAATGTCCAAGGTTTATTGAAGTGTGTGGGAATAAAGGCAGGCCTATTTTTTTTCCCACTGAGGAGCAATTTTCACAAGCTCATGAACATTGTAAATCTAGCTGTGATAAGAAAGGTGTCAGAAAAAACGTTATTTCTGAGTGTTGATGGACCAGAGTGCATCAAAGAGGATATTCTGACACCTGTCTACAGCTGAAAACATTTACAGTGGTAAATGTCAGAAAAAGAAGAAGGTGGTCTTATCTGGTGAGATGTGTTTTGTTTTTCATCTTGTATACATGCTGGTGTTTTGATATTGTATACATGAGGAGAACATGGTGATTATGGGAAGGAAATGAGTAATCAGAGGCTGTTTGATCATCTGGGAAATGTTCTCTTTGAAAATTCTTAACACACGCCACCCACCTAAACACTGTTAAACACCATTAACACCCTTACTGGGTAGTTTTAAATGGTTATTTTAGCTTTAAAAGAAGTACCCATGGTCATTTTTATTAAATAGAGACCATTTCGAAATACTAACCAATCATGCAAAGTTTTGTGTTAATTTTCATCATTTCTCTTTTTTGATATAAATTACAAAAATGACACATACATGATGCATTAATGCCATTTCTCCCTATTTACTTAAAAAGCAAATACCACCAGTCTTCTAATAGTCAGAAATCCATATAATTTCAGTTATTAATGTTACTTTTTGGTATCCAAAAGAGGTAGAAGAGTGACGCCACAGTTTAAATGGCTGGTATGAGAGAGCATTCCAGGGCTTAGTCCTCCTGAATGAAGTCTGTTGGCCAACACAACCTAAACTAATCCCTCCCATATTCCTAAAGGCTTTGTTGGGTATGTGAGCAATCATGCTTCTGTTCAGCAATCACAGCTACCCGGAATCCACTGGGGTTACACCAGGGTATAGTTCAAGGGTATGGATCACTGGCCAAACCAAATGTTGGCTGAAATGTCACACTTTAATTGTGATTAGGGGGCTTTACAGATAAAAAAAAACACTATTTGACATGTTACTTAAGCATATATTTGCTTTTGAATGTGCTTTTATAAATGTGACGATACAAAAAGAAGAAAAAACCTGGTAAAAGAAGTGTTACTACAGAAATTCATAGGATAGTGGCTTCTGCTATCCTTTGATTCAGACACATTACTCACTCATTCCATCTCCTTTTCTCATGTCACCTCAAGTGCTAGCGTTTCCTGTATCTGGTATGGCTCAAATCACATCTGCAGTGTTCAGCCAGTTATGCACAGACATATATAAAGGTGCTGGAATCACAGGAAGGTAAACTGTCAGGAATATCAAACACATCCACCCATCTTTAGCCCAAAGCTTACATGAATTCAAGATAAGCAGGACTGACCAAAGTGCCGGAGCAATAAGCTCAACAGACAGGAAGCAATCGAAATCAATGTTGTGTGAAATATGTCGTTTTCCCAGTGCAGAGCCATTACATCATTGTGACGCTATCAACTTATATCTATGAAGTAATGAAACTGCTGGAGGAAATCACTGTAATTGCTTCCAGAAATCTAAAATCCAATAGACTCAACTGCATAATTTACTTTTTGTCTGAGATCTCTCCAACAGGTTCACCCAAACTCAATAAACCACCTGCATTTTTAGAGATTCTGATCCTTTTGAAATTATAAAGTTTATATTTGCTACAAGTTTGGGAAAAATGTAAGCATGACCAGTTCCATGGCCTCTTAAATATGAAATATACATGAATAAATATTATTGATGCAATTTTTTTGTTGGAATGATTAGAATATATAGAATATAACAGTAACACTCATTTAACTTGGTATATAACATCATAAATCTGTGTTGGCAGCACTGAGATATAGGTTTTTTTGTATTACGTGGTTTTGCTAAGGAAGAGAAAATGCCTGTGAAAATGCCTCTCCTGTGTTGAGTCCATACTATAAAATAGAAATTTATATAAAAATAATATTATACTCTCTTATTTCTTCAAATTTGAGATTTGAATAGAGAAAAAATGTAAAAAAAAAGGATTATTTTGACAAAATGCACTTCATAGTGAAGTACATTGCCACACTTTTTTTGGTTATTCTCCTCCAAATACAGCGTTTACGCAGTGCTTTCATCACCGTTTTCCTGTCCCTCCCAGGACCACTGGTGCCTCAGACATCTGTCCCAAACAACCTGGATGGCAACAAGGCAATGGAGAGGAGGCCATCTAAAGTAGGGGTCAGTAGAGAAAGCAGCAGTGTGGACTTCAGCAAGGTAACCCAAGCACAGTACTGAGCACAGACATAGTCCATCATGGTGGAGGGGCCATCATCAAAGTCCATCAGTGTTTTCTCCTCAGTCATCAGCTTCACAGCCATTTTAATGTCTCGTGTTGAAAACATTGTTTATAACATCATATCCCACCAATTCTTTTCTTCTTGGCTCAGTAAGAAGCATCTCAAGTTATTCCTCCTCCTGTAAAGGTTAAAAAAACATTATTCATCAAAGTTGGTGTCTTTGGTTGTTATGTAACTGTTTAGTTTTGAGAATCCACTTCTGTTGGATGGTTTCCGTTCATCCTACCATTTCAAAGGGCCTCATCCATTTAATAAAATGGCAGGTCGCCATAAGTTGTTATAAAACCAACTATTTGCCTGCCAAAAAATAAGTCGCAGTGTGTATATGAGTCATAGAATACAGAAGGATGAAGGAAAATTCATTTCTACACAGGGATAAAAAATGCTTGCATACATTCCATGCTTAGATCTATATTTATCATCACACTTGAAAAGAATTTTACCAGGAGAACATGTAATGATTGGATCTCAACAACAGACAAACATAGTACCACAGGAGCTCATCGAGTCTGGAAATCCTCAGAAACTGTAAAACAGTATATGAAGGATTTTGGTCTCTGTGATGCTTGGCGCTCTCACCATCCCACACTAAGAGAATACACCTTCTTCTCTTCAGTTCACCATTCCTATTCTAGATTAGTTTATTTCTTAACTAGCAGCTCGCTGATGAATGACATGTTAGAAATCAGAATCCATCCCATTAGCATTACTGATCACGCACCAGTATCATTCACTCTGAGAAATAAGAGCAATAAACCAGCAACTAGAAACTGGAGATTTAATACGTCATTACATAAAGATCCTGAGTTTATCAGCTACTTTAAAAGAGAATGGTCCTTATATCTAGAAAACAACGACTTGCCAGAAACTTCAGCGTGTGTTCTTTGGGAAGCAGGAAAAGTAGTAATGAGAGGGGAATAATTTCCTTTTCTTCTCATAAGAAAAAGAAGGAAACTTTGAGATTCTCAGAGTTAGAACTCAGAATTAAATCCTTAGAGTACGCTTACCATGTCTCCCCAGAAGAACACATACTAAATGCTATAAGGAAAGCTAAACTTGAACTTAATGAAATAATAGATAAAAAGACACAATTTTTGGTGCAAAGACTTCGCTTGGAGAACTTTGAGCATGGCAACAAACCTGGAAGGTTCCTGGCTAATCAGTTAAAAACAAACAAGGAGAAAACAACCATCTCCTCTGTCAGAGATCCAGAAGGAAACATCAGCCACGACCCTGACAAGATAAATAACACCTTCAAAGAATTCTATAAAACATTATATACATCACAACTAACTACAACGGATGACAATATTGATAAATTTCTTAGTAACATCAACCTTCCAAAATTAAAACATGAAAATAAAATGGTCTTGGATTCCCCCCTTTCAGTCGGCGAACTCAATGAAGCTCTCCAGCATATGCCCAACAATAAAGCTCCAGGTCCAGATGGTTACCCAGCAGAATTCTACAAAGAATTCTGGACAACGCTGGCACCCACTTTCTACAAAATGATGTTAGAAATAAGGGAAAAACAAAAAATACCTTCAAATATGAACCTAGCTAATAGGGCTGGGCGATATGAACCAAATCTTTTATCTCGATATTTTTTACCTGAATCACGATATACGATATAAATCTCAATATTTCTTTTTTTTTCTTTTTTTTTTTGTCAAGCAACCAAAGAGACAGTTCTAATTTACAGTCTTCAGTGCTAAATATACTTTTATTAAGGATCAGCAGCACATGCGCATTAAAACAGCTGACTGAAATTAAAGTACCTTTAAATTAATTTAAATGCTCCTAAAACAAAATAAATTAAAAATACTTTTCAATAACCATAACAAAAATACATCTGTGCAAAATGCAAAAGAAAAGATGCTTTTACTCAAAACAAGCTATCTCGATATAAACAATATTCCCTCCTTCTATATTGCATCTGATAAAGTCTCGATATATTTGAAAATCTCGATATATTTCCCAGCCCTACTAGCTAATATTACTCTACTATTAAAACCAGGAAAAGACCCGACACTTCCATCCAGTTACTGTCCAATTTCATTAACAAATGTAGATCTCAAAATAATTAGCAAAGCTTTTGCTAGAAAGATAGAAAAAAATAACCACTCTAATAATACATCCTGACCAAACAGGCTTTATTAAAGGTAGACATTCCTCTACTAACATGCGTAGATTAATTAACATCATAGATTATTCTACTCTACATAATCTGGAATCCACAGTCATTTCTTTAGATGCAGAAAAAGCATATGACCGAGTAAACTGGAAATTTTTATTTGCAACGTTAAACAAATTTAGGTTTGGGTCATCTTTCATAGATTGGATAAAAATATTATATAACAACCCAAATGCATGTGTGAAGACCAATGATCAAACTTCTCCAAGCTTCTGTTTGCAGAGAGGAACCAGACAGGCTGCCCGCTTTCTCCGTCACTCTTTGCTATTTTTATTGAACCCCTAGCTGCTGCCATAAGACAAAATAAAGAGATTAATGGAATCCATGCCAAAAATATAGAACATAAGATAAGTCTTTATGCTGATGATGTATTACTTTTCCTCCAGAACCCACCGGCATCTCTCCCCCAGACAATCACACTTATTAACACATTCTCATTAATTTCTGACTACTCTATTAACTGGTCTAAGACTATTGTTATGCCCATTAACTGTGACCTACAAAACACACCCAATACTACAATACAGTCTGGAATATCTAGGCATAAACATTTCCCCCAGGTTATCAGAACTAACAAAGCTAAATTATGTCCAGCTACTTAAAGCAGTAGAGGATGATCTCTCACGGTGGAGGCACTTACCCACATCACTCATGGGGAGGGTTGCCACAGTTAAAATGATGTTTCTATCTAAAGTAAACTACCTGTTTTCAATGATACCCACTAAACCATCCTCCAGCTGGTTTAAGTCACTGGACTCACATATATCTAAATATTTATGGAAAAACAAGCCATCACGTATCAGTCTAAAAACTTTACAATAGACTAAAGATAGAGGTGGATTGGAGCTACCCAACTTTAATAACTTTTTCTTAGCTAACAAGCTGCAGTATATCTCCAAATGGCTTAAAACTAGAAGCCCCATGGTTAGATGTAGAGCAAGCATTATGTGAGGATCTGGTTATCTCTGACCTGCCATTCATCAGCTCAGTCATCAAAACACATAAGTGTTTTAAAAGCATCAATATCAGTTCCTCTTTAGTGGCGTGGTGGGAATTTCCAAAAAAAAAAAAAAAAAATCCTTACTTTTTCCATGTAAGTTCACACCCCTCTGGAACAACCCTGACATCCTGCAAAACAAAAAGCTTATCAATTTCACTCAATGGAAAAATAAAGGAATAAAACAGTTTAGAACATATAATAGAAAATGGAAACTTCTTCTCATTTAATATTCTCACTTCACATTATGGAATCAGTAGCAAAGATTTTTTAGAATATCACCAGCTTAAATTTATTATATGTAAAAAATATACCATTAATCAATTAAACTTACAGCTACCTATTAGGGTGGCAGAATTCATGAATCTCAATGCCCCAAAGCTATTATCAAAAACATATAGACTGTTATCTAAACTAGAAGACTCAATCTCTCTTCCAACTTCAAAATGGGAGGCTGACTTATGCAACTGAGTGTGTAAGTCATAGGTGAGTAGGTGGGGTGAGGAGGGATGACATGACCCTGTGGGGGGGGGGCCTGGGGGTGGTGCGCCGTGGATCTGGGCTCTCCCGCTATTCTCCTTCCGCTCCTCTCCTTCCCCCTTGGGTGTCTGGTGGGTGGGTGTCTTCTGGGGTCGGTGGCGGCTCGTTGGCTGCTGTCGCTGCGTGGCCTGGTCGTGGGGGGTTGCTGCCTCTGGCCTGTCTTGCCCTGGGAGGCCTTCTGGGGAACGGGGGTGCCTAGTGCTGCTGGCAGCTCACCATCCGGAGGGAGGTTCTCTTCCCTTCAGACTTACATCCCTGGACCCCTCTTCTTCCCCGCTCTCTCTTTATCTCTCACACACACACATAGGGATTCGGGAGGCGTGCACGTCATGTGGGGTGTAGCCGGGGGGGTCGCCACAGGGTGCAGAAATCAAAACACCAACACAACACACAAACAACTTCTGGGGGGCGTGTCATGTGGTGCATGGAGGGCGGGACTACTAACATGACCTTGCTCCCAGCCCAATATGGTCACTGCCCCCCAGTGCCTCACCACAAACAGTCATGAGCGGGGAGGAGAAGGAGGACAATGGGGTCACCTCACACCCCTCTTCCTCGGGGCGCCACCGGGGACGGGTAGGGGAGGTGGTTGCCCTGGGGGCCGGAAACCAGGGCGGTTGCGCTGATGAGGGTCTGCTGATCTTGGGGGATGCCCGGTCAGCCGCATCTGGGTGGGAGGTGATGGGGGTGGCTGGGGATGGCGGTGAGGGCCGGATCTGGGGCTCGCCATTCTCTGGTCCGCTGGGGATGTCTCCTACAGGGCACGGTGGGAGGGAGGAGGGGGCTGGGGAGTGAGAGTGGGAGGGTTGTATGCTGTGTGAGTGTTTATATTGTGTGGGTGGGGGTGAGGAGGCATGTATGTGTTTGGATGAGCGGGAGTGTGCAAGGATATAGGTGTGTGCATGTGTTTCTGTGTGTGTTTGGGGCAGGGTTAAGTGCACTTGTGGGGGGGGCCTGGGGGTGGTGTGCTGTGGATCTGGGCTCCTCCGCTGTCCCCATCCTCTCATTCCCCGTTAGGTATGTGGGGGGGTGGGTACCTTCTGGGGTCGGTGGCGGCTCATTGGCTGCGGTCCCTGAATGGCCCGGTCGTGGGGGCGGCCTCTCCTGGCCTGTCTTGCCCTGGGGGACCTCCTGGGAAGCGGGGGTGCCTAATGCCACTAGAGGCTCAACATCCAGAGGGAAGTTTGCTTCCCTCTATATGGCCCGGGTCCCGGCTCATTGCGGTCACTGCCCCACAATTTTAATTGCAAACAACACACACTACATAAACAGTCAGGAGAGGGGAGGGAGAGGGTATTGGGGACCTCTCACACCCCTGTTCCCCCTGGGTGTGGCCGGGGGCGAGCGGGGGGGGCGGTGGTTGCCCCAGGGGCCGGGTCCCGGGGTGGCTGCGCTGGTGGGCTGCTGGCTCTGTGGGTGCTTGGTCGAGGGGCTTGGGGAAGACTATCTTTGCTCAGTACTATGTAGATGTATATTTCATGACTGCATTGCCTTTTTTGTGCTGCCATCCTCATTACCTCATTACATACATTTTGTACATTTTAAATGTGTTTACTTCTCTTATCTGTGAACATAATTCTATAATTTCATTTATTCAGGTGGACATGAATTTCATGAAAAAGATTCCTCCAGATGCTGAGGCTTCTAATATTCTGGTGGGAGAGGTAGACTTCCTGGAAAAGCCCATAATAGCATTTATTCGATTGTCACCGGCTGTCCTAATCACAGGCCTCACTGAGGTACCTGTGCCCACAAGGTACAGTAATCCCAAATTAGATGAATATTACATCTAAAATTAGATGTTCAATAAAAGTCACCAGTTTAAACAGGTTCTTACACACTGGAAGCAACTTTAAGTAAACTGATAAATATGTAAAGGTGTTATGGGGTTATCACCCTGGGGATTAATAGTAATAGCTAGGAGTTTATGACATGAAAAGAAAGTTAATTCTTCATGTATCCAATATTCCAACTGACTGAACATGCTTATGGATTTTCACTACATCATAATGCATTTAAATATACATATTAACTAATGACTCAGCAAGTTTACTGAAAAACTTGGATAGATGTGAACACATTTCCTGTTGTCCTTTTATTGATGCTACTATACTACATTTAATCAATGTGTGTCTCATTCAAAGGTTTCTTTTCCTCCTTCTGGGTCCTCATGGGAAAGGACCACAGTACCATGAAATTGGCAGATCCATGGCAACACTAATGACAGATGAAGTGAGAAGAGACTGATTATTATTGTTACTATTTCATTCATGTTGCTAAACAAAGTTTCACTGTGCAATGTCAATAAAGCATCTATTCTATTCTGCCCATTTTAACTTGAATCATATTAAACTATTCCAAAGATCTGATCTATACTTTTATAGTTTAAGTTGCTCGCTGATGAGGTAGTTATTTGGTTTGGCGCAGTGATGCCTCCTTAACAATGTGATATGTTATCGGAAACATAAAAGTCCTTAAAATATTTCTTTTGTAGATTTTCCATGACGTGGCATACAAGGCCAAAGACAGAACTGATCTGCTCTCTGGGATTGATGAGTTCCTTGATCAGGTGACTGTGCTTCCCCCTGGAGAATGGGACCCCACAATCCGGATTGAGCCCCCGAAGCATGTCCCATCTCAGGTTTGTGAACATCTCTGTCAAACTTTCTGCAAGGTAGTCTTAGCGTACAAGTCCAGACTTACTAACTTTGACATAAAGGTGTTTATTCGCATAACTTCTTTATATTAAACCAGTGAGATGGATGGAATTGACATGACTAGAACTATACTCATATGGGCTTTAAAAGTTTTTTTTTTTTTTTTTTCTTACCTGTAGTCAAAGAGGAAGAAACCACCCCAGCCGAATGGCACTGCCTCTCCAGCTGGGGAGCTGGAAAAAGACGGGGACAACCATGTGGGACCTGAACTTCAGAGAACTGGGAGGTGAATATTTGAACAAATACCACATTTTAATTGCACATAATTCCCCTCTAAACATATCTTACTCAAGTAATACTGCTGTGTGTGAGCATATACTGTATGCTGACACTTGAGAAATAAATGAATATTTGATAATTAAAGCAAGTCCTAATTGAAAGAAAACCACATTAGTTACCAAAGACGGTGTTTTGATATTATCAGTTAGGCCCCTCATTATATCCTCTTTGGATGACACATCAGTATTTGTTAAACTCCATGAAGTTATTCATTTATCTTCATCTATCTATTAGGTTCCACTTATATCTGAAATATTTATTAACTGTAAAAGTTTATAAACTAAACACCAACATGTACTCTGCGTACTTCCAGCGCTGACATTTATGGATAACTGATCCTGAGTCTTTTGAGCCACACAGCAAGGATAATGTGTTTATTTGAAAGCTCACGCAGGCACACACAGTCTGCACACATACTCATGTATTGAGACGCAGTGTTATTCACAGAATTACCTCCTTATTATTGTTACTATAAAAGGTTAGCGCTGTGAGGGAACTACAGGGGGACGGGTAAGTGAAAGGGAGTGCAGGGAGTTAATGTTAAGAGAGCTATCAAAAACATGAGTGCTATAAAAAAAAAAAGACAGCAAGGGGTGTGAAGGCAGGCAATAGAGGTTATTCCAGAGGTGTTGGGTAGCAGAAATGAAAAGAGACCTAACGGGAGAACTATTGAACAGGCGTCAGAGGAAAGAAAATAAGATATTCCAGGTGAGAAATAGATTTCAAAAATAGAATCCCTCAAAGGCAAATTGAACAAAGGCTGAAGCAGAAAATTGCAGGGTCGACTTTAAGTAAATTGGATGCATGAAAACATGTCAAACTCTTACTCTTTTTATCAAGATCAATTATACAAAGGTTATTGCTATTAAATGACAGTTTGTTAGAACATCAAAAAGAGTAAAGGTTTCATGAGACAATAATTCTGGTGAATTAGATATTTAAAATAATTTCAGCTCACTGACTATAATTTGGATGTCAATCACTTTGCACCATATTGGTGATGAAATTATAGGTCTATTCCCTTACCGCAGCATGTTGATGACTGAATATATATTTTTAGTGCGTCCTTTGTTGCTTGGTGATATATCACAGTGCTTTCTGGAAACTCCAAACTCAATCTGGCTCTTTGCTCCTCCAGGATTTTTGGAGGTTTGATCCTGGATGTTAAGCGGAAAGCACCGTTCTACTGGAGCGACATTAAGGACTCACTCAGTCTGCAGTGTCTAGCCTCTATCCTTTTCCTCTACTGCGCTTGTATGTCCCCTGTCATCACATTTGGAGGTCTGCTTGGAGAGGCAACGAAAGGCAACATAGTGAGTCATAAAGCTTGGCTTCTATAAGTTTGTATTTGTGCTTTTCATAAATCCCATGAGCATCAAACACTAATTAGATTGTTCATCAAATATATTCTTTACTTTTTTTTCATACTGTTATATGCAAATGATGCAATCTGATTTGTGTGCTCAGATGTCAGCAAACTGTTCTGTGGACACACAACAGTAGGTTCCCTTCAGCTTTGGCTGCACAGATCATTTACCCCCAAAGTGTCAGTAGACACTTTATTTTGGCTTTTGTCCACACATTGTTACTCTCCATCCTGTCTGCCAAACCGTTTGCTAGTAGCAGAAAGACCCCACTCAGCACTGCCACTGCCTGCCACTGATGTATTTAAAGTGTGTCGTATTGTCACTGATGCATAAAACTCCTTGATAAATATTTTGAATGGCCAGAAAGTCTGTATTGAGATATATTTTAGACAACTCCAACTGTGCTATGGATCTGAATGGTAAAACTTGTTTAATATGGTTAATTTGCCATTTAAATATTCTAAAATCAATCTGCATCTGCAAAGATTGATTTTGTCTAATAAACTAAAAATAATCTTTGTCATGTAACAAAATTACACGATATAGAAACTTCTGTGTCATATGAGTCTTTAAACTGATTAGGTGATTTTTATTATTACTGCAAACAAACTCCCAAGTTTTTCAAAAGGTTTAAGTTAAAGCATAAGATTATAGAGTTCTGATGTATATTATTTCTATCCTCACTAATACTGTTGTCTGTATAGTCCAAATAGGAAATGTAATACTTGTTTAGTCTGTCAGGTCAAAAGAGCAACACTTATCAACACAACCACAATACAGATGAGTCATCCTCAGATAGCAGATGGGACCACATACACAAACACCCACATCCATGTTTCCACATCTGGCAGCTTGTACATAATTATGCAAAGGGAGTTTTCTGAAAAGAGCATTAGGAAAAAGATAAAGAAAAAGGGAGAGCCAGCTGTATATCTAAAACAGTCCATAAACAGTATATTTTTAAACAAAGAAAAGTAAATGCAAGTCAATGCAACATGTACAGTAGATTTTTTACATGAATGAAGGAGTCATACAATTCTTTGATGATCTCAGATAATCAGTAAGTTCACTTCTTTTACATTTTAAGCCCATTTATTTTGCTGTCAACATTTTAATATAGTGTTATTCTGTATTCCCTCCCCTCTCTGTCTGTCTCTCTCCCCCCCCTTTATCCAGATGCCCTTACTTGGCCAATGACTGTTGGCACAGACACTGTCTGTCAGCTGATGTGTGTAATGTTCCTAAGTAAACTCAGCAGGGAAGGGCTCCACAAAAATATGACTTTGGACAAGTCAGTAGGGTGGAAACATATGTACAGTTTATCTAGCCTCTCAGACGCAGCACACACAATTTCAATTTAATCTGAGCTTTCTGTGTTCTGGTCGGGGGGTCACACCCTTCTTTTCTCCTTCAGCCTTTCCCTTTCAGTCCTCCTCAGTGTATTTCCCCCTTCCCAATCCTCCCTTTCTTACTCCCTGACTCCATTCCTCTCCTCTATCTTCACAGAGTGCAATAGAGTCTCTGTTTGGAGCATCATTGACAGGAGTGGCATTCTCCCTCTTCGCAGGCCAGCCCCTCACTATTCTTGGCAGCACAGGGCCTGTTTTAGTGTTTGAGAAGATCCTTTTTAAGTTCTGCAAGTGAGCAACTTTACTGTTGTTGTGTCAAAGTTACCTGCAGCATTTAATGAGGATTACAACAGATTATTCTCCTCCAAATTGTTTTTCTCTTTCCCAGTGACTATAGTTTGTCCTACCTGTCACTGCGAACCAGCATTGGTTTGTGGACAGCCTTCCTGTGTCTAGTTCTGGTGGCCACAGATGCTAGTTCCCTAGTATGTTACATCACCCGCTTCACAGAGGAGGCCTTCGCGGCACTCATCTGCATCATCTTTATCTATGAGGCTCTAGAAAAGCTCTTTCACCTTGGAGAATTCTACCCAGTCAATACGCACAACAATTTGGACAATCTAACTCTCTATTCGTAAGTATTTATGCTATTGTTATACTTACAACTGGTCTTTATGTGCTGTATCCTGCAGAAAAAGCAGCACATCCTTTTTCATGGCTTCTGCAAGCATTATAAATTAAAATCCAGCAAACTTGTGTGAAAGGTGTTGGTATTGTCACGTTTCATATTTTCAGGCAAATGCTGAACACCAGTAAATTGAGATTGAGAAGTTCTGGAGACATTTGACTATTCTGTGTTATACTTGCAATACAACTCAAGACAATATAATGGTTATTAATTTACACTATATTTATCTACAGTTTATTTATGAGTATGAATTTGCATTCATTCTTTTTATCTCTTTGTTTATTAAGTGACAAAGTAGCATTATTATATTTTATCAGCGCTGTGTTAGAGGTAGCTACCATGTGCTTCTTTTAGTTACGCTAGAGGTCAGGCTGTCATGTCTGCCATATTAAAATATACATTTCAAAACAATTGATTTTCTGCAGCCTGTGTTTTGAGTTCACTTTTAACAAACCTGAGTTTCTTTAGTCTGTAGCATCAAGGTACAGACATTGCTAAGTAGGTTTTCATGTCCCCAGGTGTCACTGCTCTCGACCAACCAATGCATCAGATGTGCCTGCACAGCTTTTGAACCAGACAGAGTACAACAGCTCGGACTCCATCCCATGGAGCAGTCTCAATGTTTCGGTGAGACTGGCTTCCAGTGACCTCTAGTGTATAAGACAGTAACTACAACCACAGACTTAAGAGATGCCGAGAGGAAACACTGAAAACTGGTCTGACGTTCAGTCACTCAATAAATCTATAATATGGGAATGACCCTCAGCATGGGAAGGGTTAAAACTTTTTTTTTTTTTTTTAAGTGTAACTAAAAGAAAGCTGAACATAAATTATGTTGGGTCCTGCAAGTTTGTTAAAGGATTCCAGGTAAATATCAGTCCCCAGCTGTCACAACTACCAAAACAGTGAATGCAAAATACAACAAAGCTCATCTCACATTCAGGATCATCAGCAGACAGACTTCTAGATCTAAAAACTCAACTGTGGAGCACAACTAAGTACCCTAACTTACTCATCTGCGGCTTTTTTTAAAAACTCATCTAGAATTCAATAAAGTGCTTTAAAGTTTCTTAGTGTGTAAAACTGCTCACAGTAGCTTAGTAAAACATTATCATCTATGGCACCGACTGATGTTGGAAGCAAACTAAAGGCTGTTTCTCTGTAAAAGAAACCCCTTTTTTAGATGTTTTGATTGTTTTCTTTAAAATATAAAGAGAATAACATTGAAAGTTTAATATATAACCTCAGCTATCTGCTAAGTTTGACACTAGAGTAGTAGGATTTCTATCCAGAAGAGTCCCAACAATAAACTGAAAATAAAACCAACATGGAACACTTCAAGCTGCTGAATTTAGCATCTTTGGAGAACCAGAGCAAGCTGAACTTACCACTGTTTCTGTAAAAGACATTTCTTTGGTGAATAAAAACATGGAGTTTTTCTAGCGGCATAGAATATAGTTTTCACTTACATGTACACTCATTTATGTGCTGAACAGACACCCAGCAAACAGAACACATATAGAGCAAAAGGGATTTTACTCTGTTAATAACATAATTTACCTAAACCACTGTGTCTTTGCTTAGTTACTCCAGTTTGCTTGTGAATTCAGGTTTAAAATACCGGCACTGGCCCTTTAAAGCCAAGATTTTAAAGAACCCTGTTTGCTTTGCTAATTGGTTAGTTCACATAAAAATAGTAAATATAAAAATGATAGCAGATAAGTTTTATTGCTGGAGATGATTTGATGAAGGATTTGCTTTTCTGCTAATATGTAACTAACAGAGCTGTTGTAGGCATATTATTAAAAGTTACTGACATTTGAAATAGGCTTATGTTAAGTGGGAGGACAGCATGGGGGTCTGCACAGATGGTGCTCGGGTAGTGGCTGGGACGTGAGGCGAGCTGCAAGCATTTTTCCCCACAGTGTGCAGTGGAAGCCCAACATGACACAATCAGAGGAGCTGTCATCTAAACAGCTGAGTCCCAAGCTCAGTTTTATAATGACAAACATTATAGCCACCGTGATCAACATTTAAAACCAAGTTTTGGAAACAGAATTATTTCATAGCTAATTTTTATCCAGGGTGTTTGAAATATGAAATTAGATGAAAATCTTCATGATGGTTAGAGGATAATGAACTTCAAAGCAAGCTGAACAATGAAAACGTTCTTCAGTAACTTGTATAGCTCAGCTGGATGTTTAATATTCTCATTGAACACGCACCTGCCACAGCTAGCAGATAAAATAACAGCATTCAGAAGAATAGTGGAGATGTAGGACCAATGAGGCTCATTTAAGACATGGAAAATGTTCAGCTAATGTTAACATTACAATAATAACTTCACTCTCCATTTCTTTCTAGATGTGTAAACTGCTCCATGGGGAATTTGTGGGGCCAGCTTGTGGTCATCATGGGCCTTATATCCCAGATGTTCTCTTTTGGTCTATTATCCTTTTCTTCACCACTTTCTTTTTGTCCTCATTCCTCAAGCAGTTTAAGACGGACAGATACTTCCCCACCAAGGTGAGATGTTAAACCAAAATTGTTTATATAAATTATATTTGGTAGACCATTGTTAACAGTAGTTTGGAGGGCTTTAGCTCATTAAATTGTTTATAGTTCTTTTTTATTTTAAGAAGAAAACCATAAATCTCAAAGATCTGTTACATAAGAAAATGGTCTGTTGAGCCTCAGGGTGCATGCAAGTGTAGGTGGATGTATCTAAGAGCTTTCTAAAAGCTTTACACGCTCCCTAAATATTTACATTGCGTTAGTCATTAGTATGCAGGAGCAGTGTACATGTACAGAGAGAAAGAGCTTACACCCTCCCACATGGTTCCAACTAGTCTGTTATCACTTGGTGTGAGCAGATGTTGGTATTGTGTAAACTATTCCTTTCACTGTTGGCACAAGGGTAATTTAGTGGCTCTTAGTGGTGGTCTAAGAGAGGATGTGGTTTTAGAGGCTTTATTTGTGTTTTTGTAAATGATTTATCAGAAATGTTCAAAATTTTTTGTGTTTTCATTTGTGTGTACATATGATGTAGGTACGTTCCACTATCAGTGATTTTGCTGTATTTATAACCATCATGATCATGGTACTGGTGGACTATCTGATGGGGATCCCTTCTCCTAAACTGAATGTCCCAGACCGCTTTGAGGTAGGCATACATTAAAGTTTACATACTACAATGTATGAATGTTCACATGACAATGGGACATTTAGCAAAATTTTTGTTATCTGAAGAAAATAATTCTGAAAACAACTATTTTAAGCCTTAAATGTAGCCCACACTTTTCCCTGCAGCCAACTTCAAAGAACAGAGGCTGGCTGATGGACCCTTTAGGAGAAAATCCCTGGTGGACGTTGCTGGTGGCAGCACTTCCTGCGTTGCTCTGTACCATCCTCATCTTTATGGACCAGCAAATTACTGCAGTCATCATCAACCGCAAAGAGCACAAGCTTCAGGTCAGACTCGTCTCTGGAGATTAAGATTTTTTTAGAGTTGTGTTCGTTATTTAAATACTAACATAAATGTAAAGTTGCTGTTTTGATGTGCAGCAAGTGGGAATAATTTGGATCATAAGTTCATATAAAATAACATTTTAATGGATTCCAAACATGTGAAGTCCATGTTGATTTTATGCTGATTTAAGGGGCTTTCACATAGGATGCAATTTGCGCTGCACTTGGTGCAGAGGTACAGCAAGCAGCATGGAAGGGTTTATGCATTCAACACCTATAAGTTTGGAACCAGTTGAGAGGGGGCCGAGAAGATATTAGGGAAGTTACAATCTTTTCCAGCTGCAGACTTGGATGCAGGATGGAAATGCCAAGCTGTTAGAAGTGGCATTGGTTTTACTGTGGAGGAAGAGATGAGCAGCAGTTATGAGGGAGTGGCCTAATAGTATTCTCATGGGGACTGCTTCGGGCTGAGTAGAGAGTAATTTGACAGCTTCTTTAGGAGAGTCAATCAATCAGTCAAAGTTTATTTCTATAGCAGCTTACATAAATACTCAGGCAGACCAAGATTGGAGACATCAAACAAAATATATTCTGTTTTGAAATTATTTAGGTGGAGGAAGTTTTTTTTTTTTTTTAATAAAAGGTGGAGGACATTTTGAGCAAGCCAGTGTTTAATGTCCTTTAAGCAGCCATCAATGGAGTTAAACTAAGCAGAGAATTTGGAATGACTGGCAGATAAATTTGTAGGTCATCTGCATACAGATGAAGGTCCAACATCACAAGCTGAACAGGTTTTTTGGCATCAAGAGTCACTAGAGATGCACAATACACAGAACAAAATTTTACCCTTTAATGCTGTATGTATTATATTTGATACATACATACATAATTTGCTCAAACCCTAATGTACACAATCTGATACTTGTCTTCTGCCCCCTGGTGAATACCTTGTGCACTACAATAATTTTGACATCACACATAAAAGGTACAAAAATTATTATTTATTTGTTTATTTACATTTGCTTAAAGGGCCAAAAACAACTTCAGATTTTAAAAAAATGTATAATTTTCCCCTCATTTTTCATTGGGTCGGGCTTTAAAGGGTTAAGAAGCCATCTCTCTCTGTACAGTCTCTGGTAATTTGTCTGAGGTGAGTGATTAGGGACAAGCCAGACTCTCTGATTTTGACACATCTACATGGCATTACAGAGTGTCATGCCCAAGTTTAAATCATTTTAGCTACAGCACAGATGGCCCACCTGACCTGTTTATCGCAGCAGATGAAAAACATGAATAGGCATGGAAGGTGAGCACAGCACCCACCGCATCCCATATGAAAGCCCTTTTAAGGTGAAAAGTTATATAGAAAATTATATATGTACTGTTTCTTAGAGTTGTAAATTAAAATGCTGCTGACACATTCACCGACACAATCTGTAAAACAATTAAATGTAACACTAATGCTTTTTTTAGGAACCTGGTCATATGTATAACTTGTCACGTATCAAAGCTTTTTTAACCAGGAGTCACACAGCAGATGTATCGTGTTGAAGTGTGGATGGCTTGCAAGGCGTTTGTTTACAGCAACTTAAGAAAAGTGAACAAGACTATTTTTGTGCCTGGATGTATCTGCAATATTGATGAGTGAGTGGAAAGCAGTACTCAGGCTATCAGAAAAAATATGAATCTGTAACTGGTATTAAACTGGTTACTAGTCAGTAATCATATTTCCTTGCTGTGAATGCTCTGGAGGATTATATGCTGTATTTTTTATGTGTTTTATGTGTGGACTGTAAGTCTTGTTTATTGTGATGACCATATATAATATAATCTGTTTGACAGTAATAAACAATCTATTTTATTACACAGAATTTGCTATAACCTTCTAATTAAATTTCTTTTTGGTTCATCAGTCTGTCTGATTACCTGTTATGTTTGTTGTCCTTTTTTATTCCTATCATCTCTTGCATGCACACTCTCTGTCTCAACAACTAATTACCTCCTGTCTGACTGTTGAAGTTACTATTTTTGTATTTTTTTCCCTGTGTATCCTACAGAAAGGCTGTGGCTATCACCTGGATTTGCTGGTAGTGGCATTAATGCTGGGTGTGTGCTCCATGATGGGCTTGCCATGGTTCGTGGCTGCAACCGTCCTGTCTATTTCCCACGTTAACAGCCTGAAGGTGGAGTCTGGCTGCTCTGCACCAGGAGAGCAGCCCAAGTTTCTGGGCATACGAGAACAGCGCGTTACTGGGTTTATGATATTTGTCCTCATGGGTTGCTCTGTTTTCATGACATCGGTGCTAAAGGTGAGATGAGTTGAGTAAAAGAAAGGTGTGATTCCTCTTTAAGTTTTTATTGTGAGTGAGAAGTGTTGGGTTGGTTAAAAAGTATAATTCAGATGTTTTTAGTTTCTTGTATTAGTATAAATCGTTGTGACACATGCCATGTTAACATTTCCTTTTTTATATGTTAAATAATTTATATTGTTTTGTACTCTTCTGCATCACTTTTGCTCTTTACAGTTTATTCCTATGCCCGTTCTGTATGGAGTATTTCTCTACATGGGCGCCTCTTCTCTCAAAGGCATTCAAGTAAGACTACTCTGCTAGTCTTTGAAAATAATATAACCTTTAAGTGAAAGTAGTCATGAACTGTTAGTTTACAAACTCTCAAAAGCGTTTAGTTAGTTAGTTTTTTTTTAATATGAATAACATTAAATTTTCTCAGGTGTTGTTCATTTGCATCTCTCTTTTTCTTCATAGTTCTTTGACAGAATCAAGCTGTTTGGCATGCCTGCAAAGCATCAGCCAGATCTCATCTATCTGCGCTACGTACCACTCTGGAAGGTCCACATCTTCACGCTGGTGCAGCTCACCTGCTTAGTACTGCTCTGGGTAATCAAGGCCTCTGCAGCAGCTGTCGTATTCCCCATGATGGTAAAGACCACCACTGATTTAATCACGTTTAAAATAGAGAAAATCATTTTTAGATAAGTGTTCATGGTTTATATGAGTATTTGTTATCTGTGTCACCAGGTTCTGGCACTTGTTTTTATCCGGAAGCTCCTAGACTTTTTCTTTACAAAAAGAGAGTTAAGCTGGCTGGATGACCTCATGCCAGAGAGCAAAAAGAAAAAAGAGGATGACAAGAAGAAGAAAGTCCGTGAAAAGCTGGTAATTTGTTTTGTGAGAGATTCAAAAATTATGTTGCGATAAAAGAAAGTTTGATTCAGTTTGATTATGTTTAGTTGTTTCCTTCTTTTATTCTAAACTGGTAACAGACCCAGGGATCTTTTTTCCCCAACTTGTTATTCAGTTAGCCCTTTTTACATACTGGTTGCATCTTATTGGCAAAAAAATGACATCCTAACTGACCCGTCGCCATTCCATCTTAGTAATTCACACATGCCAAAATAGGTGGCTCAGACCTGCATCTGTGTGCCCTTACACACACCAGTCCCTATGCTGCCTCTGCACTTTAATGCATGACACTGAAGCAAACCAAAGGCGCATCGGTCCTGGTTTAAAAAGCGTATGAGCAAAGGCCTGTTGTGAGACAAACCAAACTTTTTATTATGTGGTAATTACAATGAAGTTAATATTTACTTAGTCTATAAGTGAGATATTGAATCAAAAACTTAAAAGTAATCATGATTAAATTACAAAATGTCCTAGAAAAGTTATCACAGCACTGAAATGAAAAGAAGAAAAACTACTTTTTTGAATAGACAGCATCAGATAAACCACTGGAGACTTTACAGTAGCCTGTTTTTATGCTGCAACCATGAAATCAGTCACAGATCCCAGCCAAATTAGCAGTCATGTGAGTAGACTTTTAAAGCAAAATATCAAACAACGTGCTTCCTAGCAGTAATTAGATATTTGAGATATTTACTCTTAACACTGTTTTCCAGGAGGAGGAGTCTAGAATGCAGGAGGAAGAGGAGATGGGACTTAAAGTCACCTTTGAAAGCTCAAACCTGCTCAACATCCCAGTAAAAACACTCTCAGGGAGGTAAGTGGAGCCTTGCTGTAAGCACTCTGATGTTAAATTCTAGGATGAAGCTCTTCCTCTTACGGCATTGAGTCTATTCTACTTCTGTTTCAGTGTCACACAAAAAGGCTCATTCACTATGATTACATGTAGTTATTTTCTGGTCTACATTTTATGGCTTAAGATGCTTTATCATCTTAAAGGAATGTAAATAGTTCCCAAAAGACTTAACTTCCTTTGAGGTAAAAATGTAAAGGTAGCTCAAGGTAAATAAAGCAATTAGACATGTTTGTGATGCATCATGCTGTCTTGTACAACTTGAAATGGACAGCTTTGTGTTGTTATGTCCATCTTGAACAGATCATACAGAATAGGAGTAGTGACCCACAACCTCCCAGTGGAAGAAGAGGTAGCAGGGCTGTGTGTCTGATGCAAAGCATCTGACCCACATGGCTGCAAATTAACTCTGCTTACCCGTACTCAGACAGTTGCTGCATGGCCCAAACTGTCACCCTTTTGCTGTTAAAAATAAAGCCAGAAACAGTAGCTTTAAAGCATAGTTTTGTGTGTGTGTGTGTGTTTTCTTGAAGTTAATTATTTTTTTATTAAATGTTTGTGTTGTTGAAATAAGTTTATCCCCGTCAGACTAAATAATGTGTCCACAGTTAACTCTCCATTAATAAATGTAGTTAAAATGCTAACAGTTCTGATGTGTTTACATTCTGTTGTGGTTTGTCCAGTCAGCCATGTTCTGTAACTTTGATTTAATCTAATTTATTTGCACGCTTGTGTCTGCCTCTTTGAACCTTCCTGCACTGAACCTCTCCCTCTGATTTCATGTCGACGTCCCTGTCTTCTCTTTGTGTTTTTGTTTGTGTGTTTTGCATTCTGGCATGTAGTTCTGATTCTGACCCCTTGGTTGTAAATATCTCTGATGAAATGGCCAAAACCGCAGTGTGGAAAGCAGTGAACTCGAGTGCAGATTCTTGTGTCCCACCTGTGAATCGTAGTAGAAGGTAGCTATGCCATCTCTTGGAGTTTTCCAGAGTTCCTTCACAGCCTCCACTTCAGTGTGATGGTATTACCTTTTGTTGGAGACAACTGTATCTCAAACATGTTATAGGACCCTGCTAGACCAGTTTAATGTTGCATTTAAATAATAAAAAAAACAACCATTGACTATAAGACAGCTCAGAAAAATATAAAAGCATTAAACTGAATTAGTTTGGTCCTTTTTAACATACAGGCTCATCAACTGTAGTTCTGAGTCAGTGTGTGTGTTAGCAGATATTATTTCTTGCTTAAATGGATGTAATCATACTAATTGATTATCAAGAGATCCAGTCAAACCAGTTATCTTTCAGTACTGTGCAAGTTTGAAGCATTTAAGATTCAGATAAAATCAAGCAGAAACCTGATCAAATATTAAACAGACTTAAGAAATTTACAAACCCTAAATTCAGTGAAATTCCAGCATAACTGAAAAGTATCTAGAAAAACTGTTTGCATCTGCACCGAGGAGGATTGGTGCTAAGACAAACGGTGGCTACACCTAATATTGATCTGATCTAAGTTGTATGTAAAGATATAATAGCATTTAAAGTGTTTGCACAGTATTATATACTTCCATGTCCCAAGACAGGTCCTGTCGTTAGCAAGTTGTATCTTAAGGCAGTGCTTCCCAACTTTTTTTTTTTTTTGTTTTCCTGAAGGCTTTTTAAATAAAGAAAAGATGGTTCCACTCTGTGTTAATCCTCTTGTGTAAGATACTCACTCACGTACAGTCACACCAACAGAATATATTCCAAACTTTACTGAAACATTTTCAAAACTTGAATGAGGAGCTCATCCTCGCCGGTGAGATATTTCACATACCTGAGTCTGGAAAAGTACAGGTCTAAGAGTTGTGATTCCTTTTATAAAAAATATTTATTTATAATATTATTTATTTAGTTAAGTATACATAAATGTCAGTAGAATTAGACTTATAAACCAGGTAAGTCAGTAAATCAGCCAGTAAACTTGCAAACAAAGAAGCTGACCCTGTTTGACTCGGTTTGCGCTGTGCAAGAGAATTCTTCTTGCACCTCCAGTGATCTTTGGCACTCCCTTTTAGCAGGGTGGGGGCCTCAGGTTGGGAACCACTGCCCTAAGTGGTAAAACCTTGCACTTATTAGCTTTGGTAATTGAGATTATAATTTCACTCTGTTACCTTAAGAAAAAAGAAAACTGCCATGTATCTGCACAAGAGCTCATATTTTCTCTCTTCCTTTATCTCTGAATAGCCAAGAAAAGGTGGCCTGTGTTAGAGTTGACATCAGCCCAGACACCCCTGGGGAAGGCTCCGCTGCAGAGACCTTCCTGTGATAAAGGATGGCCATCCTCCTCCCATGAACCCTTATAGCACTTACCCACGGAGACAGCGCCCATCAGCACACTGAATTTGAGCAGCACAATCTCTCTGCAGTGCTAATATTCCCCTTTCAGGGAAACACATGAAACTCCCACAAGGCTGAGTCCAGCTCCACTCAAGTCTTTTAACTTCTACATGTTCAGCACACGTACCAACAGCTGCCAAGATGCACTATGTTACATGCATCTCTAATGAATAAAGGAATTCTGCTGTTACTGCCCACTGACATTCACTGTTTTAGGAATTCTCTCAATCCATCAGTTACTCATTTCTATTCAAACCACAGATGCCAAAGGATGGGCCTCACTGGTGAGGATCTCAGACTGTGTGAACCCATTGTGGTTTTTTTACATTTCTGTTTTAGCTAGTGCTTTTTTTTCTCATCCATGAGTTGGCCCACATTGTTTGTTTTTGACCTTTTATCATACTATACCAGCTTAAGACTAATTCAACAAAAGCCATTTTAGTACTGTCGGTGTCAGATGATTTCTCTCTAATGCTGGTCTGGCACAGTTAATAACACAAACCCAATCAAAGGTACATTCAGACCACTATTACTGTACTACACTACTACTTCATACATCTTAGGCAGATTAGGACATTAGCTTCAGGGGAACACTTGGTTTTAATAACGCTGCTTTAAAGGTGGTCTGGTTTTTTTTCACTGCACAGCTCACAGTTCATTCATAGTGTATGTGAACTTGAAGTATTTTATGTGTGTAAGTGTACTGTGTTATTTTTATTTGTACTATAATAGAAAACCTACTTCAGAGGCCATATAAAGTCTGTACTGTATAGTAACGTAAGCACTTTTGCCAGTAACATTTATGACCTAAAACAGATTATATTGTGTTAATAAGAAGATGACTCCTCCCCTCACACAATCTTTTTTTAGAGATGTTAGAATACAACCCAGGATCTTGAATGATTTCTGACTGTGGTAACTTGATTTTATTGCTTGTGGTTGTTTCTTGTCACGAGGTATAAACACCAGTCTGCTGTATTCCGTTCCCTGCTGACATTACAACCATTTTATTAGAACTAAAAAAGTTTCTGGCCCCGATTAGTTGCACCTGTTTTTATACTGCCTGTATCATTGTTAATATCAGTATGTGGTTTAAAGATAATGTGGTATGTCTAGAGTTACAAATTTATGCAAAATATTTTTACTGTATATGTAAAAACTATCATATTCTAGGAATTAGTTTTATTTTGCTAAGTATAGTCATGTTTCAGCAATAAGTATTCCATACGGTCCAATGTTTGGACTCCTGAACTCTGCAAAGAATAATTTGACATGAATTTTGTCTGTTTCATCGGCTGTGTCTGTGTGTAGCGACTCTATGGACAGTAGCTTATGTGCCTTGTTGAAGCTCTTTATGTGCACGTGTTGTACTACTGATTTTTAAAAATGTTCAGAACCGATGTACAAGTACACAGGGTGGTGACCCAATGCCAAAGACAGGCCATCCAATACACACAGCTCTGCTGCATAGGCTTACGTCTTTCGTAGTGTTGTTCCACGTCTGTGTAAAGTTCGTAACCTGAGCCACCGACTCAAAAAGATGTTCAACTCATCTTCCATTCACAGGTGTATCTAAATACTGTTTGTCGGTGTGTGTTCTGCTGTCACAGCGCTAGTATTTGCTCACAACATAAAAACCCTGTTATTGATATCAAGGTACCGTTTCTTGTTTGAATAATTAGTGTATGTCAAATTATTGTGCTGTCAACATCAAAAATGAACAAGCACCTATATTTATTTATTTGGTAAAAATATATATATATACAGTTGTTGTTTCTCTTCACCTATGGTTAATATTGACCAAAGTGGACAGTAACCAGTGCTTACATTTTAGACTCATGGTTTATGCTGACTAATAAAGACCCTATTTTCACATTATGTACGGAAATTTTACAAAGTGTAAATTTAATGGAACAAAAGTACCTACAATTAAAATAAGCTGTAGCCTCCAAGGCTGCTGGGTTTGTACTGATGTACAGACCACCAGTGAAGCACTTAGCATCCTGTTGCTTGATGACTCTTCTGTCATGGTTGATTGTTGCAAAGCAATAAAATGAATTCATGGTGATTTTCTTTTGTCGTTTTTTTAACCCTCTATTTCTAATTGTGCTTTTCAGTCATGTTTCCCTGCTTTAATACAGCTAATGCTTCTCATTTTTATCACTTGTTAGACCAGCAGATGGGTTGATGTGCCCTCAATAAATAATAATAATTTTACTTTTTTATTCAATAAAGACCTGAAAACATGTTCCACAGGCCACAAACAACCCAGGGATTTAGTTTTCTGGAAAACATTGTTTCCTGTAGTTTTGATTTGCTCTCAGAGGGCTGATAAACAATCTGGAAAGAACATGTGTGATGTCTGAAGGCACACATTTCCAGGATTTTAATTCCTTGGAAACATACTGACTGGATTCATGTGAAAAGCAGAGTAAATTATTATTACATTAGTATGGAGACATGATGTTCTGACCCATTTATCACCAGAGTTTTTCTCAGTAAAAACAAAAGGTGGCAGCAGAGATCTGCAGTATGTCACAGATCACTGCAGACACACACTCAGGAGGCACACAAAGCTTCATTTGCATCATCTGTTGTCAGTGCTGAAATATTTGATAGGCTTCAACAACAAAGTGTGTTCACGCAACTCAGTTATTCTCCTTTGAGGATTGTGCAGCCTGTTTAATTACCATTTCTGTAAATGTCCTTTAGTATTGTAGATTAACTTATTTGGAAAAAAGGGGGGTAAACTTTATTTCATTGGCACATGCCTGCAAAGGCCAGAAGATCTGTAGGACTTCTATCAGTCCTTTAACTCAGTGATCAGTACAATCTTTTTCATTGTGACTTTCAGCCTTACACAAAATCTAATAAAATGTCAGTCGCCCACCGTTTTCTTACACATCGACAGGTATCCATCAGAATCTGAATCATCACATCTAAGTTTGTTAGCTGAATACCGAGACCTTTCTTTCATAGAGAAATGAAGCCCTTAGTTTGACAATGTGTCAGCAAAGACGTGTGAGGGCAATGCATTCAGAGCTCGTTCGGTTTAAATGTCAAGCACAAGAAACTACGTCAGGGAAAAGGTTACATTTATTTCTGAAGGTCTTCCAAGAACTCAATCAGGACTAAACAAGTCACTTCTGTGATGCCATAATTTTGTCCTATTAATCAGTGGACAGCTTTATTAAGTTTCCGCTTTATTTCCTCGGCATTGTCTTGATTAATATTTCTGAGCAGCGTAATCTAAACACAGCTCTGGTCTCAGTCACATGCGTCTTGACTGGAGCTCACAGAGCAGATGCAAAAGGTCACGTGATTCCACAACGTAACCAATGAGATGACAAATAAAGGGAAGCTGTGCTCCCTTTAAATATAAAAACTGTTTTCTCAGGGCTTGTGTGCACTTCATAAATTAAGTGCCAGTTCGGAGAAAAAAATACCCATTCAAACCACAAGACAAACACTACACTGGATGGAGTTTAATAAACAGCAATATAATTCTTGGTTCACGAAACATTGACAGTAACAGTAGCAGTCGTTTATATAAACTCCAGAGGCTTACCATTGGTCCTACATGAATTCTGCGTTATGGCAGTGCGTCATTTAACAGTAGGAACGTTGTCCTCTCAATGCCACAATGACTAAAATCCCATTGCTTTTTTACAAGTGGTACGTTGTTTCAGTTTTGTAAAAAAAAAAAAAATGTAGCCAGCATCACACTGGTTACAACTTTTAGACCAAAATCACTCATGTGAGTTAATATAGGTGCTACATGTTTGACAATTATTCACTGAAATTTATCTTTTGTATTAAAGTGGCCTTTTTCAAATGTTATTTTATTACAACCACCAATTCAAGCAAAACTGTATGAACAAATATTGCTGCTTCTCCCAAAAAAAAAAAAAAAAAGCTGTCAAATTGAGTAGTGATGTTATTTTAAGTGCGAAACTACCTGCTGTTTCTATATCAACAAGGCATTACTACCCATCTTTGTACATAGCAGTTAAACAAGCGTGCATGTTGTTTGAAAGTTTAAAATTTCCATCTTCCTGCAGACACCCAAACAAAAAAAATCTCCAGGATAAATTACTTTCTTCTTCAGGCTGAATCAGTTACTCGTGTTTTGGCTCAAAGAGCAGATTGCTGGGGGAACTACAACACTGCAACAGAAACTGTTCCCCTAAACAGGAGGCATTTTTAAATCCTCCTCTTTAAAAGACACAATGTGCAGAGAAATGTGACGGCTTGAGTGGCTTCGGGCTCAGTTAGCTGCGTTTTGTGGCCCCTCTGGGATGAGTGACATGAAGAATGTGATAATGAATGACCAAGTGGAGGACAAGAAGCCGGTGTGAGGAGCACTGTTCGGATCCTCTGCTCCTTCCTCTCCGCTTTCCCCATCGTCATCAGAGCCATCATCATTCACTCCTTCCTGTACAGATAAATCAAATTAGGAGAGGCAAGAGAGATAAGACTCACAACAACACATATTAGCCTGCTGCATATGAGACACGACCGAATTTTCCTAATGAAAACCTATTTTTAGCTTTGAGGCCAATTTGCGCTTGTCATATGTAGATAAACTGTTTTCAAAAGAATTATAGACTCATTTGATGAGGTTATTCTGTTATCTATAATAGCAGTGTAGTATTCTCAGTCTTCATTATGCTACTAGAGATAGTTATTTGGTGAGATGATAAAATGTCTAAAATAAGTGAAAAATAGCCCATCACATTTTCTGTAGCTGGAAGGGTCTTCTTTTATTTAATCATCCAAGTTATTTACATAGTTAAACCAGCAGGTGCTTTATTTTCTCAATGCAGTGCCGTTTATCACCTTGCAAAATGCAGCCATTTATTAAAAATCCCCTCCACTGTGGCTGATTTTCTGTGTTATATAAGGGGGGCAGTTACCATTTCTTGTAATTCGTGGTTTTGCAGGTCTCCCTCCATGTCGTCCTGATCGGCTCTGTCTCCTGGAAGCTGCAGTTCATTTTCCAGATTGAAAGGAAACCAGCCAGCCTGGTGCCTGCACAAAAAAAAATATATATATATACATGAAAAACACATCCAAGCCCAGCATTACAAACCTTTTACATTCTGCTAGTAAAAGCTAGTTGATTAATCTGTGAGCTCCTGAGACTCTAACATGGGATGATTAAGACTAATGCCCAAATCAGGGGTGTTGGCAGTAGAGTGCTGCAGAAGTCTCTACTGGTAAGATGCTGTAACTGTGAGACAAAATGAAAGGCAATGAAAAATTTTGATTTTTTTTTAACATTTAACAACTGTTGATTAAATAATCCAAACTCAATCACTACCATTTTTAACTAGAAGCACTCAGAGAGCAAACTTCCGCCAAGCCACCGCAATTTTTTTTTTTGCCAATGATTGTTGGCATTATTTTTTAGTTAGAAGCTCAACATGGCAAAATGATCCCCATCTCCCTATAGTAAATAAAAAAAATGTTAAAAAAAATTCCTGGATCCAAACAGTGATCCAGATCACCCAGACCAACCCCCCCCTATTATTTACTTTAATAGTGGAGCTTTTAAATGAGTTTAAACCTGTGCAACCCTGCCCTCTGCTGGGGACACGACTAAATTATTTGCATTTTTTGTTTGGAAAGTCTTAAAGGCAAACAAATGTATATGAATTTTATGTACGTGTATTCATTAGAAGGGTTAGGTTAAATATAATTACCATTATTACAATAATGAAGAAACCTTGGGACACAATACATTTTTGTCTGCTTATTGATGTACTGAAAGTCACTGAAAAATTTCGTCACCACTCGGCAGGTGGAGCAGGCATAAAAAAAAAAAAAAAAAAAAAAAAAAAAAAAAAAAAAAAAAAACACCAAAAAAAACTCTTTAAATCAAGAACAAACAAAACACTCACAGGTAGAGCACCAACATGGCCATCACCACCATGACAAAACGGCTGAAAGATGAGTAGAAGTAGACTATACTGAGCAAGATGGCAGCGCGTGAGAACGTGTACACCCAGTCCAACCAGTCCCTGTTGAGCTCCTCTTCATTCAGGATCTCCCCTCCTTGGGCATTCATCTGGACTTCTGGGTTGCCATGGCGACCCACTTGCGGTCGCTGGCTGGGAGAATCAGACTGGTTTGACTGAACCGCGGGCTGGTCGGGCCTTACGTTTTGATGAGCGGAAACCAGTAACTGACTACAAAAGGAGATAGACAGACCAGACCTTGTTAACGCTGCTTCCTGCTTGAACAATGCTCTAAAATTTTTAACAACAAGCAAAAACATAAACTTACTAATGCATGTAGTACTGCCTGGCATACAGCTGCTGCCACCACATTAGTGTCATGGGACTGTAATAAGTGGGCATGTTTGAGGGAGGTGTATGCTGTGAGTACTGATTCCAGCTGGAAAAGACAAAATGCAAAGTATTGACATTTGATCTGTCAAACACCCACACATCATCCAGCTTTTATAACTCAGACATTACTCAGACTACAGTTTACCTTGCAATTTTTCAGAGTCAAGCTCTTCGGCTGCTCGGCTGAGTCAGCTTACGGCCGTATGTTTTGACTCTGCACTGCAGAACTTACCTATGCACAAACTGTGGATACATCTGGTAGTAAGGGGAGGGTCCTGCTCTCTGCCTGAGCCCATCGCTGATCTCTCCTGTTGACAATTGGCCACCTTGACCAGGACTATTAGAGCTTAGAGAGACCTGTTAGCAGAACAAAGTTCAGAATATTAGTAAGAGCACTAAAAGAAACTCACATCTTTCACAGCCTCTGTGAGATGTAGATCACACAGCAGTGAGGGGAATGATGAAAGGAAACGTGATGATGATGAAATGAATTGAAAGGCGTGAGAGGTATGCGACTGACCCACCGTGGGACCGGTGGCGCTCTCCTGAGGCTTGTTACTGCGGCTGCGGGGCGGCTTTGGGGAGCTGGGAGGGGTCCGTGAGGCGCACACCAGATGGAGCATATGGTACTCATCCTGCTGTAGAAGCCAATACAAGAGTTAAGGTTTTGAATATTCAGAGCTTTATGGGTGAACACTTTGAAGCACGTTGAAATCCAGCTAATTTTCACTATGCATATTTCTAAATGACAAGCTACAAGTAAACATGGTTCTCTATTGAAAACGATATAAACATATTAATTCAATAGTTTTAATACTGCATTGACTGTAGGTGCAAGCAAGCATAAAACTGGGGAAAATACTCCTTTTACACTCATTTCTTACTGCAACACCACAATTAAACCTCTTCAAAGATGTACTGCCCTCATATTTTTTCTTTATTTTCCTGATTAAAATAGAAAAAGGAAAAGATCATTTCACTACTTTTTAGTTGGCTTAATTGTGAGCAGCAATGATTTCATCAGTAATTCCCTTAAGATTACCATAAAGCTCTCTAAGGCCAGTTGTAGCTGCATAGTTACATTCACATCAACGACATTTTTGCAGGGTGCGGCTGCAGCACATGATACATGTCGGAAACCTGCTGACACTAAAACAGGTTTCCACTGTGTTCACCATTAGTACCACTGTCACCTGCCAGGTGGGCGCCACAAATATGGAAAATTGTAATTCATAAGAAAAGATTTAGAAAGACAAATATTCAACTCTTTATACATAAAACCCCCAAATTCAACAGCATGCATGCCTTCAGTGGCTCTAAAGGGTTTTAAAAAAAAAATACAATAAAAACTAGAACACAAAAACATTTTAAAAGATTTTCTGCAATGCACTGTAATTTTGCCTTTTTTTTACTGAAACATGAGGTTTTCTGTTTTGCTATTGCATTTAGATAAACAGAATAACTGTTTCAAGCACCTATGGACAACCAAAACCTACAACCCCAGGTTTTGACTGTCCATCTTCTTCCACAATGAAAGGTATTAAACATTTCTAGAAAAATGTTTGGGCACTTTGGCATGGGATTGAAGTTATAGTTGTGTTCGAACAACTCAAGTTGTTCTTGTGCTGAAACAGCTATGGGCTGTTTTCAAAATTACTGGAAGCACATTACCATTATGTGCATTTTATGATTGTAGGAAACTAGTTTAGAACTTTAAAGGAACTGGGAAGAGATTTCCAAAAAGTGTGTGCCATGGAAGCAGTGAACCTGACAGCTCGAGTGTTTCTCGTTAACTATTGACCTGGAATTACCTTAATAAATATGACTCAAGCCCAGAAGAACTTACCTTCCTGAGCACATCTTTTAAGGTAAAGTGATCCAAAAGTAGCTTTCCAGAATAAACCAGCCTCTGGTCTTTGGAGCACTAAAAATACAAAATATTGAAAATTAGGTCAAATGTGAGTACTTGTGTTATGTAGACTATGTATATTAGGAACAATTGCAAGAGTGTAGGTCACTGAAGATTGAAGACTTAAAAAAAGAGATTGAGAAAATATGAATAAACAAAAGTGAAATTTAAACTAAATCACTGAAATGAAGATGATTACAGCATCAAAGGGCAGACAACTTGTGCAAGTAAGTAATGAGGATGAGATCGTAGTAACCTCAATCTGGATAAGTGGGTCTTAACAGTGGATTTAGAAACTAGTACAACAAGGTCAGTGTGTGTCCTAATTAAGCTGACAGTCATTATACGATCATTCAAGAATTTGAATTCTTTTCTTTAAATTCTGACCAAGCTGAAACTCTATTATTTTGCTCAAGCAATCTCATTCTTAAATATACCACAGCTGATTGCATTAAGTCACTTTAACATGAGTGCAGGCCTCAGTGAGATTACTCAACAGCTTTGCGAGGGAGCAGTTTGCCCCTGTGTGTTTATAATGATTGCATCAGAGCAAGTTCTCAGCTGAGAGGAAAGAAAACAAAGTCCGATTAGCCACAAAAAACTACCGGAATCTCAAAACCTGTAGTGTCGCAAACCAGTGAATGTGGAAGCTCAGTTTCTTTCACTTCTAGTTTATGTGCACGATTATTTAACAGTAAAATCTTGGACAAAGCTAGGCGTAAATTATACTGCAAAATGTGCACCAGATAAATGGTGCTTATTTAAGTTAAAAAAAAAAAAACACTTACAAATCTATTTCTTTCAAAATAATGAGTAAAACTGCACTCCTGACATTTAACAACAGCCAGCAGAGCTCTAATGCACCTCATTTCCTCAGCTAAAACTGAATAAAATGTCAAAAAGATGGAATTAAATGTAGAATTTCCTGATGTCTCAGCCAACCAGATATGTAACTTAAGATTTTTTGAGGGACTAGAAACACTTAATATCAGTTTGAGACATCAGTATCTCATCCTCATTTATAATACTCAAATACATAAAATAAACACAAAAAATTGATGTAACTATCATTTAACTCTGGGGTGATCAGGAGGACTGAGTCGGGGGGCACAATGAGTAATCAAACTTAAACTTGATCCATATCTCAAAATTTCAACGTGAAATGCTCACGGGTTTGCTTGGGTACACATCAGACAGGTGGGCTTTAAGTTTTTCCACGGTCCAGTTCTGGTAACAGTTGATTGTCTGGTCATCGTACTTCTGGTTGGGGGCTTTGATGACGAGGATAACGGGACTGTCCACAACAGCTTGATCCATGACTCAACACCATTTGTCTTCGATGAAATACCAAACGAGATCTGAACCACGCTCTCTGGGTAGTTTCCGATCCAAATAGCTTTTGTTTTATTTTAGTGGGCTTCTGGTACCGTCGGGGAGAGCTTTAATTTGTTATATTGTGCAGACGGCACACTGCTGGACACTGAAAGGGGACAAAAAGAACACGAGGTTAGTGTGACCTCAATATGTTATTACTTTTTTGATTACGGAGGTGGGGCGGCTATTTGTTTATATGCGATATGTACTGTGACATCACATAAGCCAAGCCGTAAGTGATGACAGTAGATAATAAATAGACTGTAGGACTGTTATAATGAGCTTGTAAATACGTACACAGCTGGCACAAACAGTGCATTTGGTATAAAACAGCATTTAGTACAACAATCATCGCTAAACCTAGCCATGGATCTTTAACTGACTAAGCTAACATTAGCTTCAGTAGATTTTCTGCTAATAAGCCTTTTAAAATTAAGTATAATAAGTTGTCACTTAGCATACTAAGCTAGACTATTTAAAACAATCCAAGTCTACGGCGACTTCCGTCAAAAATGGACAGTTTTAGTTTGCTTACCTTGTTTTATCCCCAGTGACCGAAATGTTACTTGTATCGTTTATAACTCACAGCCCAGCCTGTGAGCCTGTTGTTGTGCTTCTTTGTTGGAATCGTTCGAGGTTGTCAATATTACTGGTAGTTTTTAATTACCGCCATCTAGTGGGAAAAAAGATTCACTACAACATAGACACAAATCCATGTAAAAACCAGAGTGCAGCATATATATATATAAAAAAACACAAGGCAATTATATGTAATAAATAAATACAGGGAAGTTGCTATTTAACATTTATTTATAAAACAGATAAAACAGTAAGTTACAGTGCATTCATTGGAATGAAATAACTACTTAAAGTTCCCCAGTTTATGTGTGAGCTCTTGAGACCATGCTCATTTGCCTGAAGTAGAAAGAACAACTGTATTTGTTACAACAGTTTGTTTCCCTGTAGGACTTAGGGTTAGACAATTAACCAAATTTAAGACTGTCTATTCTCATTAGTTCACATATGAAAGCAAAAGTTTATCCAACGTGATTTGCATTTAAAGATAAAGATTATAAGTATATAAGTGACAAAAAGAAAAAAAAAAGACAAGATAAATTTGGGAGAATGAAAGCCTACATTATTGTAAAAAGGTTAAAAGCTTATGATTAAAAGCAACAAATAGTTAAAGCAATCGTTTGTTTTCAAATCAAATCAAATTTAATCTAATAAGGGTGCCAGTTAAGCTGTATATTTTCATAGCTCCAGTGGAAATAAAGACATAGACAGATACAAAGGCAGTTGGACAAAGATCTGATTTTATGGAGTCCTCTGGTGTGAGACTGAAGAAGCCTCTGACTGAAGAAACTTTGTTTTTAATCAGTATGTTGCATAGGGAGACTGCTGTTCTCTTCATTCAGTCAAGTTGCTACAGAGCAGTCCTCAGCACAGACACCCTCTTTTTAGTGAGTTTGTTAGTTTCTTAGAGTTGATGGTTCTGATGCTGCTGTTCCAACAGATCCAAAGAAAATATGCAACATCTTTTTCCAAACATTGAAAATAACATAAAACTTTATTCCTCCTGTTTTAATTCCCTTGCCACGTAGCTGCTTTTGTGTGCAAAAGCTCATTAGCATTTTCACATAAATAATGTGTAATTCTTTTGATAGCAGTCACAGGTAAAACAAAACTAACGTCTTTGTGCAAGCTGCTCCAGTTTCAGCAGGTGGCGTCCTTTGTGTGTCAGATTGGTGGCCTTTACAGGTTGTACAACACTTCATATCCACTCCTGCTCAAATAATAAATGTCCCTGTGGAACATGATGATGATGGTTAGAGGATTTAGTCAACAAATGTTTTTTTTTTTTTTTTTTTTTTTTTTTTTTTGCTGTCCCCCTTTCTTAATTATTTTCCCTTTTTTTCTGGTGTGAATTCTTTTAACTCAGGTTGTTATGAAAATTTTCTTTTAAAAGAAAAAAAAATACTCAATGAATCACATCCTCCTGGAAAGCAGTGAGCTTATTCTCTGAGTTACACAACCAAGGACTTCCTGCAAAAACATAGGAGGGTGAAACACTTTCCTGATGTGCATCATGTTTACTTCACTATGTTAACACTGTTGACAGGATGCAGCATGTTGACATGGTGAAGTACAGCAGAGTTTATTTGAGGTCTGCAGGTCTCCTTTAATAGCACCGCATTAGAAATATCAATTTTTCACTTCCTTTCTCTCTCTTTGCATGTATCCATCTTTTACCACACTGCACATATGACAGGCTTTTTTATTAACATGCACATATAATTGCACCAGTTGGTTATATTGAATAGAGTACACTTTAACTTGTTTCCCACTGTTGGTGCAATTTCAAAAGTGGATGGGGTTAAAATTAGGTCCACACTGACCTTCTGATGTAATTTCCAATAGACATGGAGTTAATGTGAAACCGCTTGCCACTTGTGCTTTGTCTCCCTTTTACCATTTTCTAAAGAGAATTTAAGACTATGTTCAATATTCTGCAGTCACATAATTTTTATTTAATTTTCATAAAAACCTAAAAAAAAATTCAGTTTGATTTTAAGCAAAATACATTAGTAAACTGTGTTTCTGCATTAGCGCTGGAAATGAAAGAACAATGCTTACGAAGAAAAGAGATATCAGGAGTCTGGAAGAGGTTGATGCTCATCATGCTGTCAAAGGTGTTCAAACCATCTCTAAAGAATTTGGACTCCATCCACCAACGGTCAGTCAGGTAGTGTGCAAATGGATGAAACATATGACCTTTGTTTCCCTCTCCAGCTGTGGCTGAGGATAGCTGCAAAAGCAAGGCAAGGTAACTAAGGTTAACTTTAAAAAAATATGAGACCTTTTACATATTAGTTAATGTTAAAGCTCATTAGTCCATGTAGGCATCATCGACGTCATCAATTATTTATGACAGAAGACACTAACATATAACTTTTTGTTTTCAATAAGAACAATTATATCTGGAGGAAAGAAAACTGCCTTCTACCACAAGAACCCAAATCATTAGAGTGATTCTGTACTAAAAAGTCTAAAATGAGACTCTACCAATTAAATATAAAATGAACTTATATAGTCCATTTCATAGTCATTCCAAGCAGCTTTTTCTCTGGATATGCTTCGCTCTGTCTCCTTTCAAATTGCCATTGGGTTGTGTTGTGACATCAAATACTGATAGCTGAGAGGGAGGGTTCACGAAAACAAGTATGACTATTAACACAGTGGCAATAATTTAAAGTATACTTACTACACAGTATTTGATAATTCAAATTTTGAATTCAATATTTGACATAAATATGCTAAATACTGAAGTATTTAGTCATTGTATTTCAGTTACAATGTAAAAACAAGAAAGAACATTTTTAGCCCTTTTTTGATTTTGGTTCTGAAATAATTATAAAATGTATCATCAGCTCTTGACATTTTAAGAAGAGTGGAGACTGCATTTTCTTAATCCACCCAAGAGCCTCGTCTTCATCTTATTTCTTCCATTTCTTTTTTCCAGGAAAATGTCAGAGTGCTTTCAGAGGCCCTGAAGAGCTTCCTGTGACCTATGAGTTTGCCACTTTTTAGAGATTACCACACATGTCTTGTCATTCTTTTCAAGGGGTTCCCTCTGTTGAAAGGTAAAATGTAAGATAATTTTATCAGTCAAAAAGTAACAGATTTATTTTTTAAATTTTTTTTAAAAGAAAATGTCAGTGGTACGGTGGACAATAAACTGATATAAGGGGGGAATATAATCTATTTTGCCAAATACAAATAGAAGAGAATGAAAGAAAAAAAACATGAAAAAAGACAGAGATAGTTTTATGAAAAGTATATTGATCCTACTGAAACTCATGTAATCAATCAAAGTCTGCATTGAAAACAATACCACTGGATCAAAGACAGCGCTTCAGGAGATGCTTTATTTACTACCACACACATCTTCACAAATGCATTATTAAGATGTTGGAGGTTTGGATTGTGGAATAAAGGGATGGAAATTATGTTTTTGGACAGCTGTGAGTTTAAAGATTTTCCTTAATCTAGTGGCGCAGGATTTCATGAGCCTGTAGCGCCTTCCAGAGGATAGCAATGTAAAGACATGACAGAACGAGTGAGTTTTGCCTTGCTGTGACAGTGTATCCTGTTGATGGCCAATGATTTTTTTTTGCCATATTGACTACGCTTTGGAGAGCTGCCTCTGAACAGTTTCAGAGCAATTCCTTGATTGATTAGGTCGGTATGGTCTCTGTTGAGCAGTGATAAAAGTCTTCAGCAAATTGGCAGGGATGCGTTTTTTCTCAGTGTGGAAATGCAGTCTTCACTGGGCCTTCTTCACTGCAGTAGTGGTCTTCATACTCAGTTTTAAGTTACTGCTAATGTGGGTCACAAGGAACTTCAAGCTGGCCACCTGCTCCACCCACTGGTCCCAGCAGAACTAACAGCAACAAACAGCAGTCTCATATACACCCTTCCATGGCAAATAAACTTTAAACAGAAACCTCTATTTAACTTTCAAATTCACATGATAAAAACCCATCTTAACTAAGTCAATGACTGTGTGCTGCCATCATGCTGAATTCTAAAGAGCTCTTAAATTCAGCAGTAAAATCTTATGAGACACCATTTTGCATAAATTCTGCTTAGTGGACATAAAACAATATCATAATGTTCTCATGAGGAATTATTTCTTGCCTCTGCCCGTTAATAAACTGCATTAAAATGACATATTTCACATCCTATAAAAAAAAAAAAACACCTTTCATCCAGTCAAAGGTTCATTCAGTATTGCGTCATTAGTGCTTTTGTAACATCTGCTCTTTACATATCCATAATAAAAATGAATGAAATGCTTTTATTTGAGCTACAATGCTGTGGGTTTTCCTTGTCTATTGAATAAAACATTTTAGGATTCAGAGGCCCTGTGACTCCTCTGTTTATAATGAGTGCCTACATAAGTGACTCACTGGAGTGAAAAGGTCCCTGACTGGAGGAGGTTTTAATAAAGCAGTAACAGCCAGGGCTTTTCTGCACCCTGTTTCAGAGGTCAGATTACAATCTATCAATCCTATTGCTTTCAAAAGGGCAGAAAAATCAGAAATCAAAACTCATCACAGCCTAGATTTATCTCAACAACACAAACTGGATTGATTATAGTGACGGCATCTCTGTTACTGGGTTTTTACTTACAGAACATGTCTGTGCTGTTTTCATTCTGCTACTAACATGGATTCCTTTTTCATAATATCAACAAAATATTTCATATTTAATCTTTATTTAATCTTTCTTTAACATATGTTTTCTTGTATGTTTAATGTTGTATTATTTTCAATAATCTAAAAATAATTTGACAGGGATGAAAAAAATAAAATAAGAACGTGTAAAACTACCTTGCGTCACCACTATGTGATAATGGTTGATATTAAAGGCATAACCCTTATGAAGCTACACAGGTGGATCTAAGATGTTTTCTTCTGATCAGACTTTCCTGTTGAACTTATTAGAGTGACATAAAACACACTTCTTTAACTCTTTTTTTTGACATTCTCTATAGTCTGCGAGCACATGCAGACTATTTTTACGTACAAAGAAAATGCAACAACTGGTGGTGGTCACAACTGCTGAGCAAATGCATTCAAAGAGCTTAAAACTACTTGATTAGTTTTAAAAGTTTCATATTTTAAACCAAGCAGTGTTACTGCCTAAAGCCAAAATTTTGATATGTTGTGTTATGGTTACACATAAACACAGCAGCCAGTAAATGGTTTGCATGAAGCTGATGGTCATGTTGTTAAAATAATGTATTTTTGCTCAAACCATGACGATTGTGTAATTTCATCAGTGTTATTTTTTTTTTTTCAAACCCAACTGAGAAGTGAGAAAAGAGTTTAGTATTGTACTGTTCCACTGATAAAACGTTTGCTGGCCTTCATCTTACATCTCACTGAGGCCCTTTGTTTAAAGGCCAAGCAAAAACAGTCTAATTTATGTTTTATTTATATAGTCCTTATCTGGCTAAATGCACACATGCTCCAGGCCTTTGAGGAGGAAAACAGTCTTCCTCTTCCTCTTTATGCTGACTGTGTGGCTTGTTAACTGATGACACAATGACATCTGCTCCAACGTGAAAAAGCTTTTCTGAGGCATATTTCCCTCATACAGGATGGACTTATGAATTGTTTTTAAAGAAATGGACATATTGCATGTATGGACATTTTTGGGTAACACTTTACTTGAATGGGTGTGCATAAGACTGACATAACGCTGTCATAATCATGACATGACACCTTTCATGGACATGAATGAATGCTTATGACAGTTGTCATTAAGGGTCAATCGGTAAATTATGACACTTTTGATGCAGAGTTGACATTGTTTAAGATGTCTTTGTTATGACAACTTGACATTAACCAAGACTACATAACCTGTCATGAATATGACAAAGCAGACCTAGTTGTCAAGCTTAAAAAATATTTAGTTTTGTAACTTAACATGACACTAAACTATCATATATGGTTTGTTTTGACATTAGCTGTTATGACACAATTATAAACTGTCGTCACAGCTGATGTCAAAACAAAACATATATGATAGTTTGGTGTCATGTTAAGTTACAAAACTAAATATTTTTTAAGCTTGACAACTAGGTCTGCTTTGTCATATTCATGACAGGTTATGTAGTCTTGGTTAATGTCAAGTTGTCATAACAAAGACATCTTAAACAATGTCAACTCTGCATCAAAAGTGTCATAATTTACCGATTGACCCTTAATGACAACTGTCATAAGCATTCATTCATGTCCATGAAAGGTGTCATGTCATGATTATGACAGCGTTATGTCAGTCTTATGCACACCCATTCAAGTAAAGTGTTACCCATTTTTGTTGTCAGAAGTCTGGAGTCCTCATTTATCTCCTGGGACTTATATAACATTACAATCTTCAACTGAAAACACCCGTGCATGCATACCTAATGTATAGATATGGCCATGGGAAGATAAAGTTCACAAACCACAGCTGAAAATGAAATGGTTAAAGCTTTAATAAATTATTGTAATTTTACTGCCACTGTATTTAATAATTACAGTAAACTACTTAAACGTCACATCAGGGCCAGCTCATGTAAAGGTAATAGATACAATAATTCCTTCGTACCAACATGAATAATACTTCTTAACAAAAAAAAAAAAAAAAAAAAAAAACTTGTTTCCTCACAGTACAGTTGTTGCATGAGAGTTTTGTGTATATAGCTTATAAGTTTTAGTAAAAAAAAAAACAAACTTCAATTTTAATCTCTTTTAATTTACTAACTGGAAACACTTATTTATTATTATTTTGAAATGTGTCTGGGCTTGCACGCTCTTGTCAAATTTTTTTACCACATTGTTATTGCTTTTATTGCTGTTGCTTTCTGGGTTGTTTATAGTTGTTTTTGGTGTTGGTTATGCACACCACGTGTACGTATCACTGTGTGCATTCAGTGTATACTATGAGTATATGTTAGGGTATGCAGCTGTGTCAGCACCCGTGCCCAAAACATTTCCTTCCAAGGACATACAGTATGAAGTTGTTCTTATCTTATTTAGATTAACATTTCTTGTCAGTTAAATAAAAGATAAACATTACAGCGTACATACTTGATCTAATTTTCTGTGATTTGTACTTGTGAGGGTTTTCTTGGAAGTTCAAGCTTTGTGCAGCAGTATTGAAGGACACTTGTATGCTTGCTTGAAATCATTGTTGTTTTCTACTTTTTATTTGTGGAAATTTATAGAAAATGAATGCAAAAAAGCAAATAAATAAATAAATAAATAAGAGATGGTGAACACTGTGATTCAATTTACAGTAGCACACTGCTGAAAAATGGCAGCAGATACAAAGAAATTACATTTTGACAGGATGATATTAATGAAACTTCAGCATAAGCTCAGTACGGAAAGATCTGTCCACGTCTGCTCATTCTGAGGTGTTTGGTTATTTTAGCTGTGCTGCACATGTCATTTTCATTGTCCCACGCTGTGTCACTTCATTCTTAATTCTGATATCACAGCTCTGGTTCAGTCACACCTTTCCAGTTTGATCCTGTTCTTAAAAATGGTCTTCTGTTCTTCAGCCACTACTCCATGGAGATGATGTATCAGAGTGTAATCACCAAACAAAACTGCTTCAGAGTCGTCTCTTGTACATCATTACATTCTGTTAGATCTTTTTAATTAGTCTCTTCTGGTTGGACTGTTGTTTTGCAGGGAAGTTCTCTGAAGTGCAAACCATGACTGATGTTTAGCATGGTCAGTGTTTCTAGAATATTTTCTGACCTGCAGAAACCAAAAACATGAGGAAAGATCCAAGTCTGTGTTAATTAATCTGATGAGGAATAGCATGCATGATACCTTACATAAAATATTATTATAATATCAAAACATCTATACTTCTAAAGTAAAAAAAAAAAAGGTCAAATAAAAACCTAGGTCCATCTTCTAATGGTTTCCAAGCTTCTCTACTTTTCACTCTTGTACATTCTCAGTGCAGTCAGAGCATGTATAAAACATTAAACAAGCCAAGGCTTACGTGCGCAGAAGCTTTCAATTTTCTACCTGCAGTTTCACGTTTCACATCAAACTTTTCAGTCGTCAGTGGACAGCAGATACATGGAAAAAGTCTACACTGATAGTTGTTATGAATAATGCACTAAGGGGAACTCAGTTGTACGTCACTTCTATGCAAGTTTAGCTGATGTCAAGGCTCACCTGTTCAGACGTTGCTGTGTGCAACTCAGCGCTGATGTAGGCAGGAAGACAGTGGTCCATGTTAGCTTACACCTGATTCCTATTATAATGTTATTTCCTAAAAAGTTTTCTAAAATATATGTAAATTTATCAAAAGTGTGATGTTGGCATGTTTTACTTAATTTTTTTTAATGATGATGACCAACTATTGTGGATCACTGAGTTATCTGGTGCATGGTATATAATTACTTACACGTGGTCTCTTATGAAATTAAACTTAAGTTCGGGATTGTACACACACACACACACACACACACACACACACACACACACACACACACACACACACACACACACACACACACAAAAAAATAAATAAAAAAATGATAAAATCTTGTTTTTGTATTTTTTTTCCTTTTAGTTTTGCAGATTTGTTTTTGTGATGTTTGTCCTTTGTAATCTCATCATTCACAATGGAGAAAAGCAGCTGTTTGGTCAAGGCTGTCATTTTGATTTGAATAGATTCTGAAGCCCTCGTGCCCCCTCTCTATTACTCATGACAATTAATGACTCAGTGATGTGCAAAAGGTCACAAGCTGAAGGAGGAGAAGAGTTTGACTGCATGTCTGAGCTCCAGTTTTGACTCTTATAATCCATATCAGATTTCTTTGACCCTCAATTATGCCATACTAATAAGTGGTGCACCTTCCCTATTTGGTTCAATTTTCACATTATTCTTTTGCCTGGATGACTCACTGAATCATTAAATTTTTACATTTATTTTGCAGCACAGTGGTGCTGTTGTTAATCTTATTACCAGACAGAAAAAAGGGATTTCAGAATCTGGCTTTCTTCCACATCCACCTCAAATTGGCGATTCTGTATTGACCATTGATGTGAAAGTGAGCATGCATGGTTGTTGTTTCTCTGTTTACCCTGCAAAGGACCAAATGATAATAATGTAGCCTAATTCATACTTTCATATCATGGATAGGAAGACACAAAAGATGCATAAGAAAAAAAAATATATATATTTTTTAAATCACATTTGCTCAGTAATCATAAGACCTAATCTGCAGTGCTACAATCTATTTATGATGAGTCATTCTCTGACACCTTTCACAAACCTGTTGCTCACACTGGGTGGCAGTGTGCATTCACTTTTTTGCTAAAACTAAAGTAACCTCCTGTGATGTTAACTATGTTTCTTGCATCTAAACACTAAAGTGAGGACAATACCTTAAAGAACACATAAATTCATTGTAAAAATAGTTTAAAAATGCAATTTTCAGCCATTGTGGAACTTTGCACTATGAAATCTAATTTATTTTTGCAGAAAATAATTCTTCTGCACTTATCACCTACCACCCAATAGCAGTGGTAAGTTTTCTCTATTGCACATGCAAAGAAACTTTATACACAGTTCAGTTAATTAATGCACAAACCAGAATTGGAATTAGGGTGTTTAATAAATGCATGCACTCACTTTTATCTCAAAAGAAAGGAATGAACGTCCCTGTTATAACAATTGCATGCAGTATGATGTCACAGATCCTTCATCTAAGGCACTTTGACTCATTTACAGACCCTTTGTAATCAATTCTACAGTTTAAACCCTAATTTTTAGGATTGCCCCTAATGAGTCACTGATTAAGTAAAGTCATTTTAAAATGCACTCGGCTATTCAATGTGCAGCAGCACCTAAGCCTATCAAACTGAACTTTTCTTTCTGAGCTGCAAGACTGTTTTACGCACACACACATATAGCCAATCTGAAAGATAGCAGTCCCCATGGCAACTAGCTTCCTGTTGGCAGCCACTCCATAAACAGATTTCCTGATGGAAAAAAAATGGTGGAGAAAAGAAAGAAAATAAGAGAGAGAGAGAGCTATGCAGTAAATATATTGCACTGGGAGTTCATACTTGTTGCTCTGGTTTTACCTGGTTGTGAATCTTAAATGTTTCTGACTCATTCTACCTTGACGCAACTCAGGTATTTTCTATTCACACCATTACCCTTAAGTTTTCTTTGTGCACCAGCATGAAGTAAAAAAAAGAGGATGAAGGCAGGCTGAAGAAGAATGACTCAGGGCTCTGGTCTGTATCTAAGTGCTCTCTGCTGGCTGGAAGGAAAGATGTGCAAATTAGGGAAGGTCAATTGCATGCAATTTGGCTGAATAAATCCCTCCCACTGGTGGAGCAAATTGATTTGATGGCTGAAGAAGATTGACGGGTAAATTGCCTATAAGTTTAATTAACAGAAGCTTTCTCTCTTTCTCTCTCTCTCTCTCTCTCTCTCTCTCTCTCTCTCTCTCTCTCTCTCTCTCTCTCTCTCTCTCTCCCTTTCTAATGAATCATCTGGTGGTCTGGTCATCCGGCTACAGGATACCACCATGCTATGCCTTTACAATGGGCCTGCTTTTTGTAAAGTTTATCTCTAGTAAGCTACATTTAGTCTTACATAAACCATGAATAGTGTTCATCAGACAATGGGCATGGACTGAACATCTTGGCAGAAGCATTGTGATCAGAAATAGTTCCCAGTAACCAGTAAATTATTGGTTGTACCTCCTAAAAATAGTCCCCCCAATCTACTCCCAGGCATTTAAGATAATGACTGGTGGGTTGCCACCAATGGTTTATTCTTAATACATGTACTTAAAGGACACTGCGATCTAAAAGGGTCCCTGCTGTAGCTGGTAATAGTATTTTTTGGGAATGAGCAACTTAAAAAAGAACAACTTGCATCACAGGATAATTTGTTAATAAAACAGGCACACACACACACAGACCTACACATGCGTACACACACAAAGTACAACTGGAGTTCTAAATTATGTGAGTAGAAACGACAATTACAACTTTTCAATTCAACATCTGACCCAACACTGTCAGCAAATAAACACAGAAAGCAAATAAAATTTCCTTTCCTTTCCTTTCCTTTCCAACAGCTTTAACAGACCCATTAACACTTGTGTTTCCTTGTGTTTAGACTGTTGCTTCTCTTTATGCTGCACAGTCATGGAAACTACAGAGCATTCCTCTATTTCGCTGATGGTCTGTCAGCTTTCTGTCCGATTTATGGCTGAACTGAATTTAAACCTTTCAACATACAGGATCCAACTTGATTGTGACATTTGCTAATGTCATCTTCTCACATGCTTCACCTTTAGGACTGTGTAAATTCTTAAGACCTCTCAGCAGACCAGAACAAGATATGACAACCCTTTTCAAATATAAAATTTCCTGCACATGAGGTTGAGGGGCTCAATCCTACAGTATCAGGATCAGGTCACAAAATCCCATCGCAAGACCATTCAGGCATGTCACTGACAACTTTATCTTTTCTGATTTGTTTGTCATGTGTTTAAATATGTGTTCAAATGCTTATCATGAAACGTGCTGTGTAAATAATATAGACTGACAATATATGTTGTACGGCCCTGGACACATTTAAAGATATAACTTGATGTTATATCTTGTTGGCCATGTGTAGGTTCTTTATATAGCAAAAGATTCAATATGCCATGATGTAAAACGAACACACACTGATAACCTCTATCTCAGCAGCAATATCACTTTAGATAAGCTTTAAAAACTGTTCATTCTTCTTTATAAGCATTATCTTTGTTTGCATTTCCCACCATTTTTTTATTAATGAATTAAAGAGTGTGCTAAAACTGCTGGGTGCACAATATATACCACCTGGGAATAATAATAAAGCATTTTATTTTGAGAAATAATAATGATGTCACATAAATACTTTAACATTTATTTATTGAGTATAAAGCCAACTACTTTAAAGAGTTTTCAGCTAATGCATATGCACATATACCATAAATCCAAACTGCAGCGCTGAGGTTAATTAAAGTAAAGGTAAGTTAACTAAAGTTAAGGTTCACTTAACTAAACTGCTGTCATTCATTTAGTTGTGAGATTTTCAGAAACTGCAAGAATAAGGATTAGTCTTTCACCAAGATCATTTACAAAGGAGTGTTCCAGGTTATTTAGAGGGCTGCTTTTCTGATGTTTTGATTTTGCTGCATACATTTCTTAATATAACTTTAAGGGGCAATTTGTCCAAACCAGTTGCTTTTGAAATGTAATTTTGACAAATCAGGGTCTGTGGCTGCAATCATAGCTATAAGCAGAGTCAGTGAAAATAGCTTTTCCTTTCCAGTCTTCATTAGTCCTTTGCAAGGAAATGCGTGAACAATTCCTACAGCAACAAGCAGTATAGCAGTGATGGTACAGAAAGTAACAAAGTATATATTTTATCATTATATAATCTTTAAAAAAAAAGACAGAATAAGTGGTACTTTATAGGAAGTAAAGGAAAGTTTATCCTTGCATGAAATTCTTGAGCTCTTTAATTAGCAGCTAGTTAAAATGACTAATCAAAAACCATTTCTTTCTTTTAAATGAATCTCCACCTAGATGGTTACAGCTGTCAGAGATATAATCAAAATCGATGTCAAAGGTTTTGTGTCAGTCCAAGATTTTACTTTATCTCAGCCTCAGATATGTTTAAATTTGATTTATGTTGCATTTCACTACCCAGTGGGACTGTACTCTTACCATGTCTCTTCACATTGTACACCTCAGACTTCCAATACAACTCTGAGTTCTGTCATCTGCAGAAATAGTCTAATGACTCTGCAGTTGTGTGGCGTATCAGTGATGGACCAGAAGCTAAGTGCAGTACAGCTAGACAACAGACTAGTCCAGAAATGCAACACAGAAGCATCTACAAAAAGGATCAGAGCAAACTCTACTTAATAACTTTTATAAGTTTGTTGTGGAAAGTGCAGTCAGCTTTGGAGCATCTGCTGGAGGAAGCAGCATCAGAGCCAGAGACTTGTAAAAGCTGAATAAACTGATCAAGAAGGCTGGGGATAACTCTGGAGCCGCTTTGCTGATCGTCTAGAGAAGAATGCTGCACAAGCTGCTGTTTTCAGGGAAAGACTTTTTCCAGTCCAATACGAGACAGAACGATCATCTAATTAATTACAAGAAAAAAAAAAGAACCCAACTATAACATTTCAGTTTCCCTCTGAGATAAGTATTTTTTATTTCATTGCTATATTCAGATTTAAATGCTCTGCATTTCCTAACAAGATACCATTATTAGAATCTTAAAACCAAAGATGTGCTAATATATATATATATATATATATATACTACGGTTCAAAAGTTTGGGGTCACTTCCCTATTGAATCCCATGGCAAAGTGACCCCAAACTTTTGAACGGTAGTATATATATATATATATATATATATATATATATATATATATATATATATGTGTGTGTGTGTATGCATGCATGTTTACATCCCATTCATATCATCTTCCTACAGTTTCATTCATTAGACAATTATATCATGATTGATATGTTTACTGCCATCCTACTAAGAGGCAGAAACCACTAAGAAGCTAAAATAAAGCTTAAATAAAGGAATGGATGTGTTGGTGGTGTGAGGTATGCCAACATGTAAACCCCCCTCTTTTTCTTGGCACTCCTTTCCACAAACCAAGACACAAAACATGAATGGAGCTGCAAACTATGAGATGTCAGCTCTGTCAGTGGGCTTGACGACTCATTCAGAAAAAAAATGTCTTGCACAGTGTATGAAGTGTGTGTATACCATTTTGTTGTCAATCAACATCGGGATAATGGGTGCAAGGCCTCTGCTATGAGCGAGTCAAGCGGAAAACTGCACTTAAGTGAAAGTGCTGTGAAGCACTCAAAGTGTGTTGTATTGAACAAGTTAGCACTGGAGGATGGGTTTCCATAGCTACAGGTTCATCAGCATGTAGAACACGTATAGTTCAACTCCACTTGAGAAGTGAGAGAGGGGACAAACCACCTGAACTTATTCACTCTGCAGAGTCACAAATTGTACCATTAAGTTCAATTAGCAAGCGAACATCCAGCAACTTCAGGCTATTGTCTGGATTGTTATCCCTAATGGTCTTTTATGACCACTGAGTTAACTACATGCCACACAACTAACACACTTTAGTTCAATACTTGGGATGCTGACTGTTGTTAGACCTTTAAAATCAATGCCAAAACATATGTGTGATTATTTTAAGAGACAAAAGCAAGTCTTATTATCTAAAGTAAGGGAAGAGCCAGCCAACAAAGAAAAGTAATGATGTCCCATTTTGATATTACAACATGTTGTCTGCCTCTCTTATTTATGTTATATGTGCAAAATTATCCACATTATCCACATTTTACTGTGTGGATGCATACTGCTGTGCAAAAGAAATGTCCTCCATGGCTCTATTTATTCATGCAAATATCAGTTTAGCTTTTCAACTAGCAAGGTGGCAACAGTCCAGTGCATACACTCAATACAGATTGGAAGCTTCAGGTAAAGGTCACAAAACTGTGACAAAAATGTGACAAATTGGCAAGAATGACTAAAGTTGATCTCTTGATTAGCTGATTCCCCAAACTTTAAAACTTTCCCCATCGCTATAATTTACTCACAATATAATGTGAAAACCAAAGGAGCTTCTGTAAAGGGGCCACCACTTGCATGATATAAAATATAAATATAAAAATAACATTCAGTTGGATGAGCTGAAAAGTGTATCTGATAGCTCAACACTGAGGCTGCAATATGAAAATAATTGCAGGTGGTTGGGTCAGAATTTTTCCAAAGTAATGGACCTAACTATGTTAACAGGCTGCTGGCAGTGTCATAGCAAAGGGAATATTTTATGAGCACAGTCTGTCATTTAATGTCAGCCAATCGTCATTTGGATGTCACAGCCTGTGCATTTGCTTCCCATTGTGCCATATTCTGTTGGTTATTTCCAATATGACGATGCACCATGTCACAAAGTTTAGTTGTGCCAAACCCATGACTTTTATTGAAATTAAGTGGCATTTCTATCTGCATGGTGTCAAGCTAGAGGGATACAGTTGGGTTATGGGAGATTTGCAGTAGGAATCTGTAGAAATGTTAAAAATCAAGATGGCCACAGTCTTAAAGAAGAGTTTCATAACTGAAAAATTGGGACGACATCATAGTTAAATATTGGTTGCTCCCAGCCAGCAGAACCTAAAATTTGTAGCAAGCACAAGAAAAATAAAGAAGGTTGTAAAACAGGAAACATGCAGGTAGATTTCTAAGCACAAGGATAGAAAATATACCTTTAAAAGAGAAAATGTACAACAAAAAAAAAAAAAAACAATTGAAAAGAAAATGTCTTTCTCCACTACAAATCACTGTTTGTGACCAAAGTATAATAAGTTGGAGAAGAAAATGGAATGTCTACTCACTTATTTACACCTCAGCAGAAGAAAACAAAGCTACAATTAGCTAAAGAAGAAGAAGTCACGGACTGTGGACAGTTGTGGACACACCAATGATTTACAAATCTGAACTGAGCATGAGATGATGCCAGAACTTTTGTTTGGTTCAAGTCACATGAACCAAAATAAGACGACAGCTGCAAAAAAACCCAAAAAAACAAAAAAAAAAAAAAACAATTTTCCACAGGCACTGAAGATATGGAGTTGATGTGAGCTAATGTTCTTTTATTTCTAAAGTAAATGTGCTTTGGATGAATATGTCATTTTTCAGTGCAACTTGACAAAGAGGAGAAAGTGCTGAAATTTTTCTTCAGGACAGAAACATCAATTTTAAAAAAACACAACCAGTTTTTTTAATTAGCAAAGCCAGAATTTACAGGTGTTATCTCCAAGTTTTGTTACATATGATCTTGTTTTTTAAGTAAGACAGCCACATAGACGTCCTCTTAGAATGCTGGTTTCAATATTTTATCAGGACTTGTCTGTGCAGTACTGTGCCAGACTGTACTTTTGGTCCAGTTTGCTGTGGTAAGCCCCAATCTCTCTGTATTCATTCCTTTTAGCCTGTTCTTCTGCTGCCCTGATTATAACTTTTGCATTGACCCTTTACACTAACCACAAGAGGTCTTGCTATTGGCTTCGTTCACTTGCATACCATGAAAGCACATGGTCTTCCATCTTCTTTTCTTTCTCCTGCTGTTTTCTGTTTCTCAAAGCACTTGCTTTGCAATTTCTCTTGATTAATTAACAAATGCTTTTTTCTCCACTGTTATGTTAATTGATGCATGTGCTAGTTGCAGAAACACTTGCCTTAGTTAAATAAACATCCTAATCATATTTTTCTTGTTCGATTATAAATTCTGATGGCAAATACTTCTAGTCAGACATCTGCAAAGCTGAGGGTCTTTCAGTTTGTTATCATCAGGATAACTATCAATAAAAATGCAAAACTTAACCTCAACACGCTCCTGAAATCTCTCCCCACTTGGAGCCATGTCAGCTGGAGCAGCCCTCTGCAGTGCACTGCTGTTCCAGACTTCCCCACAGGTCTGAGCAGAGAGGTTCAGCCACCCGACAGCAGCCACTCATGTCTGTCAGTATCAGAGTGATGTATTCAGCTCAGTTTGCTTGTATCCCCTCAAGGGCAACCAACTTCCTGTTGCTGAGTTACACTAATTGCAGCATTAGTATTCGGTATCAAGCTGCTGCCGGAAGCTGAGACTCCACCAGACATTGATGGCCACTGCAAGCCTTTGTAATTACAGGGACTCTGCTCTCTGGAGTTTGTCAGACCCCTGCAGCTTCCGTTTTGACTATGATAGTTATGTTTGACCTGTTTTTTTATTTATTTATTTTTTTTATTCAAACCTTTTGATGCATGGACATCTGTTAATCATGCAGGTTCTATATAAAAAAAAAAACATATCGTTTTCTCTAAAGTCCTCTCTAACGTCTGCAATATGATAAATAATATTTATGGTATAATATTTTAGATGTTGAGCACCCTTATCAAATTCAATTGCTTTTTGTATGACCCAAAATTAAATATTTTTATGTAAAGCTATATTTTTAAAAAATGGTTAGCAATGTGTGTGCAATGTGTGGGTTTGTGTGTGTGTGTGTGTGTGTGTGTGTGTGTGTGTGTGCTTGTATGCATGTGCATTGGTAGTGTACATCTTGTGTTAACAGGTTTTTATTTGAATACCCAGCTTTCTTCACAATTCATACTGCTTATGTCAGATTCATTTGAATTTATCTTCAGAAAAAGCCATCACCATGGCAACTTGACTATCACAAGCTCAGGGTTTTTCCTCATACTAGATTTAGTTACCGTGACAACATGTTTTGTGAAGTTCCAGCACAGAGGAGCTCCCTTCTACTTCTTGATGGAGAAAATTATCAAAGGATAAAAGAAAAGAGCAATTATTCTCAGTTTGAATATCATTTTCCATTTTGGTCATTACTTCCGGCAGTGATCTGCTGCGTCAAGCTGAATATGTATGTGCAGACGCACAGTATTTGTGCATGCACATGCATGTGCTTATGAGCAGGTCAGGTGTGCTGAAGTGTGTGTGATTATTCATTCATCAAAGTGGTTAATTATCACTCAGTGACACAAAAGCTTTTTGAACACTGTGCTTGCTCCTGACTTGGCTAAAGACATGAAAGATTTGTGTAATACAGAAACAATTCCTGCTGTCCTTTTTCTCATGTTTTTATCTTTTGCATTCTTAGTGTAATGATTAGTGGATAAAATATATTTGAAAGCGTTCCAGCTTAAACCATTTTGCATACAGATAATGATAAAAAAGAGAATAGATCTTTGCAAAACTATTGCTGCACTAACATAGTATAGCATAGATTAGTATTCCTGCCATTCATCAGGCTTTCTGCCTCACTAAGCATATGTTTTTTTTTCCTCTCCCCCCCAAGTAGATGTGCGTCATAAGATCTGTGCAGGGCCAATCCCTCTGCAATAATATCTTTGCGTCAGGCAGGTGAAGTCACCAAGTTCTTATGGCAAAGTTTGATACTTGCTGAATTTTTATAGGAACAAAGATTGACAATGAATTTAACTAGTAAAAAGAACATTTCTATTAAAATCATTCATGCTATAATTCATCTGTTTTCTATATCTTATCTTATTCTGTTAAGGGTCTAAAGGGGACCGAAGCCTATCTATTACCAGTAGAAACAAACAATAATTAAAACAAGTGGCTGGAGAAGTCTGCAAATACTAGATTTAGAAAAATGTCTTCTACCATATGTTACGTTTTTGTGTGCTATGTTGTGCAATCACTGTTGCCTCAGGGAAACAGCTCAAGGATCAATGGTAGAATTGGCTTCTTAGAGCATGACCTCAAATGACAACTGACTTTCTAAATGCAGTATTACTTTCATCATTGATTTAGATGTGAAAGGCATCTCTTGCAATGATAACTTCAGATAATTATCATGAGCCTGCAGCTTATGATCCCTTTATTCAGTCATTTTTACTGGTAGGAGGGATTCAAAAGCAGAACATGGATTCAAATGATTTTGAAAAATCTAGTTTTGTATTTCCAGGTGGGCAGACAGTAGGAATGTAAATAGTGGGAGAAAGGCAGGAAAGACTTAAAGATCAGTTGGGGCAAGGATCCTTAAAAAGCAGACCAGAATAAAAAAAAAAAAGAAAAATAAAAAAAAAAATGTTTTGCAGAGCTAAGAGTCAGCTGTGGCTGCTAGTTTTTAACTGATTCAAACAATAATTTGGGGATAAACTGAGGAAATGCAGGTAAAATAAGCTGCAGGCTGATGGTGTAGAGGGAGGCACAGAGAGGCGGTGAGGAGGTGGGCAGACTGAGTAATGGGGAGACAACTTTAATTAAATTCAATTCAGCTTTATTTGTATAGTGCCAATTCACAACAATGCAATCTCAGGGCACTTTACAGACAAATCAATACGAGTCAATTCGCTGTGATCCAGTCAGTGTTCATAGAAGCCTGTCCATAATAAATAATAGCCTAGCAACGGAAAACTAACATATTGAAATAAATCTTGACCTCAATTCAATCCGCCATCCTGAACATGCATGGGGTGTTGGGCAACTTTTCCCTTTTAATAGGAAAGAAAAAGCTCCAGCAGAACCCGGTTCTTAGAGTTGCAAAATGTGAGATGTTTACACACCTTTTGGCTACAATCCCTGGCAAAAAAAATAAATAAATAAATAAAAAAATGAACTCTTAAGGTGTTCAGTAAATAGTTTTGTCAGGAACTAAAATGTACGGGACACAAAAACACTCAACAGCTGAACAGTCCAGTTTTGTAAAACATATCTAAAGAAAATCTTATTAAATTGTGATTAAAATAATTTGTCTGATTGTTACGGCCCCTGGCCTTTTGGATTGGCCTCCAGCCTGTCACTCCAGACTTGGATATGCAAATGCTGCTGAGCCAGTGCTGCTTCGGGATTGGCTGTGGACCAGAAGCTGCAGTTCCTCCCCTTCGCCTCACCGATTGGTCGCTACTGCTCCCGCTCATCCCAGCTGGAAATCATTGAGAGATGCCTCGCCCTTAAATAGGAGGACCTGTCATTATTCATGGCAGCTGTGTCACTAGGACGCAGTTCGCCTCGTGTTGGGTTCTCTGAATAGTTTGTACGTTGTGTGGTTTCTTGAGCTGTTTGTATGGTTTATGTGTCTGAGGACACTTGGTGGCTCTTGAACCTTTAGAATTTTGACTGAACTGTTCAACAGAGGGATTGCAATTTCAGTAATTATAGTGATTGAGTGTTTGGGAGTTTTCTCATTAGGAGAAACTCCCCTCCTTTTGTTATTTAGGATTATTTGTTAAGTTATATGGATTTTTGTTTGACTCTATAGTTTGTTTGGTTAAGTTTCCTTTGTTTTTTTTGTAAGCGAGTTATAATTTGCCGCCGGTTAGCGTGCGTTTTCCTTTTTATAGGTCATCTTTTGTTTGTTGTTGTTATATTACCTGAAAAGGGACACTTTAAGTTTTTGTAAATATTGAACATTATTGTAAATAAATTGTTGTTTTTGATCATAACACCGGCTTGTTGTGTTACTCAACCCCTTCCACCCCTAGACCAGAAGGGGTCCGTAACACAATGGGGGCTCGTCCGGGAGATTTCCTTATTTAAAGATAATATAGAGTCATATTTGGTTTAATCTTCCTAGGCTGTTGCTGTGATCTGTGCTGAGTGCGGTTGTGACGTTAATGATGGTCCGATTTAGCCTGGAGCGGTTCCGTGAGAACCCCACTCTGGAGCAGATCGACCTCTGTCGTAAGGACGACTTGGCCGTGCTGGCCGACTTTTATGAGATTCCTTTATCGAAGCAAATTAGGAAAAAGGATATGAGGGCGTTGGTGGTGGCTGGTCTGGTTGACAGGCGGGTACTGTGTGTGGCAGAAATGGCTGCTATTGAAGCTGAAAGTGTTCCGGTGGCGTCGCCTGAAAAAGCGGGTCCCTCGGGGATAGGTTCTGGCAAAACTGAGCAGGATGAGCTGCTTGGGTCGGAAATCCCTGGAGAGGTTTCAGAGGCTGGTGACAGGCCTGCTACACCTGTCACTCTTCCTCGTTTTGATCCCTTGCTCTCCGAAGCTGGCACCTCTCCGCTAGATGCTCGGCTGAGGTTGCGGCTTGCCAGATTACATCTGGAGGCAGAGGAAAAGGCCCAAGAGCGACAAATGCGCCTGGAAATAAAAAGAATGGAAATAGAAGCTGAAAAAGCAGTGCGCCTGCGCCAGTTGGAGCTGGAAGCTCAGGTAAAAGCCACAGGTAAGCAAGTCTCTGGTGACCTGTCTGGGTCCCTCAGTACTGCTCCCTCCTCTATCCCTTTAGACATTTCAAAATTTATTCCATTTGTACCAGTTTTTAAGGAATCTGAGGTGGATTGCTATTTCGCTGCGTTTGAACGCATGGCAATTGCATTAAAGTGGCCTCAGGAGTGTTGGTCCCTCCTCATTCAGTGCAGACTCACAGGAAAAGCGCAGGAGGTGGTCGCTGCGCTCCCTCTGTTGGACAGTCAGAATTATGACACTGTAAAGGCCACGGTATTAAAAGCTTATGAGCTTGTGCCTGAAGCCTACCGTCAGAGGTTTAGAACCCATAGAAAAGAGGCAACCCACACATACGTGGAATTTGCCCGAGAAAAGAGTACCTTACTGGATAAATGGTGTTCTTCTTGTGGGGTTACTACTTTTAAAGCTCTTAGAGAACTGATGTTGCTGGAAGAATTTAAAAAGCAGCTTCCAGAAAAACTGGTGGTTCATTTAAATGAACAGAAAGTGACAGAGTTGTCTTCCGCTGCAGTCTTAGCAGACGAGTATATTTTAACTCATAAGACTGTATTTCAGCCTATGGCCAAAGCTGATGTAAAACCCATGTTGGGAACGGCTAAGAACAGAAGCTCTGATGAAAGACTCTGTTTTTACTGTCATCAGCCGGGTCATTTGATCAGTGCGTGTTTAAAATTAAAAAAACGAAATCATTCTTCAACTCCATCTCCTACTGAGAAAGGAGTGGGATTTCTGAAGTGTACAGGTAAAGCGAAAAAGGTTGATCGCTCCCTGGATCCATGTTTCCAGCCATTTACAACGCCTGGAACCGTGTCTTTAACTGACTCCGCCTCTGAGGAGCGGAAGATTCTTGTACTGCGTGATACAGGTGCATCTCAAACCCTGATCTTAGCAAATACACTGGCCTTCTCAGAACAGACTTATGCGGGCTACAGTGTTATATTGCGGGGAGTTGAGATGGGATACGCACCCTGTCCTGTGCATTATGTGTATCTAAACACAAAACTAATCTCGGGTCGATTTCCTGTGGCTGTATGTCGTGAGTTGCCCATTGACAATATATCTCTGCTTCTAGGAAATGATATTGCTGGGGGTAGAGTAACTCCATCCCTGGAAGTGCTGGATCATCCTACGGAAACACAAAATTCTCCTACTTGTGTGGTAACTAGGGCCCAGGCCCGCCAAAAGAAGACAGAAATACAGGAAGGGATTGATCTGTCTGACAGCTTTCTGCTCTCATCCTTTACAGATGAAGAACAGCAGGAGAACGCAGAAAACGGGACAGAGGCTCCTGACGTACAAGCTCAGGATTCTCTGCCCAACACTGCTGACTCCTGGCTGTCAGTGACCCGTGCAATGCTGAGTGAGGCGCAGGAGAAGGATCCTACACTACGCATATGCTTCGAAAAGGTGGTGAGTGCTGTAAAACGGGGTGGCGAACGTAGCGCATTTTATGTAGATGGTGGATTATTGCTGCGATGTTGGCGTCCGGTTGTGCTTGCGGAGACAGATTGGAACGTGGAGACTCAAATAGTGATGCCTGCCCCATATAGGCAGCAGGTATTACATTTGGCCCACGATGATCAGTGGTCGGGACATGTGGGGGTTAATAAGACTTATCAGCGTGTGTTGAAACACTTTTTCTGGCCTGGTTTAAAGGCTGACGTAGTTAGGTTTGTCCGCAGTTGTCATACATGTCAACTCATGGGAAAGCCAAACCAGAAAGTTCCCTGTGCCCCTTTACATCCGATCCCGATAATGTCAGAACCGTTTGAGCGTCTGATTTTGGACTGTGTAGGTCCTTTGCCACGTACTAAATCAGGTAACGTATTCCTTTTGACACTAATGTGCCCAGCGACCCGTTACCCGGAAGCGATTCCGTTGCGTCGGATTACAGCTCGGTTAGTTGTGAAAGCTTTACTGAAATTCTTTTCTACGTTTGGGCTACCAAAGGTAGTTCAAACCGACCAAGGAAGTAATTTCATGTCCAAAGTATTTAAGCAAAGTCTTGCGGAACTGCGCATAAAACATGTCATTTCAAGTGCCTATCACCCTGAAAGCCAAGGAGCTTTAGAGCGGTGGCACCAAACAGTTAAATCGATGTTGCGTAAGTACTGTCATCAGGAAGGTAAAGACTGGGATGAAGGTATCCCCTTCGTATTGTTTGCAACCCGTGAATCCCCTCAGGAATCACTCGGGTTTAGTCCGGCAGAACTTGTTTTCGGACATAAATTACGCGGACCTCTTAAAGTGTTAAAAGAGAAACTCCTTGACTCCACCACGTCTGCCCAAGAGAACGTATTGGATTATGTATCCTCGTTTCGAGAACGTTTACACCATTCCCGTGAGTTTGCGGCGATTGCTTTGAAATCCGCCCAAATAGTGATGAAACGCCGTTATGATAAAAAGGCCGTTTCCCGAGACTTTGAGGAAGGTGACAAAGTATTGGTATTGCTCCCTGTACAGGGCGCAGCGCTAGCTGCTAGATTTGTAGGACCGTATGAGGTGAAGCAACGCCTTAGTGAAACTGATTATGTCATTGTTACCCCCGATCGTAAGAGAAAGACCCGAGTTTGTCACATAAACATGCTCAAGGCTTATGTGACCCGTGATGCAGATGTTGCATTAAAAAAAGTCAAAGTTCCCGCATCCCATGAAGCTGTGACGAGTTGTGCGGCTTTTACTTTGGTGGATACTACGGAACCGGAACTGGCATTGACGAAACGCATAGAATCGCGCTTGATGCCGCGGCTGTCAAACTCTGAAATGTTGACATCGCTGACTTCAACGTTAGATTATCTGCCTGATGAACAGAAAACTGATCTACTCTCTTTGATAAACAGATACCCTGTTATATTTCAGGACATTCCTTCCCAAACTCATGTCATCCAGCATGACATAGACGTGGGAACAAGTCGTCCAATTAAACAACATCCCTACAGGTGTAATCCTGGAAAAAGGGCTCAGATGAAACAAGAAACGGACTATCTGCTGCAGCATGGTTTTGCTGTACCTAGTTCCAGTCCTTGGAGTTCGCCCTGCCTTGTTGAAACCAAACCCGATGGATCTCCACGGTTTATTACCGATTACAGGAAGGTTAACGCTGTAACTGTTACGGATGCGTATCCTCTACCTCGCGTAGACGATTGTGTAGATACTATTGGGAATGCACAATATGTCAGTAAGTTGGACCTGTTAAAAGGGTACTGGCAAGTTCCACTTACACCTCGTGCTTCATTAATTTCTGCTTTTGCTACTCCTGATACCTTCCTGCAATACACAGTTATGGCTTTTGGCATGTGTAATGCCCCTGCCACATTTCAGCGTCTCGTTAATACGCTATTTTCGGATCTTCCATTTTGTTCTGCGTACTTGGATGACGTGGTGGTATTCACGGACAAATGGGAAGATCATGTGTCTGCTTTGGAGACAATATTTGCACGTTTAGCTGACGCCAGCTTAACCCTGAACCTTGCCAAGTGCGAATTTGGTCGCGCTACTGTCACCTATCTAGGCCGACAGGTAGGACAGGGAATCGTGCGTCCGGTGGAAGCTAAAGTGAGTTCGATAACCCAATTCCCCATTCCAGAAGACCGAAAAGCCTTACGCTGTTTTCTGGGGATGGCCGGTTATTACAGAAACTTCTGTAGAAATTACTCTACAGTTGTAGAACCATTGACGTCCTTAGTAAGTCCTAAGCAGGAATTTCTATGGACCCACAAGTGCCAACACGCGTTCGATAGTGTAAAAGCTCTACTTAAAAATGCACCAGTGTTAACGGCTCCTAATATGGAGAAACCCTTCAAACTGGATATAGATGCCAGTGCTGTGGGGGCTGGCGCCGTGCTCCTCCAGTCTGGTAACGATGGGATTGATCACCCTGTCTGTTATTTCTCCCGTAAGTTCAGCCGACATCAGTTGCATTATTCCACCATCGAGAAGGAAACGCTGTCGTTACTCCTGGCACTACAGCACTTCGATGTATATGTGGGATCCTCTCCTGTGCCCATTCAGGTATTTACGGACCACAATCCGTTAACCTAAGTCGTATGTATAACCATAATCAGAGATTGATGCGATGGGCACTCATTCTGCAGGAATACGACCTGGAGATTAGGCATAAAAAGGGGGTGGACAACCTTTTCGCGGATGCCTTATCTCGTCTTTAGGACTGTTTGTGATTGTATATGTGTTCTTGATGGTTTAACCTGTGTTTCTGTATTGCAAGCTGGAGATGTGTTTGGAGTATCTGTGGCCAGATTTTAAGGGAGGGGGTGTTACGGCCCCTGGCCTTTTGGATTGGCCTCCAGCCTGTTACTCCAGACTTGGATATGCAAATGCTGCTGAGCCAGTGCTGCTTCGGGATTGGCTGTGGACCAGAAGCTGCAGTTCCTCCCCTTCGCCTCACCGATTGGTCGCTACTGCTCCCGCTCATCCCAGCTGGAAATCATTGAGAGATGCCTCGCCCTTAAATAGGAGGACCTGTCATTATTCATGGCAGCTGTGTCACTAGGACGCAGTTCGCCTCGTGTTGGGTTCTCTGAATAGTTTGTACGTTGTGTGGTTTCTTGAGCTGTTTGTATGGTTTATGTGTCTGAGGACACTTGGTGGCTCTTGAACCTTTAGAATTTTGACTGAACTGTTCAACAGAGGGATTGCAATTTCAGTAATTATAGTGATTGAGTGTTTGGGAGTTTTCTCATTAGGAGAAACTCCCCTCCTTTTGTTATTTAGGATTATTTGTTAAGTTATATGGATTTTTGTTTGACTCTATAGTTTGTTTGGTTAAGTTTCCTTTGTTTTTTTTTGTAAGCGAGTTATAATTTGCCGCCGGTTAGCGTGCGTTTTCCTTTTTATAGGTCATCTTTTGTTTGTTGTTGTTATATTACCTGAAAAGGGACACTTTAAGTTTTTGTAAATATTGAACATTATTGTAAATAAATTATTGTTATTTTTGATCATAACACCGGCTTGTTGTGTTACTCAACCCCTTCCACCCCTAGACCAGAAGGGGTCCGTAACACTGATCATGTGGAAAAAATGGTAATCTCTTATAATTTCAATTTCTAAAACTAATTACAATCCATACCTTATTTTGTGTTCAAGGCAACTAATATGTAAATGACCCTGCAGCTGAAAGTCATTGCTTGTAGGTCCTGATGAGCTGCTGAACCAGAGTGTAACATGAGCTGAAGATAATTAAACACAGTTTGTCAAAAAAAAAAAAAAAAAAAAAGCCGTAAAATTGTAAAAAGCTCATAGTTCCCCAAAAGAAACTTCAGTCTAAAAAATCGTCTTAGAATTAGGAAACTAAAAATTTTTAGCTGGATGTTAAAATGGCCCGGTGTTTCTGTTATGCATTGATAAGAACTCAAAAAAAAATCTCTAAGGCTGATATGGTTGAAAGCTTTAATGAATATTTTATTGCCTTGGGCCTCTCAATAATTGTAAGGACTCTGCTCATTTTTGCTCAGATGATCCCCCCGAGTCACTCTTTTAGTTGTAATCCAATTATTGCTTCAGAGGTGCATAAAGGTCTCAGCTGCAGACACTAAAACAGGAACATTTTTGTCCTAAAGGGACACTGTCCTGCAAGTTTTAGTTGTTTTCCTGCTTCAACACATGTGCTCATACATGGGTGATTGACATGCTTGTGGAGAACTTAACAAGCTTTTATGATGAGCTATTAAATTAGAATCAGTTGTGTTGGAGGGTACCAGAAAATCAGATTTTATTGGGTGACCCTGCAGACTCAAACATATTTAGCTCCATATTCCAGTTGGATAGGTTCTTGATTTCTGTGGTGTGTGAAAAAATAAAAATGTTTGTAATCAACTGATGTATTATCTTACTGTCAATCAGACTTTAGAAAAATGAACAACAAAAGTGCGATTGGTGAGGGTTACAACAGCACATGTAGAGAACATCGTTTTATGTATATGTACTTGTGTGTTTATATGTATGAGTGGGTATGTCATGCATGTGTGTGTACGTGTAACTTCTTGGTTTGTGCTCTGGGGGTCTTTATGGGTTAAAATGGATTTTTTGCTGGTTTTAATGCAAAATACTACAAAAAATATTACAATTTGTTTTGTACAAAAAGTGCTTTAGAAAGATGGATGGATGGATGGATGGATGGACAGACGAGGCGCTCTCTGTTCCGTGCCTACCTGACTGCAGCTTTGGGTAAAACCAAAGGCAGAGGTTGGGTGCTGTAAGCTCTCAACTTGTGGTGTACAGCTAGGAACATTATTGGAACTTTCTGCTCTCACGACCTGGAATATCTGGCAGTGACTTGCAGATGGTTTAAACTGGTTACACTGTCAAACCGCTACATAACTGTTAACTGTTGCATCCCACTTAACATGCAAAAAAGTAGTCCACATCTGAAGGTTGTAAGGATTGACATTACACACAACTATTAAGTGGAAGACCTGAAATGTCTGTGGTGACCACTAGTGTTTTTAAGAGTATTCCATGGATTCACTTGCAAATTTCCATTTCATACGTTACTGCAAGAAGCCCTAACCCAAATGCAAAAGCCACAGGAGATGGTTAAGTAGTAAAAACAAGGTGGTCAATGTTAGGGAAACCTCGTGGCTTGTAATAAAAATCGATATTGGACTGCCTGCAGTCAAGTTTCACCCCTTTGAACAAACACACAAAAGTCTTGGACACAAAAGGTAAACATCCTAATGAAATACATCACCATGAAGTCATTTAAGAATGATGTAAGAATGTGTTGATGAAGTTGCAGAAGACCAACAGCAACAGTTTCATTTATATTTTGCAGGTTTTATTGATCTCTTCTCAGTGTGGATTTCATGTCGTAAACCCCCATCCCACATAGAGAATACATTAAATCTGTTGCTTTGTTTCACTGTTTTGTCTTCCACTCTATGTGTCTTTTCAGCATCGGTTTTCAATGACGTCTGTTGAAGCTCAAGCTTTTGAAGTGCTGTCATTCATATTGTCATTGTGTTCAATAACCACAATCAGCCCACTCGTTTTGCTTTCTCTCAGTGTGCTGTATATGTGTGTGACTGTGCATGTGTGCATGGTTAATTTGTGTCTGAATAGGAGTGAAAAGGTCTGGGAAAAATTGTTGAGGCTAGCCGTTTTTTAAATTTTTTTTTCCATCCATTGACGTCAATGACATTTTAAGGGAGGCTGCAACTACAGAAAATTAACACCTACAGCAATCACTTACTTGGAAGCTCCAGCTCACCAAGGCAATTATAATGAAGTGTTGAGTGCTCTAACCAGACCTCTTGGGAAAATAAATAAATAAAAAAATTCTTTCATTCAGTTCTCAGATGGCTTTTCTGGACATCAACACCATTGGTGACTTTTCTTTTGTAAAAGGATTTCCTGTCTGCAAGCCAGTGTTAATGCCTCAGAAGGTAACACATTTAAAATCACATGAATCCTGTGTGAACAGGACCTGGAGGAGAATTCCAGGGCTAATGTCATACCACGCTGATCATAAACATTTCTCTGCAAAAAACATTCTCTAACATTATGAGCCAAAAGATTTCAGATTGATTGAATTTCTCTCTGATCAAAAGTGTGAATAGATTATAACAACCTGCTAGGAGGCAGAGGCTGATAACCACTGATAATGTCTATTCACTTGAGTGATAACATCAATGGACAACACCAACCTGATTTCACGGAAAACAGGTGTTTGTGTAGTATGTTTGTGTGCGTGTGTGTGTGTATATCTAAATAATTATGTGTAGTATATGTGAATGTGTGCATATGTATACAGATATGTATGTGTGTATATGTAAAAATGAAAACATATACTGTATATTTTGTGCTTGTCTTAATTACTATCGCTGCTATTTGTCACCACTGAAATTTAATAAATTATCAAATTTAATGTCTTAAAACTTGGCTTTTTGCTGAACTGTGACAAGTTTTTAAATGATTAACTTTCCAAGAGAGCTGCACATGTTTATTCTTTAAATCTCTTGTGGATGCTTCTTCTGTTTCTTGACTCCTTTGCAAAATGATTTAATTCCCTTCCTGTACATATGCAGAAAATTACAATGACATTTCCAAAAAGCTCCTCCCTGAGCCACCACCTTATCGTGGTGGAGGAGTTTGTGAGTCCTGACGACCCCAGCGGCTATGTTGTCGGGGGCTTATGCCCCTGGTAGGGTCACCCATGGCAAATAGGTGTCTAGGGGAGGGACCAGACGAAGTGTGGCGCAAATCACCCCTACGTTGAGGAGAAAACAAGGACCAAGGTTTCCCTTGCCCGGACGTGGGTCACCGGCGCCCCCCTCTGGAGTCAGGCCTGAAGGTGGGTCACGGAGGCGAGCGCTTGGTCTCCGGGCCTTTGCCCATGGGGCCCAGTCAGGCTCAGCCCGAAAGGGTGATGTGAGCCTCCCCTCCCGCAGGCTCACCACCTGCAGGAGGGACCATAGGGGTCGGGTGCAGTGTGAGCTGGGTGGCTGCCAGAGACGGGGACCCTGGGAGTCTGATCCTCGGCTGCAAGAGCTAGCTCTAGGGACGTGGAATGTCACCTCTCTGGCGGGGAAGGAGCCTGAGCTGGTGCCCAAGGTTGAACAGTTCTGGCTAGATATAGTTGGACTCACCTCGAAGCACGGCACAGTATTTTAAGTATGAACGATTTATCAAATGTTGTTAAATCTAAAACATTTACTGTTTTGTGATTTTTTTTTTTTTTTTTTTTTTTTTTTTCAGTAAATATTCAGGACTTGTTTTGGGAATGATTTTTATGTTTAATAAAAGGCTTCTTTATTTGCTCATGATAATCACAAAGCTATGGTGTTTTGAGGAATGTTTTGTAAGTTTTCCAGTATTTTTTGTGCTTGTGTATTCTGAAATTGTTTATAGCTCCCCCCATTTTTGAATTATATGTCTTTGTTTTGTTTGTTTCGTTGTTGTTGTTTTTTGGTTTAGTTGTTTGCGTTTTTCAATTTGTAAAATCTTAGTTATTATATATATATATATATATATATATTTTTACAATGAGATCTAGCATCATTTAAATGTGAAGCAATCACAACACTGACTCTGACTGATGGCTACAAAACAAGAAAAATACTGGTGCTGCTACTGGTGGTAAATGTTACTGAGGAGACAGATGACACAAAGAAACAAAGAGATAAAAACAAAGGCATGCAAAGTCAAGCTAGTTCCTTTAAAAACAAGATCAAAATCATAATGGTCTCAGATAATATAACAGATTATGATCCACAGTATAAACAAAAATATTTTCTGGTCTCAGTCACAAAGAGAGACAAACAAAACTGAAATGAAAGTTGAAAGTGATTAAAAAATAATCTAAAACATAAATAACTGCAGCCAGTGTTTCTTTAATGAATGTTAAATTACCTCTTTATGAAAGCCAAATGCAAGCTGAACAAAAAACTTTGATCCGAGGCAGAAAATCTGCGTTCAAAGTTGAATTACCACTCTAGTGACTGGTATTCCATTGAACTAGCTTGAGCAGGAAAAAAAGGTTACAGCAAGTTGAAGCAACTTAATTCTGATTGTTGATGAGGCTTGCCTCAGAGGGGTTTTCATGCACACTGATACAGTTAAAGGGACATTATATAAAAATTATTTCCATCTAACCTTACAACCCTGTATCCCATTCTATAGTGGATTCATGCATCTCACTTTCTCATACAAGTATTACAACAGCGGTAGCCAGCGAGTCTCAAAAACCCTCAACAACACCGATAAAAGCATGTTATTCAATAGTTTATGGAGTGTTTACTCAGGTGAAGAGGTTTTGGATATCAACGGGGAAACTGGCTTTGAGACAGCACCGGCTATTTTGTCACAGTTAAAGCCAGCTTATTAAACCTTCCGACCGACTTTTAGTCCGGCTTTACCACAACTGAAAGCTGGTGTTTACCATGACTATAAAAGCAACTGAAACCACATAAACATACACTTCTGTACCAACAAGGCTGGTAGATTTTAGCAAGATCTACTGTTGTGCTGTCATTGAAACAAGAAACACTGTCTAACAACACTGAATGAAAAAAATGAGCTTAGGCAGTCCTGTTGACTTACTTGTCGAGGAGGAAGCTGGCACCTTCAGCACCCTTTTAAAATCTTTCTCCTTCTTCAGCTTCTTCTTCCTGAGGAAAGCGCAATGTTGATCCTCTTTTTGTATCGCCTGGTCACGTTGCCTTTTAAGTGTCCTTTGTCACTTTTTTTGGTGATGGTGAAAACGGCTCCCATGCTGCTGCTGCATATGCATGGTCCTGCATTTTTGTGAATAACAATTTAACAAATTTTCCAACTTGCCGGGGTAGTAAACGTCTTTCATTTATCTTCTCCTCCTGTATCTCAATAACTGTGTTGGTGCTGTTTGTCCCTTGCCGACAGCTGTATTTTCAAGATGTGAGAGCGTCATGGCGCTTCCCTACGGCTTACTCGTCACATGTATAATCAAATTTAAAATTCTTGGCTTGCAAGAATGTGTGAGATTATTAGCGGAGGTCAAATACACTAATGATAACATATATATACATGCAGACTTTTTTTTTTTTGGCCAGTAAACAACAAAAGATGTTACACATTGTCTCTTTAAAGAGTTTACTTGACATCTATAGTCTCAAAAAAGCCATTTGGGCATTTTATGCTTCCTTTGGCAGCTCATTAAATCTCACAAAGTAATTACAAGCTGTTCATTGGCACCTGTGAGTTGGAAACATTTTTAATGAATAAATACAGAATGAAACTAGATGACTTTTTTTTTTCTTCATGTTTTCACTCTGAAATTTGAGAGAAGTTCTTAATTGTCTCCCTGTCCTCCTGTGGAACTGCAGCTGATACTGATGTAATAAAAATTAATTATTTCTATGCAGATTGATAGGCTGGTACTTACCCTACAACTTGTAAATGTAATTTTTTTCTCTTAACTTCTTCTGCATAGGAAACACTAGGTCATACCACGGAGCTCCAATTCAATGTGGCAACACAAAGCCATCCCCTTTCTAAGTGAATAAGAAGGGAGTCTGTTACACATGTGAAGTCTGCCTGACTCAAAAGACAGCAAACCATCCATTGATTCATCCATCGGTTGGTTGTTTTTCTCTACGTTGGCCCTGCAAGACTGGTGACCTGTCCAGGGTGTACCCTGCCTCTCACCTGCTAATAGCTGGGACAGGCTCCATCTCTGACTCTAAATTGGACTAAGCGGTGTAGAAAATGGATGGATGGAGTAATGCCTGATGCCCTTTAGATCAATAGTGTTTCCCTGCCTTATTGATAAGGACTACAGCTTTCTGCTTGATGTTTTAGCAAATGTACCTATCACCAAATTACACTTCTTTGAGGTTCCCTTTTAAAATTCTTAAACCCAGCAGAGTTAAAACTTAACCCATGTCCTGCCACTCAGTAAACTTTCAGATAATATCCATGTCCCAGAATATGTTCCTAATAGCCTTTTGCATTTATAAGAATGTAGTAGATGGATGGATATCTCAAAAACATAATAAGCCATGTCTCATGTTAGTGTTGATGCTTAAAAATAATAAGTAATGACAAGATCACAAGGAAAGGAGAAGGCAAAGTTCTGGCATAATTACAGAAATCTAAAAAGATACTCTAAAAGGCACACAATGACATTTGTCCATATGAGATTTTCCCCTTGACAATGCATCACAAGTATTTAAGATTTAAATACACTTCCAGCAAGAATGTGGTTTATTTGATAAAATTTGTGCAGGAAAGAAATTAATTGCAGTGGTACAGAAAATGAATGACTGAGTGAATGTATGAGCAGGAAAGATTTGCAGATCAGCAGAGTTTCTCCTATATCATCGTTTAAAAGATTAATTTATATTCTCTGTTTCCGGTGCAGAATTTTTCTGACCTGTCATGCAGCAGCAGAAGAGAAAGGGTCTTGCACTTTATTACAAATGAAAGCTGGCTGGAAGCTCAATGATTTCTTTTGTATATCACAGAATGCCAGTCTGTCAGCTCAACCAGAAAAACAACTGAGATCTTTCATTACTCAACAATCCCCTTGACATCAACCTTTAAAGTAAGACATGTTAGATTAAAAGATTTCATATACAGTACAGATGTCAGAAGAATTCTCTGGGGTGAACGTGTGAAGCAAGCAGGATCTCTCATAAAGCCTTTCCACAACGGAAGTGGGAATTAGAGGGTTAGAAAAACTGCACAGTCATAGTGCTGGTTAAATGCAGGATCAGGTGTTTCCTGTTGCTCAAACAAGAGGTTTTATGCTGAGGTTACTCAAAGCTGTCCAGGTGGGTCACTGAATCCTGTAACCAAACGCTGTAGGTATTAAACTGCTGGTTTAAATAGATCCTATGGCCCTGAGCAGATTTCCACTGTGCACATTTTATGTTTAGCCCTCTAAAACTAAATTATTTACAGCTCCACAGACATTATCACTTTGAAGTTTATTCACACTTTACAAAGGTTCTGCAGATATATTTGCAGTTCATCATTTCTCAGTAAAGTCAGACAGGTATAATGTGTTATTATAATAGTTAAACATACAGAAGACTATTTTGCACTTTAATGTTTAAAACATTAGTCAAACTATCCATGCATGTGGTTTTGTGACAGTGAACCTGTCACGGTCCAGGGGGAATGAGGTGAAGATAAAGATCCAAATGCACAACAAGCATAGAGGAGCTGAAGCCAAGTGTCATCAAGGGTTTTAATGATAAAACACAAGGAACTTTAAATGATACAAAACAGGGAGTAACGTGAAAAATGTTACTTCCTGGAAACAACAGGTTGCAACCCCAAGATATTTACTATTAGTGTGTGTGTATACATCTGTATATATATATATATATATATATATATATATATATATATATATATATATTTATATATATTACATTAGATTTTCAACTTTTTCAATCAATTGCATTGAAATATGTCATGGAAAAAGGTTTCTGAATAGCTCACATAACAAGCATTTACAAGTCTGACATTATTTTGTTTGGCTAACTCTGAAGCATATTATTGCCTTTGTGGATAAATGAATATTAAAAAATGTTAATATGAATATGACAAAGTAATGCTTAAAAAAATGTCTTTATGCAGTATCATTACATTTGGAACAGACAATGAGTCACGCTCACTAAGTTATTCTTTCAGTAAAGCTTGAAAGTCTAATTGCCACAAGCTTATAATAAATGACAGTGCTTTGCCATAAACGTGAATATCCCCAGGATGCAAACCTGTTTGTTTTTATGGTATTTCATGAATAATTTAAGTTTGTACTCATAACTCAACTTGCTCCAGTTAAATTCTCATTCCAGAAAACCAAGGCTGGAGTTTCAGCTGCCTATGGGTTGACCATTATAACAACAATAAATGCACTACTAAACAGAAATACTGTGTTCATTACACAGAAATCTCACTGATTCAATCAACCTGTGCCTTCTGAACTGAGCATTGACGTCAGTACCCTTATTTGATTTCTATTTGGGTTTAGTGAAGTTATATCTATCACTGCCAGTGGTTGCCTTCCCTGTGTGCCCTCACTTCCTGTGAAAATGAAACAAGTACACAAACACAGCAGAAGAGGGGGGGTGGTTAGGGATATGTGTGCTATTCAAGCACATCTTGGCTTAAACTGTGAATAATGTTAGAGAGATTTTTTAAAAAGCTGCTATGAAAAGGCTGGCATTGTAGTCTGTCTGGCTGAAGCTTTTAATAATCCTTATTCTATCATTCATTTCCTCCACCGCCTGTTTTGTGGCCGCTTGACAGTTTTTAGTCAGACTTTCTTAGTAGAAATAGAAAATTATTTTTATATAACTGATCTGATTTCTATGGAGCATGGCATCCATCAGTGGGTTAAAAAAAACAAAACAAAAAAAAAACAAAAAAAAAACTGCGCACGGATTACTAAACTGTGCTGTGTTTTGCAGTATTTGTGCACATATTTGCTACATGCGTAAAAGGCGATTCCTCTGATTTTTGGGGGGGAACCTAGACCACATTAGATCTGGCCCTGATTAAAAACTACAATACTTAAACTTTTCAAATCTGGGCGTAAATATTCTACACAATGTGCAGATTCATTAAATCACAGTTTTTAATTTGTAAAAGCTTTTCTGTTTGTGAAATTTCAAATTATGGACATCCTATATCACAATGCAAAAACTTTACCCAACTGAGACATTTCTGCTTTTGATCTAAAAAGAAAAGAAACATATATGACATCACATCGGACTAATTTGGACAGAATTTTCCACATAAGACACAAATTATGTCAAAAATACACTGGTTATGTCTGAAATGGGTCATAAAACACATATACAATGTTTTTTAAAGAAAGATCCCTATTATAAAGTATTTTTATACAGAGATGTTTTTTGTCTCATTAGCCTATTTGAAAGGTTATTTCTGTCATCTAACTTATCTTTCCATTAATGTATGCTATTATTTCAGACCCTGCCTTTCCTCTCCTGCTCATTCCTGACCTCCCATCTGTCTTCAGACCAGACACATGTGCATCTATAAATTGGATACTCTCAGTTGTTTTACTATTAGTTGTTTAAGTTTTGTTAATATTTATGAACGGAATTACCTGCAGCTGCCACATAGACAATGAAATGATCCTGTTTGTTTCTTTGGTATCTTTATCCATTACTTGGAAAACGTCCCTGTGCTTGTTTGTCCTTGCAGCTAAAGTTAATTTCTATAAATTTACATTAGTTTTAGTTACAATTTGGGTAAAATATATAATTTCTCAGTTTACCTGTTGATCTACCTTTGAAAGCAGAACATTTAGGAAAAACTAGATCTTATACCTGAAAATTATTGTGCAAACTTTAGGAGACAGGTGACTGCAGCTGGAAAGAAAATCTGACAGGTCTGCAATTATCTTGTCCAGCTGATTAAAGATGATGGGTACCCATGTTTCCTCAAATGTATAAATAAGGTAAATAACATTAGCCTAATGTGAATTTTCATAAGCAAAATAGGCTTCACAAATCAAAAACTGTGATTTGATGAACCTACACAATGTGTAGAACATATCAGTCCACGTTTGAAAAGTCTAAGTATTGCATTTCTTAAGTAGGACCTAAAAACAAATCAGCGGAATCGCCATTTGTGCGTATAAATCAAGCAAATACACACAGATTGCAAAACAGAGAGCACAGCTTAGTAATACATGTGCACGAATTTCCACCGGTTTTTTTATTTTTACCCACTGGTCACATTAAAATGCTAATATTGCTCTTCTCTGTCTCCATGGATGAAATTTTAATTATACATTGCTAGATCTCATGTTGAATATGGATTACATGGTGTTAGGAAGGCCTGTACGTCATCATCTTCCTCGGTCTGTTTGGGTTAGATTGAGAATTTGCGAGGTTGCAACTGCTTGTTATTATATTACCATAGAAACTGTTACCATGACCCAGAACAACATGTCAACACATGATAATTTGACCATGAGAATAGATAGCTAACTAAATAGACCAGAACAGAAATAAATTTCTTTAAAAACTGTATGGCAACTATTAATCTAACACTTAAAGCTTAAGGGTTCAAGCATTCATTGATCTAAAAACAGTGTATTGGTGTATTGTCTGGAACAGTAGGTCAGTAATCAAAAAGAAAAACCCAACAAAATGTGTGAGATCCAGTAGAGGAGTAAGTTGACGTGTCTAAGAGGAAGTTTTTTAGACATAAAGATGGCTCAGGGTTTTTCCACAGTAGGCCAAGAAATCATCACGTGTCACAAAAGAAGAAAAAAAAACAAAAAAAGAATAAAGAAAGAGAGAGATGTCTCAAGTAAAGCATTTCAATCTCAGAAACCTTTTCATGGGTAAATGTAAGAATTATTGCTGCTTTTTTATAGGCTGTCAAATGAAATCCACTTTATCTTTTTTTCCTTCAGATATTCTGTGAAAACTTATCAAGGAAGGGGAATGAACTGCAACTCTATATTGCTGCTCTATTCTGATTGACCACCCAAGGCACTTTACAAGCCACATGCACTTACACATCAATGCACATTTTTGCTGTATGAAAAGGATCATCATAAACACATCAATTTTGGCTGTGTGTTTATGGCTGATGTGTTGGGTGCTGAACCAGTGAACTGATTTGTTGATGACCCACTCCAACTCCTTTGTGGGCACCTCTATGCTGAGACGCACTAGGGCAAGGTTGTATTCTTTTCAGCTTGGGAAAACCTCTGAATGAGGACATGTTTGTGATAAACTCAATTGTGTGGCTGTGGAGGTCACTGAGTGTAAATGGTTATTTCAGCTGGATGCAGTCTCTCTTGTCCACATACAAAAAAAAGTTAATCTTCCACAGGAAAAACCAATTCATGATGTACCATGCATAAAAGTATACTTCTATGAATTTACTATTTAAAAATTAACCCGCTTGTTTGGATATTGGTTGACAAGTTAGTTTTATTTGGCATTTCCAAATATTTAATAAACCAGACCAGATGTCAGGAAAATGGGATGCAATATATTTTGTTTTAGGTTTCTGAGAATCAGAGGCATGTGAAACCAGCTTGTTGCATATGCAGGTATTTAACTTCTTGTTAGTTTGTTTTGGATTTAGTTTATTTTAAAGGCAGGTACACAATCAGTTTTGTAAAGGGCTATTAGATACTGCAAGTCTTTTTACTAACAGCACACACCGAAGCAACTTTAACTAGGAAATCCTGGTTAAGGAAATGAAAGATAAGGCACGATTAAAGTAAGGGAATTAGACACTTCTTAGTTTAGCAAAGAACACTTCTTTAACATTTGAGCACACTTGGTTAAGGTTTGGGAATAATACATAACTTTCCAATAAATACTTCCACAATCACACAGAAAGGAGCCATGTACAGTGTCCATATTTATTTACAAGACATAAAATGCCTACATATGGAACGGTCGATCATACACGACAGATGTAGTTTGAGTCACTAGAAATAAAGTTTTCTTCCTGTAAACTGGACTGGTTAAAGTTCATGATCTATGTCTAATAACTTCAACAGTCTTTAGAGCAATTCTAGAAACATGCATGGATGTAAACCTGTGTCTCACTCTTTAACATAGCTGACATCAACCACAAACTCTAAAGGAACCCCTATTATAAAGTTCTTGTCTGTTATTGAGGGTTAACTCAAATCATGGTAGTGTGTCTGTCTGACATATACTTCTATCTATTAGTGGTCAGGCAGAGAGGTTACACTGGATAACCACTAGTGTAGCCAGTGCAATTTCAACCTGTCAGCCTGATGTTTGAAATGCATTAAGTGTCAAGGGTGTTGAATGAAATCAGGCTTTGTTAACACAAATGAAGAGCCTGCATTAATGATACACAGAAAATGGCTTTTAGCTGTAAAATCCTGGCATTGATGTCTTCAGAGTTTAGAAAGTGTCTTTAACATGCTGGGTTGAGAATAGACAAGAGAGGCTTTTCTTTAATAATGCACGAAAGGGATGCCCCTCACAGGTGCATTTTAATCAAACAGACTAATTTGCTGCATAATCAGTCTTGTTTTGTGCTGCATTGGGGTCAGATAATAAATAAAACACTGATCAAACAAAGGATGCAAATAGAATTATGCAGTTTGTGGAGAGATGATGTTGATGATTGTATTTAAAGTAGTCAAATGAATTTTTATCTTCTAAATATATTTCACTTACACATGTGTAACAGTACGTGCTTAAGTGAAAGCTGTGAAGTCTCAGTAAAATAACATGAGAGAATCACTTCTATGCTTGATGGACAATGATACTAATTCTCCTCTTTCCTGTGTAATTAAGTGTTTGAAAAAATGAGTTGTCATAAGACCAATGAGATATATACCTCATCCAAGCTTAGATTTCCACCATAATCAAACATTTTTTTTTTAATTTCCTGTTTGTTTCCTCCTGAAAACAGCCCCTAAATAGAAACACTTCAAAGAAAGGAAGAAATTTGTTCTCAGTAGACCCTAATCTTCAAAAAGAAAAAAAAAGTCGAGTGAACGTAAAGTAAGTCAACCAGTTGCAAAAGTTTTTTGAGTATACTCGATAACAGTGGTTAACAACCTATTATCCTTGGGGACCCTTCTGCCCCACCCTGTGCTAAAACCATATTTGGTCTCACCATAAATGATGTATTCTGGCTGAGTCCTGTCCTTCAATAAAGCCAAAGTTAAATTAAGTTAAATAAATTAACATATAGCCTTACTTTTTTTCTTAAAAAAGGGACAATGTGTGGACATTAATCATAATGGCTCTTAATGTTCAAAGCCTCAGGGACCCCCTCTGCTCTTTGGGGGGTCCTGGACCCCAGGTTGGGAACCAGTGCTCTACAAGGTTGTGTGAACCTAAAATAAACAGATAAATAAAAAGTGCACAAAGTTAGGTTAGATTAGCTATTCAGGTCTACTCCTGTCTTTAGGCTGAAACAATTCATGTTTTTTAAGTTGACAATGCCTTAATATATACTATTGTAACATGTCTGTCTGGACTTTTATTGGTACTTATTACTAACATGTAGTCATAGTATTGTCTTGGTGAGATGACACTACTCCTAAGACCTGGAACAACTATTCCGTCATGCATGGTCTCCTAGTTGCATTTATGGAGGCACCAATATTATCGAAAGTTGTTTCAATTCAATAATTTGATTTCTTTGCACAGCTGATTTGTAAACTTGACATTTTACTCTGGGTTTTTACAGTTTGTATATCATTCAGAATTTCTTCCTTTCTTACAGTAAATCACCAGGTCAAACTGAACCAAAAATACTATGTATACCTACGCAAGACGTGTCCATCTTCTAAGAGTTATAGTTATGCTGTGAGCTGTACAGGAACCTAACATTATGTATGAGCTTACACTAGTTGATGAAAATGACTCATACTGAAATCTGATTGGCAAACTTGAGGATAGAATGGCATCAGCTTGCTTGCTGAGTGAGTGGGGAGCAGAGGGGAGGAGATATGAATGGATAGCCGAAGCATGAAGTACTCATTCCTACTAAGATATATTTGTCTGTCTATTTTTCTATGATGTCATGGTTTTCACTTTCAATCATTTTCTCATTCTGCTTCTATTTTTCTGGTCAGTTGAAATTTTGCCTTTTTATTTGTTGAATGAAATGAAATTAAATGAAAATGAAAAATACCTTATTTATCCCAGAGTTGTGTTTTTAATTAAAAACAATAACAATTAATAAAGAGATGAAGATGTCAGTGACTTATTCTGAAGGGTGGTGACTTGATTTCCAGTACCTTTCTGTCTTGCATTGGAGTTGAATAAGTCTCTCACGGAATATTTGTTGGATCAACTCATCATTTTGATGAAATTAATCAAATTATTCAACCTTGTACTTTTTCTGTCAAACTCCATCCTGTGATTGTTGCATTTAAGTTGTGCAACTAAATAAAAATGTGACGTATAACTACATGTGTCCTAAATTCTAACTATTTTTTCTCTTTTTGTTGCCTCAAAAGACATTTTTTCAGCTTCATTTAATTTTTACTTTAAAAAAAATATCAATTCAACTTAAAAACTACATGAAACCCATATAATAGCAAATATTTCCTAAGTGCGCCTTAACAGTAAACAATTCCTAAAATACTGAGGGACATTGCTTTCTTTACAGAACACAGCTAGCATGAATTAGCATCAAATGATGCACTATGATGAAAATCAGCTAGAATGTGCTGTAGTTTACTGCCAGATCATTTCTTTTTCTGTTAATACAAGTAAAGTACTGGTAGAAAACATCTTATTAGGTCGTTATGGTGCAACAAAATCTTTCTTATACTAATTTGAATTTTAACTGCATTTCAGAATCATTTTACTTTCGGTCCTTTTACAGTCTGCAGGAGCTAAAAAGACTTATATCAAAAAACTTATGTGTAGTTTGTTCAATTGCTCAAATACTTGATTGATCTAATGCAAAAAAAACTATTATTTATCTGCACAATATCTTCCATCAATACAACATGTACTTGTCCTTGTCTTTTACAATGCAAAAATACTGAGCAGTGGACTGAGCAGATTAATCGAGTTTGATATTTCAAATAAAACACGTTTAAGAAGGGAGGGTTGGCAGGACAAAACTTGGGTATCGATAGTTGTGCATGTTTGTGTATGTCTGAAACAGACACAGTTTTCCAATCTTCCCGTGGTTTAAAATGTTTGTTATTTCATTTTGAGAATGATGGACCCAGACAGCTCACCTGGAACCTTTTAATAATGCGACTAGTGTACACATGTATCGTTCATGCTTTCACCTTGTCATACCCTTCAGCAATCTATTGAGTTTTCATCTAGAGCAAATTCTGTTTGTTTACATTCTGCATTTCTCACTAAAGCACATAATCCCTCTCTAAAGCCCAAAAAGGTGTGAGAGCATCCCCTCTTTCATTGCACCACTATTGAAAGCAGTACTCATTTTAAAAGCATCAACCAAACTAGGGTCAAGCCAAAAGACAGCTGTCTGTGTTTATGTGGTGAATATGCTGTTAGTAAAAGTGAAAACAAATGCATCTTTAATCTATTCACACTTGATGCATGAGTACCACATCAACTTTTCAAGACATAAAAATGTGGTAAAGTCAGTGATTTACATTAAAGATTCAACTTTTAATGTCTCAGATTCGATTTTCATGAAAATGCACTCTCTGAAAATGCACAACTTATTTTGCATTTATTAAATTGAATATTTAAATATTTAGAGAAATGTGTGTGATGCTAATATTGGTCACATAGCATAAAGACTGGATACAAAGAAAGAAAAATGCTGGCTGGATCTGTTTATAGGCTAATGAACTCTACATACCAAACAAGCTCCTGTAAAGATAATCAATAAAACTTACTCTTTGGCTTAAATTTGGATATAAAGAAAATTATTTACAAACTAAACTAGAGCACTTGTTTCTTCTGTTTCCAGTTGATATGCTAAGCTACAATAGCTGCTATAGCTTCATAGTTACTATAACTATACAGAGCATTAGAATGTGTTGCCATTAAAAGCATCCAAACATCCCTTTCCTCTTCATACTTACCCTCATTTGTTTAAATTGGACATTTTGTCGTATTTTGTGTTCTCTGTAAAGCCTGATTCACCTTCCTTGCTTTGTCTGAGGCTTTGACTGTGTGTAGGTGCAATATCTCAAACATACTGTTTATATAGCTACTGTTTATATCCCTACAGTCTCTTTGTTGTCCACTCCATATGTTAATATCATGCCTTGTTTTCTGCTGCAGCATCTTCCCTGATTTCCTGTCTGAGTTCACCCGTGCCTGATTACATAATCTGATACTGATTGCTCTTACTTTGCATATGAGCTGAGGAATAATATGTGAGCTGAACTCATTGTGTCACAAACAGAGTTAGCTTCCATAGCTTTGCTTAGACTGATTGTCTTTGTAGCCATTACCTTCTTTGTTTTTTTGTTGTTTTTACCACGCTTGCCTGTCGTACCATGCATTTAGTCCATTGGTTAAAAACAGATTTTGTTATGTAATGAAAAGTTTATTCAGTTATTTGGTTTAATAAACAATTTAAGCAACCCTTTTGCTTTTCTTCCATAATTGTTTTTAATAGTTTTACTGTAAAACCTTTACTCAAAAATCTGATGACTGTTTGAAGTATCACAAAGTTATTAACTATATTGTGTTTATGAACACAGCTTTTCCTTTACATGTACAGTACAGCACTCAAGGAACTACAGTACTGAATAGAGCACATACATAACGTTCATCTGGAAAATTCACTTTCTTTCTTGTTTTGTTTTTGGGTTTTTTGGTGGGTTTTTTTGTAGGTTGATTTGCTCCTCCCTGAGCCACCACCTTATCGTGGTGGAGGAGTTTGTGCGTCCTGACGATCCTAGCGGCTATGTTGTCGGGGGCTCATGCCCCTGGTAGGGTCACCCAAGGCAAACAGGTGTCTAGGGGAGGGACCAGATGAAGTGCGGCGCAAATCACCCCTATGTTGAGGAGAAAACAAGGACCAAGGTTTCCCTTGCCTGGACGTGGGTCACCGGGGCCCCCCTCTGGAGCCAGGCCTGGAGGTGGGGGAAGGAGGCGAGCGCTTGATGGTGGGGCCTTTGCCCATGGGGCCCGGTGGGGCTCAGCCCGAAAGGGTGACGTGGGCCTCCCCTCCAGTGGGCTCACCGCCTGCAGGAGAGACCATAGGGGTCGGGTGCAGTGTGAGCTGGGCAGCTGCCAGAGGTGGGGACCCTGGGGGTCTGATCCTCGGCTGCAAAAGCTAGCTCTAGGGACGTGGAATGTCACCTCTCTGGAGGGGAAGGAGCCTGAGCTGGTGAGCAAGGTTGAACGGTTCCAGCTAGATATAGTTGGACTCACCTCGATACACGGCTTAGGCTCTGGAACCACTGTACCTAAGAGGGGCTGTACCCTCTTCCATTCTGGAGTTGCTCCCGGTGAGAGGCGCTGAGCAGGTGTGGGCATGCTCATTGCCCTCCGACTTGGCGCCTGTACGTTGGGGTTTACCCTGGTGGATGAAAGGGTAGCCTCCCTCTGCCTTTGGGTAAGGGGACAGGTCCTGACTGTTGTTTGTGCTTATGCACCAAATAGCAGTTCAGCTCTGCTGGGGGACTTCAATGCTCATGTGGGCAATGACAGCGAGACCTAAAGGGGCGTGATTGGGAGGAACGGCCCCCCTAATCTAAATCCGAGTGGTGTTTTGTTGTTGGACTTCTGTACTCGTCATGGACTGTCTATAATGAACATCTTGTTCAGACATAAGCGTGCCCACATGTGCACTTGACACCAGGACACTCTAGGCCGCAGTTCAATGATCGACTTTGTAGTTGTGTTGTCGGACTTGCGGCCGCATGTTCTGGACACTCGGGTGAAGAGAGGGGGGGAGCTGTCAACTGACCACCACCTAGTGGTGAGTTGGCTCAGATGGTGGGGGAGGATGCCGGTCAGGCCTGGCAGGCCCAAGCGTGTTGTGAGGGTCTGCTGGGAACGTCTGGCAGAGTCCCCTGTCAGAAAGAGTTTCAACTCCCATCTCCTGGCAGAGCTTCAACCATGTCCCGGGCGAGGCGGGGGGCATTGAGTCCGAATGGGCTGTGTTCCATGCCTCTATTGTCGAGACGACCAGCCACAGCTGTCGTCATAAGGTCGTCGGTGCCTGTCATGGCGGTAACCCCCGAACTCGTTGGTGGACACTGGCAGTAAGGGATGCCGTCAAGCTGAAGAAAGAGTCCTATCAGGCCTTTTTGGCCTGTGGGACTCCAGAGGCAGCTGATGGGTATCGGCAGGCTAAGCGGAACGTGGCTTCGGCGGTTGCTAAGGCAAAAACTCGGGCATGGGAGGAGTTTGGAGAGGCCATGGAGAATGACTTCTGGATGGCTTCGAGGAGATTCTGTTCCACCATCCGACGGCTCAGGAGGGGAAAGCAGATTCCGCCAAGGCTGCCCTTTGTCACCGATCCTGTTCATAACTTTTATGGACAGAATTTCTAGGCGCAGCGGAGGTGTTGAGGGGATCCGGTTCGGTGGCCTCAGGATTGGGTCTCTGCTCTTCGCAGATGATGTGGTTCTATTGGCTTCATCGGGCCTTGATCTTCAGCTCTCACTGGAGCGATTTGCATCCTAGTGTGAAGCGTCTGGGATGAGAATCAGCACCTCCAAGTCCGAGACCATGGTCGTCAGCCGGAAAAGGGTGGAGTGCTCTTTCCGGGTCTGCAATAGGGTCCTGCCCCAAGTGGAGGAGTTCACGTATCTCGGGGTCTTGTTCACAAGTGGGGGAAGGATGGAGCGGGAGATCGACAGGCGGATCGGTGCGTTGTCTGCAGTGATGCGGACTCTGCATCGGTCTGTCGTGGGGAAGAAGGAGCTGAGCCAAAAGGCAAAGCTCTCGATTTACCGATTTACCTGCAATGATTTTGCAAGGGTGAGGTTTAATTCTTCTTAATAAACAAGATCATATATTATTTGAATGAGTGTATTTGAATGAGTGGACCATCTTCTGATAGCTACTTCCAGCAGAATTATGGACCATGTTTCAAAGCTCAAATTTTCTGAAACTTTTCTTGAGCATGACAATAAGTTTGCTGTCCAATGGCGTCCACAGTCACAAGATCTCATTTAAAAATAGCATCTTTGGGATGAGGTAGAAAGCAGGATTCTCATCATGGATGTGCAGCCGACAAATCTGCAGCAACTGCATGGTGCTATCATGTTAGTATGAGCCGAAACATCTGAGAAATGTTTCCTTGTTGAATCACAAGGCCTAACTCAGCAAGGTGTACTTGATAAAGTGGCTGGTGACTGTATATTCTAAAAAATCTTCGTCATTCTGACATGTGTCAACTGGTCTATCTGCCTCAAATATGTTACTGAAAGTAACTTGCATGCTTTCTTGCTTGATTTTATTAATTCTTGGGTTGTTTTTTTTTCTGTAGTGTTCAGCAATGAAAAACAAGGTAAATTTTATTATCTTTTATCTTCACATGTGACAACATTATTTCTTTATATGCTTTCTATTTCAATGGTTATTTTGAGCAAGTCTGATGCTAAATAACTCTGGACACACCTGTTTAGATCTATGGTCAATTGAAGTTGTTGTGAGGAGAAAAAATAGCTACAGAGACCAAAACTTTTGCCATTTCAGGCTGTTAATCTGTTTATTTCTGCTGTAAGGTTGAAAATTTTAATTATAACATCTATAGGGGCTGAGCTGCTTTTAGAGGCAGCCTCATGTGGCTGTGTGGGGAAGCGCAGTTTAGAAACTTCTTTGTTGGATTCATATTTCTCTCTTGGAGGTTTCTGCTTTACTTAGCGGCATTTAATTACCAGAACAAATTAAGCAAAAGTTCTCAGATTTGGCTGGTGCCCTGATTTATTTTGTCCCAAGAAATATTTTTGCTGGACATGGCCTATGTGTTTGTGAGGTATATAGTTGAGCTTTACCTGCATGATCAACAAGAGTATATTCTTTAGGATGATTATTGTGTGTGAACCCAGGATTACTCCTTTTAAGGTTTCTCTTTTTGTTTTTAACCCCAATGTGTCCACAACAGATTTTCTCAGCTCAAATTATTTCCTTAAAATTGGTTGTATGTTTATTAGGGTTAGGATCTTGCAAATTAAGGAGAGCTTGTTTTAGAACTCACGGATCAACATTTTCTAAAATTACCACTTCGTGGCTCACGACTGGGTGTAAGCAACGTCAGAGCAAAACTTAATTTAACACAAGAGACATGATGAAAATTACTGACATTAGCTTTGCATGTGCAGAGCGTGATAATATATATTAAAATGAAAAACTGTGTGCATGAATGGACATACTGAGATAATGACAATTATGTCGTCAACCACATTCTTTCATTTGCTTTTTTTAATTATTATTTTTATTTAGTTCCGTCTCTGTTTAGAAGCAGCTTGTGAAAAGCAATCCATTCCAGATAAAGATGAAATAAAAATTAAATTTGTCACTGTGTCAATACCATAGAGTATTTTTTATATTCAGGGAACCACTGTGAGTAAATCTGCTGTAACAGAATTTAACTGTCTTTTTTTCCCTCACTTTTATAGCTGATGTTTGCCAAGAGATTAAAAGCAATTATCCACTTCCTCTTCACTTTTGGAAATCCAAATCAATATTGGCAAACCACTACGGAGGGCAGTGATTCATAGTCACCCTTGATCCCTTCCTCAATAAACGAGAGCTCCTCTGTAGATGGCCTCTGGTGAGAAACAGTCAGGGAAAACGTCACACTCTGAGAAGCTGCATCCTGCAGCACAACAGTGAGTTCATTCTGGCGTAGGTTGGAAAATGTGTTTGTGCGTAGATGTCTCTTTGAGTGCCTCGTTTGTCTTTGTAAGCAGGTGTTAATGCAGCACTGACCAAATGGTGTATTAATTGTTTGTGTGTGCGCACATTGGGATGGAAGTGAAGTTAGTGGAGGGAATACTCTGTCTGTGCCTCACAGTCTGCAAACCCAGAGTCCTCTGTGTATGTCTGTGGGTGTTTTGCGACATGACTCAATTTACGTTCAGTATAGCTTTAACTGTACTGTATGAATAGATTTGCATCATTTTGTACGTAAGCACAAGCCAGTGCCAAGCCAAGTGTTCTCTGAGCTGAAATACTGCTCCCACAGAGTCTAAATACAGCTATGTTTATAATTATTTCTGAAACACATTCTGGTCTTGTTGTTAGCTTCTTTTTTTTTTTACTCTGTAAAGAAATTGTCCCATTTGGTTGGAACTTGCAAAAACTATCATACTATAAGTAAATAAGTAAAATTTCCGTGTTAAAATTAATTAAAAGTTTCAATTTCTAAAGAAATTATTAGCATGACTAGCACGATTAATCATGAATTTAAAAGTAAAACAATTTGACTTGATTGAAATTTTACCAAAACATTTCAAGAAAATCTTAAGCATAGTACAAATAGTACATATGACGTAGTTGCTCTGGGATGTGAGCTGCTGATGTTACCAGAACCTTGCTGCAGCTATGATGTGCATGCCAAGAGATGTATTTACAATTCTTATAATCAACCATAAATTGTGTAGGTGGGATTCAGTTTCCACTGCAGTCAAATGCAAATGTATTCACGGCATTATGAACAGAGATGAAGATGTGACTGATGTCATAGCATAAAAAAAATGTACATAATCAACAGGACGTTGTCTATTTGTTTGTGTGCAACCACGTTGAAACCTTAACAGTCTGATTTTTCTATGTCGAGACATTAAAAGCAAGATGTTGATTATACTGAGAACAGCAAAAATGATGCTTGATCATAAAGAATCTGGATGAAGAATTTAAAGAAGCTATATCAAAATGTGTGTTATTTAAGCCACTGTTATAAGAAAAATAAAGAAAATTTGTTTGCTCTGTGGTTATGTAAATATTGTAAATGAAGTCTAACAAAGGAATCTGTTGGAAATCAGTGGCATGTTGGCTTGCAGCTGTTTTTAGTTCACTTTCATTGTACAGTATGTTTGGTTTAATTAATGGTTTGTGTGAGACAGATTATATAAGATTTTTCTTCTTTATGCTCCTCTATTCAAGGCTTTGAGAGATTCTTTGTACAATATCACTTCTTTTAGCATACAGAGGAGTCACCCTCATCTTCTCATGCCTTTATAAGTTGAAGGTTAAGTGCTAGTAAATAAATTTACATTCTGATGTGCATTTAACCTCAAATGTATGCAATGTTACATAGCAATGCTATAGTTAAATTTTATTTGAGAGCAGTGGCAGACAGACAGAACTCAAATTTTGCATTTGCAAAGACTCTGCAGAACTCAAACTATAGTCTAAACTAACCAGATGAAGGTTAGTTTAGATTATATCCCTATTCCAGCTGTAGTCTTATTAAGTTGAGACTTAGTTTAGACCATTTCAAATTGTTTTCATGCATGGACTGACCACATTTTCAACACTCACAGAAACTGGGTGAGAGTGATGTGAACCAAGGCTTTGAGCAGAGTTTTTTTTTTTTAAGAACCTGTATCCTGCTGCAGCATAATAAAGATGCAAAAACAAATAAATAATAACTGGAGCATTGTGGATTTATTTCTCACCAAAAGGTTTATTGGAGGATTTAAATGAAAGTATTTAAAAGATTTACAGTTAATATTAGTAAACACAGTTTACAACCATGTATAAACATGTAAACATGGTTTGTAAGTGGTTAAATTTCACTAATTTGATTTTTTGGGAAAGCTTGGGAAAGCTGTGATTTCATGGTTTCTAACCATCAATTAACACAGCTGCATTTCGGAGATGTGCCAGTGCAGGAGGTGAAATGTGTGTACTATACTGTAGGACGTGTGTTATCCTGTACGGGAAAACAGAAGACAATGTGGATCTGCCAACATCTTAAAGGTTGTATATTAAAAAAAAATCAACAATTTCATATGGGTTTCAGAGGTCAAACAACATTGATTTCAAAGTATATTACCCCAAATTCATCCTTTGTCCTTAGTATCAGCCATTCCAAAAGTAGCTCTAGTGAGCTCTAATGAGAACAGGCTGTTTCTGTGTCCAAACTTTTAAATGTTCATGAGTGGTGCCTGTCCACACCCACTCCATGCCCCTCTCTGGGAGAGGATCTGGCTTTCGCTGGTGCCCACTCAGTGATTTTAGAGGGCCGGCTCAGATAGCCGTGGAGGCGGGTCAATGGCAACATCCACTACCGAGGTGAGTAGTTATTTCCCTTCGTGAGGTCACAAAGGGAAAGATCTCAGACTCACTCGTTTAAGCACACAGTGGCTAAAAAGTGGAGCTAGCAAGTGTGAGAGGAGACAGAAGTTTCTTATTTTTGGGCCTCATACACAGGCTATGAGGGCGCATATGACTGTTAGAAAACCTTTAGAAAGCGAATTTTGCATAATTTTGCACCTATAAATATGTTTGGTAAGTTCATTGATAGAATAAGGCAAAATGCACGAGTTGCACTTTATCTTAAATTTGAACTCTGCTTAATTTGTTATGCAGAATCACTCTGTGTCTAATACCAGAGGATAGGTTCATTGAGTTATGTTATTTTGGATAGTTTTTTTAAATGCATGAACAAATGCTCACTATTTAGATGAAAATTGAAAGCAGATGCTTAGCTGCTCCTGCAAAGGACCACCTCAATCAAAGATTTCATTAGAGTAGAAGTGTTGCCAACAGATTTTACACATCTTTCGGTTTCACGTCCTCACTTTAGAGAATTTCCGCTTATTGTAAAACAATAGTGCTGCACACTGCATAAAAGCAATAAAACCAAATGGCACAAACTCTTGTGGGGATAATTATACAAAATAAATTAACTAAGATGACACACCACTTCTATAGTAAAGGATTCTCAGCCACAAAGAGTAGAGGAGATTTGGATAATGACACAGACAAAATCAATGGCTGTTTATTCACAAAGAGGCCGAGGTTATGAAGGAATCTGTGTGGGAGTTTTAAGGTCATCTGATGTGTCATTTCTTCTACTAGATTAAATCCGAATGAATATGCGTGATGATAAAGTGGTGATAATCGCTTTCTTTAGTTCATGAAATCATTAGAAAGTGAAAATTTGCAGGTCAGGAATTTTGACACAATTTTACAGCATGACTGTCACAAAACTGGCTTTTAAAGATTTTTTTTAGGTTAAAACAGATAAGGGATAAAAAAGAGTAATAAGGTGTTTAATAAATGATATTTCATATATTATATGACTTTAAAGATGTCAACAAGGGGAAAGAAATTAATTATTGTAGCCGTATACCTGGTAAAACACATTATTCTCGAAGCCATTAGACTGAATTTTCAGCTAGAGGCCATTTACCCTCTGGGACACTTGTGCTTTAACCTAAAAATCAATTATTATGAAAGAAATAAGACTATCTGTCAAGCTCAAAACACTGGCCTAAAGTATAATATAAGTGCAGACAACTTGAGTCACATTAATTTCACACTTGAAATACAGTCGATTCTGTTCATTCCCAGAAGGCATTCTTAAAAGTACTGCAGTACTTTGAGGATACATTGTCATTAATGGGCATCTTCTGTATAAAATTACTCTTTCTAAACCTCAAAAGTTGATGTCGTAAAGAAATGAACTTGTATAGACACAGAAATATCAATGGAAAGCATATTCCAAGACAACTCCATCAATGAAGACTGAGAAATCGTACAATGGTTTATTGTTTTCCTCTCTCTGAAGCATTACTTTTTTCATCAAGTCACTGTTTTTATTTGTGTTTTTATGAGATGATAAATTGTTTTGCTTCTTGCTTGTGTTCATTTGGTTAAAAAGAAGGATGAGACAATGACAGGTGCTAAGACATTGTACAGGATAAGTTGTGCAAAGTATATTTTTTCCACAGTAATTTCATTTATCTACTTCCCTCTGTCTCACGATTCCTTTTTTTTTTAACACACACTGATTTACATGTTCATGTTTAAAGAATTAGCACATTGGGTGAATTTAGCTAATGGAAATAAATACTAAAAGTTTGTTTGCATCAACTACAACACAGGAAAAAACTGAGCAGCATTTAGACAATACATCTATTTAAAACATCAGAACCAGCAACCAAATATTTCATTACTTGCCATCATGCCATAAGACAGGTCCTCAAGATCCACCATCCTGCAACTTTTATATGCAACACTTCTCCAACACTCCTAAATCAAATGTCATCTGCATGTCATTCAGCTCTGCAGAGGCCCGGTAACGAGCCAGTCATTTGATTCAGGTGTGTTGAAGAAGGGTTGCATCTAAAAGTTGCAGGATGGTAGATCTGGAGGACCGGACTTGGGCACCCCTGCCATAAGAGGTCAGAAAACAGGATCTCTGTGATGGCTTCTAGGACTCTATCCTTTGAGTCCACTATGCTCTCATGGCACTGAGGACAAGTAACCCACAATTCCTGGTACACTTTAAGCGTAATTTACACACATGTTTTTTTTTTTACATAAATGACACATCATATGGATGGGGTAAAGGCAGAGAGCAGAGTGTTGCCTCATGAATGCCACGACCCAGTTTCCTAAGAGAACATTGCATTGTGAGACAGTGTTGGTCTCCTCTTTTGTCAGAGGTTTTTAATGTTGTGATTGATTCATTTATGATCATAACATAATAATAGGCTGTTTGCATCTTTAAACCTTCAAATGAATTGAAACAGATAAAACATCTCCATTAATTGGTTTTGGATATGACACTGTTGTAACAATTATTCTGTTTGCAAGTCAATGAAGCATTTTGATGCAGGCATCTGGTGATAGTGAAGTGGACATGACAAGTTATTTTAATTAGCCTATTGAAGCCTATCCAGTGTGAATAACAAACAACTGCTTTATCATCAGGGACTAATTCTAGAGACTGAACTATGAAGACAATTGTGCAGTAGATGGCTAGAAGATTAGAGAAGAGAGACACTGAAATGAACTTTTAGTTGTCATAGCTTGTTAATAAATATACAACACAGTAATTCTGTTATTGTGCCCAAATTAAGATTTATTTGTTTGTGGTAATTTCGGATCTGATGTGTGACCAAAAGAAAAACTGAAACAGGTTTCTTTTGTTTTTTAAATTATTATTATTTCCTTACACCAAAAGTATAATGATGCTACAATTTCAATAGAATCCATACATTGCTCCTGCTGGCTCTCTCAACCTTTTCAAGTGTTGAAGCCTCTTTGCTTTTGTAAGTAGGTCAGTGTATCACTACACACTGGGGCGCTGTTCACTTAGTTATACCTCGTATCAATGCTACTTCATAGAAGAGTACTTTCTACTTTCAGTGGATCTTTCCTAGATGCACTGATCAAATATTTCAGTTTCAACACAGACCACATATGCTTTATCAAAATGACTAAAACAAAAGAAACGTGTGGACACATCACTAGAGTATTTAACCACACAGAAAGTCTTGAAGTCAAAAAAAAAAAACAAGACAAAATCCCCTCTTATTTTGTCATGAATCATTGGATTGTTAAGTCTCCATAAATCAAAGCTATATTTAAAACCATCAAGTAGAAAACTATTTCTTCTTCCCACCAGAAAAGGAATATAAAGAGCATTTCATCCTCCACAGACTGGAAATAGACCCTCAATGAATCATGGTTCATTCAATGAAGACATTCTGAGTGACTGACATGATGACAGCAGTAAACATGAAAATGACAAATTAGGAACCGTAGGCGGTGATGGACATTCAATGAATAAAATGTCTCAATTTTGTCAAATCAATCAAACTTGATGTATCTTTATAAACTTGATAAAAAGAAGAGTTTTAATGTGGGTGTGAATTATTGGATTAACGTAACTTTTTTTATTTAATAAAGCTTTATTTAAATGTCAGTGTTTACTTTTTAATGCCTCGTTGTATAATCTGTTTAAAAAGTGGAGTGGACTATTTCTGATCATGTCAAAAATAGTGTTTGGGCCATGTTTATGGTAAAAATGCATCTAGTGTGTTACTTATCATTGTTTATAAATGGATATAAAAAAACTTTGTTGAACTCCTTGTTTTCAGTCTCATCTGAGTAAAAGGTTTTGTGAAATATAGTTTCCCAAAACCATTTAACTGAGCAGAACACAGTACTGTTGCCATGGCGCCAGGGATCACTGAAATACACAAGTGACCACTGACCTGAAGTCCATTTTGCTTTGTAAAATAACAAAAACATCCGTTTTTATAGTTTTTTCTGTGATTATGACAAAAAAGATAAACAAAAGGATGTTTTTTTAGGACATAAAAAAACAAACACACCAACAGCAGCATATCGCATATTTCACAACTAACTACAGGAAATCGTGAACTAATTAAAAACTCAATTTTGGATTTATTAGTTGGATTTGTACAGCAACTAAAAAAAAATGCATTTGGAGAGAAGTTTTTACTGTAACTGTTTTCATTTCCATTAAGCTTCCTTTGAGCATCATTAACCTTTATGGTAATCACCTCCGCTTACAGTCCCAAGAGAGACTCATGATGGCTCTCTGGCAGAAATGATGTCACACACAGTCATCCTCAGGTTGCTCTTGTTAAAATTAAACACGAAGGATCAATAACTCATGAGTAATAGCTTTCTTGCTTCATGGAAAATGTGACATTTTTTTGAGTCATACATGCTGCTACACATAAAAAAACACAGATGATAATATTTGTGAAATTTAAGTTTGAATGCATGGTAGCATAAGCACCTGAAGTATCTTATGAAACTTTTTGATGAATCTCATCAAACATTATATATTGTATTTTTTTAAGACAAATTAGGACAGGGATCTCAGGATGAAACAGAATCAACAGTTTAATAAGCTAAAACTCCTCTCTGAAGCAGGCTAAATAAATTAATAAAGATTATTAGGACAGCCTTAATTAATTGAGGGGCATAGTGTTTCAGCTGAACTGCTGTACCTCTTGACTCTAATTACCGGTTTGACTGCATAGCAAGAGCAAAGCTCCCTCTCTGATGCAGCTTAAGAGCCCCCTTCAGTCCCAGGACAGATGTTTCATAACATCTTCACAACTGTGGAGTGAAACTCTTTGCTTGTCTACTTGATGGTAATGTTGCATACTTACAATACAGACTGATATGCCCAGCATCCACATTACATGAGGTCTCACCCTGATGTTATTGTTTTAATTGAGGTGCTTATGTCCTTGTCAATCAGATTAAGAAGAGTCTGAGGTTGAAGGACTGTTTTCATGTTGCATCAACAGCTACTATCAGCTCTGCAATATAAATGTGCATTATAGCCTTTCACTGCAGTGACACAGTTGTAATTATCAAAGCAAACTACTCTGCACTCACCTATCTGTGTACATCTTTTGTGCCTTATGCTCATTATTTCTTTGTTTGATAGATAGTTGTACAAATTAAGAGAAATACAGCATATTTGATCTTGAGGCAGGCTTCATGCTGTATTCACTTGTGCATTTAAGTTGTTTTAATATACTGCATGTTCAGTTTTATTGTTTTATATTGTATACAAAACATCTGATGATGAAAAGGGGATTTTGTAACCTGTGCAATGACTCAGCTAACAGTAACTATAAAAGTTCAGACCATTTGAAGTAAGGATTGATTGTGAGTTGAATGGTGGTTATTTTAAAGAGGTTGGGATGCTGAAGGAACCAGAAATTCCTAACACCAGATTTAGAAATAAACAGACATGCTTAAGCTGTTGAACAAATGACAAGAAGCCACACAGAGTTCATCTTGTTAATTCTTGTACAAAACATTGTAGACAAAAATGCTCTCACTGTATGTGAAAACTTAGCACTGCAGGGCTGACACATTTGCAGTGTTGTGCAAACACAGCAAATCAGAACAAGGGTTTTTTTTTTTGCCTAGTCTTTCACATTTTGATAGTTTTGTAAATAAAGTACGAGACCATAAACAATTTTGAAGTTAAATAATGTCTCTAAATTCTCCCTTGGGGTAGGCTTGGATTTAATATGAGATGTGAGAAGTCTCTGTACGTGCCCTGTGATGGACTGCCAGCCTGTCCAGGGTGTACCCTGCCTCTTTCCTAGAGACCGCCGCTCCAGCTCCCCCTATGATCCTGCACTGGAATAAGTTGGTATAAACAGTGAATGAAAAGATGGATTTTGCTCTCTTTATCTAAACTAAAGTAAAAAAAAAAAAAAAACAAACAAAAACATTACAGTTAGCTTAGAATTTAATGAGAATAAAATAAAAATTTGCACTTGATAAATTATAAAAAAAAAAACAATATTAGCACTAAAGAGATGTTCACAACCACTACCTATATATGCTACACTGTAAATAACAGAGGATCAGTCAGGGAAAAAGTTTAAAAACCTATGTGGGTGAATGTTTGGTGAGCTCTTAAGCAGGCCTCTGGTAAATTACCTGCCATCCTCTAGTAAAATACCTGCACTCACAGAGGTAAATTAAATTATATCTGTATTCCATTACGCTTTTCAAGCTTGCTCTAGACCAGAGAGGTCAGGATGACCAGCTCAGATTTTTCACCTGGTATTTTTGCAGTTTTTTTTTTTTTTTTTTTAGCAAGAGACAGTTTTATTAACAGATGTACAACATACTACTATCACTGCCAGACTCCCTTATCAGTGTGCTCACACTTTGTCAATGTCTGCTGAATCTTCAACAGCTGGGACAGACCAAGCTCCTGTTTGGCTTAACAAACAAAACTGTTAATTTTCTCAGACTTTACAGAGATCATATTCTTATTTATAGTAGCATTTCTTAGTTGTTTTTGTTTGGGGGGGTGGGGGGTGCATACAAAACAGGGAAAATTTACAAATTTAATACTAAAATCTATTTTACAGTCCTTACTTTTCTCGCCCTACTCAACAACAATGTGAAACACATCTGCTCAATTCATGTCTGTAACCAGGTTGGCATGCCTCGGTTAAAGCAGACTGAGCTCTTTTGGAAGAACCCTAAAGAGACAAGAGCTAAAATTAAGAAATTCAGAATACAGTAGATGAAAACACAGGAATGTAGGCCCACGAACATTTCTTTTAAATCTTTTACTCACATTAAAGTACATAAACCTGTTCTTGTAGACTCCTAAGAAGACAATAAAGCAGTAAATAGGAAAAATATAAAGGATGTTAATAATTATTACCATTTGTCAGCTTTCTTTTAGGTTGATTTTAGTTGTATATCCTTTAAATCTTTAAGAAGTAATCGTTAAGGACTTAATGAAACGAGGCAACTGTTCCTAGTTTCTTTGCATAGACAAATTTATCCGTTATCACTTTGTCTGTATGATACATAAGTGTAGCCAACAACCATTTATTTAGCAAGTTTCACCAAATTTTTGTTCTAATGTAGATCAGATCCATCTGAATTTAACATTTAAATTAACAACAGCAGCTGCAACTTAATTCTACTGTTAATCAAGCCAGTTGGCCAGTAAGTTATTTTGTCTTCAGGGCATTTTTTAAGCACATTTTCATTCATTAAGTCAAGTTCATTTAACAAGACTTTGAGTGGGCATGAAAAACCAGCGTAGTCTCATAAAGCTGGGGTTTTGAATTATGCATACATTACAAAAAAACTGCCAGCATTTCATCGAACACGCTTTTAAGACAAGAGTACACAAACTGTTGTGAAACTGGTATTTTTGATGAATACTTCCCATCAGTACTGTGATGCGGGACATGTTCAGGGTATGTTATGATAGTTGAGACAGAACTGGTAATGACGCCTGTGGCTGTAAATGCTCAATATAGCTGAGTGATTCATCCTTAGCGGAGACAGTGAAAGGACGTTATTGTTGCTAGGTTGAATTTTTTTGTTCAAAAAGGAAAATGAAAACTTGAAGTTGATTTTAAAAAAAGTGTACTTTTTAAAAAAAATAATAAAGCCTTGCACTGTTGAAAAGAACTTTAAAGAACCACATAAAACTTGAGGATGAGCATATTTATTCTTATAGTGTTTTAGCTGTAATAGTCTTCAATACATCAATTTCCTACATAAAATAAAGAATAATAGATGATTAACCTGCTGAGGAACCAAAGAACCAATCACATTCTTACAAGCTGATGCTCTTGCTTTTCTAGGCTTTCACATCAGGTTTTAATAGAAACTTGAAATAAATCTGTTTCCTCTCATGATCACACAACACATATTTTATACAATTTAAACTTTATGGCACATAACATTAGCTCCATTTAGATCCAGCTGGCATTTGCTCACCACTGAGAGAAAGTGTTTTAGTTTTTGAACCAGCCTACTACCAAATAATTTCTTGAATAGTAAAAAGACAACTTTTTTCAAACAATTCAATTGTAGCAGGTCATAATAAGAGCAGCAAGATTTTAGTAGCTTTAATTATCTCATAAATTAGTAATGAGGAAAGAAAGTGCTTAGTATGATATCAGAAAAATGACATTTTTTCTCTTTACTCAATGGTTTATCACTGTGAGATCAATCAGTGCCCTCTAAAAGTGTATCGTGATCAGTAATATAATCTCTAATAGGGTAGTACTTATATAATCATTCCTATTAAGTTGATTTAAAATGTATTAGTTTTCAACTGAGGTACTTAATATTTGATTAAAACTTAGTAATTAAAGGCACAAGTGTTTTTTTGGCTGCGACAAGTCTGAGTGCCCTCAGAAAGTCAAAGGCAGATTGCAACAAGTTGCAGAACAAAGCACTCAGCGAAATAACAAATTATATACCAACCATTTCACAATGATCACACTCTTAAGTACACATACTCACATTCACACACCTCTTCAAAGCCACATGTGGAAGTAGCTGCATTGCTGCATTTTACTTTGGGGCAGCTGATGCTCAGGTGGAGGAGCAGACGTCTATTACCCAGAAGGCCAGAGAGTAGGGTCCAGGCTTCCCCAGACAAGGCAAGACACTGAACCTTATGTTGCCTCCTGATGTGTCTATCAGGGAATAAATGTGTGTGATAGAGAAAAGCACTTAGTATAATATTAGTAGAAGTGCTGTATGATGTGTGTGTGTGGTTGGGTAAATGTCACATGTTGTGCAAAAGCACTTTTAGTGGTCAACAAATGACTAGAAAAGCACTAGATATAAGTATATATAAGTACAGTCCATTTACCATTTACTCTAAAGATTTAGAGAGTATAAATGCAAAAACCAGTACAATGGACATTATCAAAATATCTCTTCCAGGAGGCTTAAGTGTTTTTACAGGTTAATTGGGTAAAAGTAGATCCCATAAATATGCAGGACCATTGACCAAGATTAAAAGTTTTATACGGTAATAACTGAACCTTTAAATAAATTCTGAAGCTGACAGATAACCTGAGCAAAAGTATTTAAAACTGATTAAATTATTGAGTAATTGGAGCTGTGAGTTTCTTGTCTTTGGAAGCCTAGAAAACATACTCAGTGCTGCAGGCAATAACAGCAGGTAGAGTTTCTATATTAGCTTAAGAGAGAAGTGGTCAGACTCAATAAAACGTCTAATTTGTTATAATGTTGAATTTAAAACTCAGTTTTTTTTCTAGTTTGCTGAAGACCGACTTAATAGTCCCAAATGTGCACTGTCATTGATTGGTGTTAATAATTGCAGCCAAAATCTGTCCAGAACAGAACTTGGAATAGCAACAGACGAGGCTGTCTCTGTAGAGAAATATAACACTTCACTAGTGGCTCACAAAACATAATAATTAAGGGGAATATGGTTTGTATGATTGTATGATTTTTAAAATCTGCTTTTAACTATTGATTGCCAGGTAGTCAGTCATTCCTCAGACATTCTCTTGTGATTGCTGGCAGTATGTGTCCCATATGATGAAATATCACAACAAACAAAACAGTGAAAGAGAAAAAATGACAGCAAAAGCAAATAATTACTTTGAAAGTGTGTTGAAAGAAAATGCCAGATAAAAGACAGATGAAATAAATGTGCACAATTTCTGTGTAATCCCCCTGACAATTTACTCCACCCAGCAGTTTGACATTTTATAAAGAATGTGTTAGCCATAGCATGAAAATTCACTGCTAATCAAAGGATCAGTTAGGGAAGAATCCGTTGCCATGAAGTAAAAAATGATCCTGTCTGTATTATTGGTTTACAGAAAGGACCACCAAGTCCAGTCCTCAAGGACTGCGGTCCAACAGGTTTTAGATGTTTCCCTGCTGCAAGACACCTGATTAAAATGAAATTGTTCTCCTACAACTTAAGTTCTACACAATGGTCCATTAATATGAGTCAGGTATTGCAGCAATGAAACATCTAAAACCTGCAGGACAGCAGCCCTCGAGGACTGGACTTGGTGGTCCTTTACGTAGAGGATTCATGATTATCAATTAACTCTAGTTATATTCCCTATTTGCCTGTCTTAGTTTTTTATGCAAATATATAAGTATGCAAATATTATTTGTTTAGATTTATGTGGGGGCCTAAATTGATTTGCCTAGACTGACTTTGATAATTCAATATTCAAAAAATAAAAATACACCAGAACAGGTTCTATGATTCATGATAAAGCCTCCAGCATGTGTATTTTGCAGACAGATAATCTCTGTGATTAACCTCTTACAAACATGGCATGACAAGTAGTCAGCCCAGTTATTCAAACTTCCACACTTACAGTGTAGATAATAACTATAATCATGGTTATATCCTCTTGAATGAAGAAATAAAAAACTTATCTCTGCATCTGATATTCTATTGTCTTTCTTTCCTGCGATATCTTTTTAAGGAAGTTCCTTCCTGTCTCATAAATTCAATTTATTTTCTTTTTTTCCTTGCAATGCTATCCACCCACTATGATGACCTTTTTCTATACTGTACACAAATCAGATATAAGATTTATCTAATAAAAGAAATATGAGTCAGGGAGAGGAAGAGGAATGTAGTGATCACTTGGGTTACTTCAACACGTGCAGCAGAGACCCATGTAGACAGCTTAGTATCAGTACTAAGACCCAGGAGCTGGCTGTGGGTTCCAGCACAGACACTTGCAGACATTTTGAGGAGGTGGTGATGAAAGGTGCTTTGAAACTGCTGCTGACCAGAGAACAGCAGGACAAACATCTCTGTTTGAAATGTTGTGCTTGATGTAATGTTTGCTGCCTTTGCAGTGGTCTGCATGATGCAGCATGAGAGTGAGGAAGGCAGAGCTGAGACCAGGCAAGGCAAGGAGTAAGGAAGAAGGGCTGTTTTCTCATTAATGCTGGAAACTTCCACAGCACTGAAGGGAGGATGTGAACAAAAGTAAACTATCTGAGAAAACACCCCTCGCCCACTGCTGTGACCTCATGCAGCTGAGGATCGTCATCAAGCTCAGCTTTCTTGACCTCATGAAGTGCTAGAGGTATTCACTTGAGTGTTAAATAGTGGACTACTTCCTATGCAGAAAGTTGAGCTTAGAGAATGTGCTTATCATCTTCAGAGGATGGGCGAGGAAACAAATATGAGATACTGTATGAGTATGCTGTTAAAGATATATAATATACATTCACATGATGGTATTTTGACATCCACCTGCTGCAGCAACTTTCTTAATCTAGATCAATTTTAATAAAGATTATTAAAATATGTTAAATATAATAGAATATAATCACTAAGTGTGGGCTGTTTAAAATTTGTTCCAGCTGCACTTTTTTAACTTTTGTTCTTTCTCTGCAGATGCCAGAAGCTTTTTCTTTGACCTATTCAATTTCTCTCTGATCTGTCAGCTAGACAGTTCTTTAAGTAAAACGCTCTTCCTACATCCCCCCACTTATTGCTAAAATAATGGTCCTTTGCAACAGCAAAACCTTTTCATTGCATTTACATATGCACACAGACTAATCTTTCTAATAAGTTTTTTCCTCTGGTCTGAAGTGTCTAAAATGTAAATGTGCTTGCAAAGTTGATTGCTGTCTTTCTCAGCTTTACCACACACAGTTCAATTAAAAATGTGTGCTCTTGTGTGTGCACACATATCTCTTGAATAAAGCCCAGGGCAATTGAGAGAGGGAGGGACACCACATGAATACAAAACACAAGGACAACCGGAAGTGCTGCTGCTCTCGGTTCAGCCTGAGAGGGGCAGAAGAGAGCTGATTAAGCCTCCTCTGATCCAGCAGCGAGTTCAGTCTCTGAGGAAAGTGCAGACTGAGGTTACTGCAGGACATCTCAGCCGTCTGGTCATTCATTTGCTATTCAGACAGTGATTCCAGAAGTTTCCTCAGATTTCTATTAGAAATGCATTTAACAGTTGAGGCTGTTGGCATATAATTAAGCAACCACATCAAGCATTTTGGCATTAACACTTCAAAGCGATCAGTAATTTAGTGTTTTACTTTAGTATCTTGCATATAAAGTGTTTTACATTCATACTCCATGTGTTTTGCACATGCATTAATGCAAAGATACATGACTAACTGTGCACCAGATATTTCTGTGTTCGTCCTTCATCCCATGATGCAAGTCTCTTCTCCAAAAGAGGGATGACATCAACACTTTCAACAAGTCACACTCAGGTCTAACAGTGATTCATCATATCAAGGCCTAATTAGGTCAGACACAACTGAAAGCCAAATTAAAGTTGCTTTTTAGTCTGCCACATTGCTTCCAGTAGAGGCCTGCATCTTAAAAGAAAGCCCTTAGGCAAAAATTATGTACTTGCATAATAGCTTAAGGGCAATTTTTCTTTTATGTATAAATTTAATTTACATGTGCATTTTCCTTTCAGCTGCATGTTTGAGGTTTTTCACTGTATTCTTCCCCACAGCATGTTGTTCAACATCAGGTTTGTCTGGTCCATTCCCACAGCTGTTGCTTTTTTAAAACACTCCTTTGTAGATTTATCTGTATGGATCATTATCCTGATGAAAGATAGAAATCTGTTCAGCATCAGCCTTCAAACAGATAGAGTCACACTTTCTTTAAAGAACTCATTCATGTGAAGGCAAGGCAAGTTTATTTGCAAAGTACATTTCATATACAAGACAACTCAAAGTGCTTTGCATAAAACATTAAACACATTACAGCAGCGTGCAGCGGAAGCATTAAAAAGTACATAGAAAACAAATGTTAAAAAGAAATTAAATAAATTAAAGACAGAAAACGCTCAAATAAAATAAGATAAAATGCAAGAAATAAAAGTTACAGTATGAGGCAGTAACAGTTGCTTTGATAAAAGGAAGCAAACTGAAATGTTTTAAGCCTGATTTAAAACTGCTGAGTTTCAACAGACCTGCAGTTTTCTGGGAGTTTGTTCCACATGTGAGGAGAATAAAAACTCCATGTTTAGTTCTGACTTTGGGAAGAGAAAGTAGACTTGACCCTGTTGACCTGAGAGATCTGGTGATTCATAACAAACCAGGATGCATTTTGACCCTAAACTGTTAAGTGTGTTATAAAGTCTGGCAAAGCAGAATTTATGTTGGATAAAACTAAGGTCAGACTTTAATCAGGAACGACAGATGAATGGAATCTTGGTAGAGTTAATTTTACTTGCAAGGAGTTCACTTCAGCACAAAGATAGAGACAACGAGCTGTGAACAGTGTGCAGCCAGCTGCGTACCGAATGTGAGCCAAATGCGAACTGAGGATACAATTGCTCAGCACAAGTGTTAAAACTGTGTTATCTTCTTAACAAGGTCATGTTCAGTTTTCCCATGAGAAAAGTAAGATTCACAGAATATGATTCACAAAATGTTCCAAAGGTCTTGAGAAGAAAACAGTTATAACCATAAAACTATTATCTTTATTTCTCCTAACAATTTATAATTGAAGCAGTGGTCACAAGTTACCAGTGAAGTAAACCTAAATTATGACATTTCCATCACTATACGGGACTGTATGAGCCTTTTTTCCTAAATTCTTTTTTGTTTGTTTGTGTGTTTGTTTGTTGGTTTGTTTGTTTGTTTGTTTGTTTGTTTGTTTGTTTGTTTGTTTGTTTGTTTGTTTGTTTGTTTGTTTGTTTGTTTGTTTGTTTTTTGTCTAGCTTTTGTTTACTTCTTTATTAGTAAGGTGGAGTTTTGCTCTAATTTAAAAGTATTTTTCCTGCCATGCCTCTCATACAGGATTGCAGCATTGAGTTTCAGCTGCAAGATTATGTGATGACATTTTGAATTACTTTTCCATCAGACCAAATAAATATTCGGCCAACCCTTCATAAAGTGGCAGTTCCTTAAAATATATGAATGGTTTTCTTTAGAGTCAGATACCTTACCAGATGTACTCTTCTACACAACCTGAATACTTAACCTTTACCTGAATGTTAAGGGCTTTTAGAGACTTTTAATGTTCTTGCAATGACATGTCTCATTTCTACAGCACAGTGAACACATCAACTACACGTGCAAAATTAAATAAGACCAGTTCCACCTTCGCTAAGGGGGCTTTAACCGTTGGCTTGTAATCTAGACTGCATCATTTTGATTTTATAAACACCAGATAAGGAGAAGGCCTATGTGTTACTGATTCCTAACAAGTTTCAGAGATAATCTATTTACCTTTTTAGTGGTAGGTGATTATTTTTTCACATGGCGTTTTGTTAAAAGAGTTAATCAAATGCATCTTTATCTCTCTAAAACAACATTTATTCATTAGGATTAGTGTGAGGCTTCTTTTACATCATTGCAAATAACATTGATGTTTCTTGTGAGTCCTTTGTCAGTTAATATGTGATCCGATACACTTCACTTTACTCTTTAAATAACACTCTTCATATTTGGTATATATATAAACAAAGATGGTTTTAACTTGAGAGGGAGGAAACAGTGAGGGGGAGTGAGTGTGTGATGGTGGTGAGTGTGCGGATGCCCATTCTTTGTGTGGGGGAGTGTGAAAGTCTTTGCTGGTTGGTTAACAGCTTAGCATCATTTTTAGCCCAGAAGCCTCGTGCCTTAGGTCTCCCCATCCTACAACCTACAACAGGGCCTGAGGTGGGAGTGGACTGTGTGTCAGCGCTTACTCATACTACAATTCGTAGTGATGGATCACCAATTAAATAAGAAGAATGACTTCTTGTTTGTCTTTTGAGTCCACAAAGAGGCGGTGATGTTAGGGCTGGTGACAGTCATATGTTTGTATTAATAGTGGCAGTGTAGGAAGTAAACTGGCTGATGTTTTGGTAATTTGTTGCATACTCAATATCATCAATACCACTTAAGAGAACGTCACAGAGAGAGATCCTGAGGTAAAAGCAAACTATTCTGCTGCGTATGAGGTAGCATTATACTCTGAAACAGAGAAATAATAGAGAAACACTTCTCTAAGCAATAATAGCTTGCTTCAAAATCCCTAGTGAAAAAGTTGCTCAGAAAATGATGCTGACACTGCAAAATGCCAAGGAACAAATTGCTTGCTTTAGAAATCAGTGAGATCTCAGCCATTTTACAACTACTTCCTATCCAGATGGAGTTGTCTTGAAGCTGTAGATTAGGATGTTATCTGAGAGCTCTGAGGTTGTCTCACCCATGTTGCCCCAAAAGTTTTCAAACTGATCTCAATAGTTATATAAATGCATGTGATAACAAGTTTATTCATTCATTCATTTGTAGACCTCTTAGTCTAATTCAGAGCCACAGGGAAGCTGGAGCCTATCTCAGCTCTAAGCAGGCAAGGGGCAGATACACCCTGGACTATCCAGTCTATCACAGGGCCAAGATACAGAGACAAACAACCATTTACGCTCACACTCACTCCTAGGGATAATTTGGAGTGACCGGTTAATCTAACGTTCATGTCTTTGGATGGTGAAAGGAAGCCAGAGTATCAAGAGAGAACTTACGCATACATGGGGAGAACATGTAAACTCCACAAAGAAAGGCCACTGTCCAAACTTCTCCCCAGCCAAGGCTCGAACCAGCGACTGCGGTGCTAACCACCACACTGACATGCAGCCATATAACAAGTAATCATTACTAAATTAAATTTAGTAATGATTAGGAATTAATTGAATTTAGTAAATGAGAAAAATGGGAGGAAAATAATCCATGCAAATTAACTACAATGAAGCATTTCACAATACAGTTTTACTCTGGTTGTTGTCTGCAGCTGAGAAAGTAGGTCACTTTTCTGATATGTGTAACTCACATCGCACATATCGTGCTTTATGTAAACTTTTTTCTATTTCCAGTCAAAACAGTAAGAAATACAGTTACATTTTGAAAAAAAATCTATATATTTTTTGGATCCATTCTATATTTGAACATTGTGACATGAGGTAAATCAGTAGCAATCAAAGTGTTACAGTTGGGAGGCTCGATTTGGGGACAGATGGCGTCCAACTCCTCCAAGACATCTGTTTACTGAGAACTATGACATGTGTGCCTGATGCTAATCATAAATGGGTAATAGACAACAAATCATTGCAGTAAGTAAAACTTGCACAGTGACCTCAAGTCTCAAAAGGTGTATTTGAAAATATATTGACAATGTGTTCAAAAGTTGTTAATTTTTAGAAATCGGTGAATTGATTTAAATCGTTATTGCCATGGTGGTTGGGTTTCTTGTATCTAACAGATTGTTTATTCCCATTTCATAACAGAACATATAATAGATACAATGGTCAACAGTTCAAAACATTGCAGATTATTAATAATTACTGATTTAGGAATGTATCAAACAGTTGGCCAAACTGGCCAAATTCCAAACAGTATAACATCAACCAATAGCAGTGGCCAATATTTATCTAGCATGTCCTTGTTGTATTGCACTGACATTGTCCTGAAATTGATAAGATTTGTTTACTCTTAATCTGAGAAGTCATTTGGTTTGAAATGGTTTAACGGGCTAAAAAGCCTTGATTTTTGTTTTAGAAATGATCTTTGTATGTAAAAGTTTCTTTTAAAAGATAGTGTGATTAGAGATATATTATAAAGCATATTCTGATGTTTCCCTGGTCAAATTATATTATTAATTGATACTGGCCTAGAATTTATATCTATCAATAAAATCTCAAAAATTGCACAAATGCACCATGTTGGTTTGTTCACCACAGACGTGCAGCTTATGTCTCAATGCATTATCACTTTCATATTTAACACCTTCATACATCTTACTGCATGACGATGTTCACAAGTGGCATTAGGTTATATTTCTTTAAATTGTGGCATTCACACTTCTCGACTCGCTGAGTGTATTATATTTACTTTCATGTTCAGCACTTTTAATTTGGCTACAAAATCTTATAAAAAGAAAACAGAAGACATGGCAGAAGGCGCTAATCCATGAATATTCATGCATTGCAATGTGTGTTCAAGACCCACCATGCTTAATCCTGAAAGTCCTTTTTATTATTTTTCTGCTTTCCCCTTCCTCTCAGATGTTTAAGGTTAGTCGTTAGAAACATGTGGTTAGGGTTAGAAAATATTTATGATCTGGGATGTATGAAATGGAAATGCATTTTCATGCTGGTTGTAATTCCTGTCATGTCATTTGGACGCTGCACTACACAAAGCACCATCACATTCAATTTACAACCATAGAATGTGATACTGTAAATGTAAATATTTATATTATGGGCTATTATATTATTATAGTATTTTGCGTGGTTATCATTTTACTTTTTTTTTTTTTTTAACCTACACTTTTACATGACAACTTTCTGTCTCATTGCACCTATTCACACCATATGTAGATGAAGTAAGAAGCTGTTTTTATTGACACCTCTTTGTAAACTGTATTCAACTTGTAAAAAGCACCAAAAGATTTACTGACAAGGTCACTGATAGTAAAGTATCAAAGCAAAACATTTACCTGTCAGTGAGCCAAAAGAAAACTAGAAGACAGTGAATGCAAGAGAGGAAATCACCGGGTGAGCAGTTACTTCATTTCTGGATGTGGAAATTGGTGGATGTTATTTTATGCCCCAAAATGTCCCAAAGATGTGTTTATGCTTTAAAAGATATGTACAGTAAATCACTGAGTTCAAGCTAATAAAACTTCTCTATTTTAACTCACCTTTAACATTAACTTATTTAATGTGTTTTGAATAACAAGCATCATATAAGCAAAGCACAAACAGAACATCTTACAGTGCAATGTTTGCTCTTACATATTACATAAAATCAGATAGAAGTAAGTCATTTGAGCTGGCAGTAGGCCATTTAATGTCTATTTACTGCACCTATAAACTGCTGTAAATACCCGCCATCTCCTTGTTTTGCTAGAATTTATTAAAATGGACAGCCAAGTAAAAATAGCTTTCAAATTATGAGCTCCACTTTGTATTTCAATTTTCAGAACATAATCAATTATGTTACATTTATCTTGGCTGATACTGTTTGATACTAAATGAAAACAAATACAGATGTCAGTCAGGCGAGGGGTTCTGTAAGTGGTTCAATCATTCTGTTTTTGCAGAGTTAAATTATGTTGATATATACAGACTATTTTCTTCAAAGAAGACGGCACTTTGTGCACAGGTAATTGAATCTCATAAATTTGAAAACCCTCTCCCTAAAACCTGGTTTTAGGAAATGAACACTATTTTTTGCTCTGTTGTAGCAGTGGCATGACCTGAACTAAGGGCTGATTACTGTCCTTGTCGAGCAAGATCCACTTTTTCATCCAAGAATAGCCATTTAATGATAGGTTTATTTTCAGAGCAAAAAAAACATACATGCATTCTTTGTGCAAATGGTATATTTGGATTTGGAATAAACCCTGCAATTAGTTTTGGTGACTATTTTTCTTGGAGACACTTGCTCTATATATAAAGTCAAAACTAAAATGTCATTTGTTGGTGGTTATTTGTTTAAGAAGCAATTGCTGTAATGAGTCAGTTTGATGATGGAAAGGCTTATAAGAACTAACACAGAGCAAGAGACAGCTATAAGCTTGTCGCAGCCTCTTTTTTTAAGAAGAAGCAGAACTCTTGAGTAATGATAACTCTATAAGAATTGCTGCTTCATCTTTATCCTTCTCAGTGAAAGGGAGCATGAGAGGCAGATGCAGGGATGAGGGCTGGTGTGAGATTCTGCAGAAGTTTAATATTTTCTGTCTTGTAGTGCATCCTTTTATTTCAGTTTGCAGTTAGCTTCCTAAATCCCTTACTTAAATGTAGCTTTCTTGATCAGCAAAGCTGATATGTTTTTGTGAAAACCAGCAAAGATTAAATTAATTTGCCTGCTACTTTTGACCAAGACAGCAGTGCCCCATTTATGCCCTTCAATCTTCAGACATTTGAAAAATGGATTACATAACTCACTCTCCGTAACATAAGTGCGTTATCTATCACTTTAAACCTTAAGAGCAATTTTATGTTTTTTGACTGATAGGCTGATCAAATAAAACTGCTCTAGTCAGAAGATTTGACTCTCAGAGTTGAATGCAAGTGGCAAAAACTCTGATATTACAGGAGTCCCACACCTACTGGACTCCAGCAGGAGTTATTACCTTTTGACATGAATACACACAGACTTCACATTGTGTAATGTAAATCAATGGGTCAGCAAGACAGAAAGGGTTGGATAGCTTGCCAGTAAAGGTCAATACTTCTGCACAGTAGGTATTGGATTTGCCGTCAAGTATCGAACACCAATTTTCCAGGCTTTTAAAACCACTAGAAGAAAAAAGTGCAGGAACAACAGTGATCCAGCTTTAGTTTACTTTACTTCTGATTTTAATGCCAAGTTTGTTTGTTTCCTTTTCTTTATTTTTTATTTTTATTAAAGTCAACTTGTGCTGAATCCCCAGGATGCTTGATTGGATTGGGAGTCTGGTGGTCAGGGCTGTTTCTTTGTTGTGTTCCTTAAGATGGAGTAGCTTTTGCAGAGCGATTGGGAACACTAGCTTGCTGAGGGAGACTGGTGTGGGAGGGTGGCATTTAACAAAGCGAATTCTACCTAAAGGCCATAATAACTACTATTATTCAGTTCACCTCTCAGAGATTTTAATGTTAAAGGTAATTAGTGTATATGTGATTCTTGCGCGATCACTTTAAGACAGTCTACATAAAAGGTTTCACATGCAAGATGAGTTTGTGGCAAAGAAAAGGTCATCATTTTTGTGCTCTTATATTGAATTCTTTAAAGGTCAGAAGAGGAAAGACAAATGTTTAAAGAAAAAAAACTTATTAATTTGGCTTTGAAGAAAAAACATGGTTACACAAGTATTCACACAGCTTTTGTGAGCAGAACTGAAGCATTAATCACTTAAGGCACTTACAGAAATTGTTATTTGTTCTTATGATTACTCCATTACTTCATAACCTCACATAGGTAGAGGACAAGACAAAAGCACAGTGCATATTTAAGTTGTTAAAAGTATAATAGGCACAGCTTTAGTATAAATCAAAAGGGTGTATAAACACTGTGCTCAGCCAGAACTTTCCTTCCATTTCTCTCTGGCTCTTTTGTCTACTTTGTTTCCAGTAAGAGCTGATTAAGCTATCGGAAGTTGAAAAACCCATTGCTAATACTGGTCCTCGAGAATTCACCACCTGCCTTCAAAATGATCCTCTGTCTCCATGGAAACCTAATCAGCTGAGAAAGGGAGTGACAGTCAGGCAGAGTCTGAGAGCAGACAGGTTGAAAGAGAAACAGAAGGAAAGACAGAACTGTGAAAGTGTTTCTGCAGTGCATTCACAATCATCATATCCCACCTGCTTTAACTTCATCACTTTTCAAACTCTTCAAGTCTTCACTGAAATTTATTAAATTTCTTTATAATTTTTTTTTTTTTTTCCAAATAGCACACCATGTCTGGTAATCATATAGTTTTCACCTTTTAATTGAGTGACATTAAGAAGTTCATAACACATTTTAAAAATCTTGAGTGGCATTTTATCACGTTATAGCAAACAAAAAACAGAAAATGTGAAGCAACCAAGGTATTTATCTTGAGTGATATCACTCCTTGTCTATCACTAACATTCCTTTCAACCTTCTACTGATATTTACCTAATTCAAGAGACTGTCTACTCCTCAAACTTTGGCTATGTACCATATGTGCATGCAAACACATATGGACTATGATTACATTCATTCAATACATGACAAACTTTTTGTCTAAAGTAGAGGAAATGTTTACACTGAAGATATGACCCATGGGCAAAAGCATTTAGTTTTGTCATCCAAGTGCCCTTCCTTATGCAGACTTTGCTCCTTGTTACACCATTGAATGACATCAGCGTCAGCATGGAAACACCGTTATGAGGTGCATTACCCTCATTATGCTTGTAGGTGCAGTACTTAACTTGATGGACTTATGAGTCGCATGCACAAATAACAGATATTACCATTTTCATTTGGAGGGCTTGTTGAACTTCTGGGAGGAAATATATGGTTCTTGAGCACCTGAATGCTCCTAATGACCACTACCAGTTACTCACTTTAGTTCACCTGCAGTGTGGTACTGGACAGGAAGGAAACTCTGTGGACAAACTAAAAGCTGAAAATGGTCAGTAAGACTAAGTAGTTGCAAAGTTATGAGTGACACCTCTGACATAATAATTTGACAAATTCAGTTTCAATGCAGCATACAGAAGTCTTCATCAACAGATATGCTGCATGTCTTTTCACTGCAAAGAGAAAAACATCTCTTTACAATGACACCATCAATTATTCCTTCAAGCCACATATCATTTAATTTGACAACACAAAATCGTATTTTATGATCTGCTCATTAGCCTTGACTTCATTTAGACACTTAAGCTTTATGTCTGCAAAGTATTACCCTCCCTCTCCTTCTCTTCTACATTCAGTCCATGCCCATGCATAATGCATGTCATACAGAGGATGAACTCTCTTTCAGTGCTCTTGTCTTTGATAAGCATTTGTTTGGATCCCCTGACACCAAATTCTCATCAACCCTTACAACGTAGTTTATCTCTCTCTACATGTCTATCCCTCACTCCTCTGCTGCAGCTCTCCATTGCTCTTATCACTGCTTTTCAATCAGTCCAGCACAAACTCAACATGCTGTCTACCTCTGCCTCGCCCACCACTTCCGCTCGCTCTCGTGTACTCTCACTCCCTCCCTTTGTCCTTGTATCTCTCTCTTTATCCTTGGGCAGCTGTCTCACAGCCAGGTTCACGTCAGCATAATGTGAGGTTGTTATGTTTTCTTGCCCACAGAAGAAAGCTGTTTCTCTCTCCTAACGACAGGTCTCTTGCTTTTCTCTTTATGTGTCTTCCCTTTGCACTGTCTGTTTCTTTGATATTTGCTCAGTGGACATCTGTAAATCTGTTTCCTGAGAAAATGACCATGTTCAGGGCAGAGTGACTATCGAGCTGTATTTAGGTGATGAAAATCAACTTGTTTGTGTGATTTATGCTGAAAACATGCATTTAAATGGAAAAGGTATTTGTAAATTATGTTGGGTTTGACTGAAACTGATAATAAAAGTTGCACCGCCATTTTTGCGTGCCAGGATGTATTTATGTAGAACATTTATTACTTAAGGCAAAGTGAACACAATAAAAGAAACAGACAAGAGAATACAGATAGTAACATATAATAGTGGGGTCAGTATAAAATGCATAATCATCAATATCATTAGTGTGCATATTCAAGTTAACAGATTAAAAAGAAAAACTTTCTAGCTTAATTAAAAGTGGTGACAAATAAAGTTTGAAGACATTTTTTCATTTATTTATTTATTTATTTATTTATTTTTGCTCTTTTTTTTTGGAGCAGACTTTAGGTCTTCTGATAGTTAGGAGCATAAGATCTAAATATGTATCCTCCTATAGATTCAACTCTTGGGATGAAAGGAAAAACTCGAGCCAGATTCTCTTTACACATTTCTGTGGCTCATATAGCATCAGTACATCAGATAGTTTGACCCAGAGCCCAAGGCATAAGCACACTGATCTGCCACTTGGGGCTCCCAAGAGTGTGTGAAATGTGGACATATTATTATTTTTTTAATAATAACATCAGTGGTCATAAAAATATAATTGAATAAAATATTTTTTATTATTATTAATTTGGTAATGTACACAAGAACCTAATTTTGTACCATTTTAACGACAATACTGCACATTTTGTGTTTGGCACACATGCAGCTGGGCTGTGCCTCTGTCATATGGTGCATGCATAAGTGAAAGTTCTGTATGCCACACTTACACATCACTTTGAATATTAAAAAAAAATTGAATTAATGCCTTTTTTTATTTGCTACACCAGTAAGGTTAAAAACCATAGCCAGATTACACTGGAATGATTTCAGCCAACTACAAATTAAGCATATGAATGTGTTACGTTTACTGTGCACGAAATGATCAAGTCAAGTTAAAGAAGTTAAACCATTGTTGCTGAGGGAACTGGAGGGATATATTCAGTTACACAGCTCTGACTAAGAAATCCTACATTTTTATATTACCTACAAAATGTATAATAATTATGGGGCAGGTGGTTTATGAAGGAGAATTACTTTTTCCACTTCAATCTTCTTTTTAATGGTAGACAAAAGTACAGAAAAATACCTAAAAGTCCCAATAATTGGCACTAATTGTTAGACATTGCAATGTGAGATTGTGTGTTTGCAGAGACTTTCTTTGATTGCTTTGGTTTTTTCTATTAGACATAGAAACATATATAGGGATGTGTTACACCTTTGCAAAGCATGCCTGCAAAACATTCAAGCTTTGTAAATGTAGAATACACACTCTTTCTGTGACGTTTCAGTCTGAGTTGCATATTATGTTTGCATAATCCTGCGAAGTGAACCCATTGCCCACTAATCCCTATTTGTGATAATTGTTTGCACACAGACTATTAAGCATGGAAGACTGTTAGGTACGCATTTCAGCAGAATGACATGATCTGACACATAAGACAAAGTACAGCATAGCCAGCACTAGTGTAATTGCCTCAGTAGAAATTTTTATGTTATAAAGATGTTCATCCAAAAAGTCACCCACCTATAGCTGCATATGCACCATGGTCATCACATGGCTGCTGCTACTGAATCCAAATGATGAGATGGAGTTTAAAACAAAAGTAATAAAGAGATTATTCTATATTTTAGAGTGAAAGGATTTTCAGATCCAACATTTAATTAAGGCGAAAAACAACCGCTTTCAAGAAGAAATTATATGAAATGAGATATACATTGTTAGTACTGTACTTTCTGTTGTGTAATTGTTAAGGTTACTATGGAAGACATAAAAACAGACTAGTAAAGGAATACTTATTCTGTATTTCAGTCTCCAGCTGTACATCCACTTGCTTTTCATTCAAAAACATCTACCATCACAGCTAATACTCCAACCTCTGCTCCAAACTACTTTCAGGGATGGCATATTTTGATGTCCTAATGGATCTCAACAAGGTGTATATTTATACTCATGTGCCTAAAATCCTACTTTTTCAGACAGCTGAATGGGGGAAGGGTAGACAAGAAGTACTCACAATAGCTGAAAGGTATAATGGAGCTACTTGTTTTAGCAACAGTACTGTATGAACAGGATGAAAGACGAGGAAGTTGAATGAATGACACCATATTTCTTCATTTATTTATAGCTTTAGGAGGAATATACAGTGTGAGTAAGGGGAGCAGTGTGGATGGGTGGATGAGGATGGTGTCAAGTGACTGCTTTTTTAAAGCATCTGAAGATGAGTCAGGTCTAAATGATACCTTCCGATTGCTGTGTACTGTACGCGTCTTCATCCACCATCCCTCACTTTTTCCACAAGAACAAAACTCACATTCTGTTTCTGTGACTGTTCACGAGTGAAAAACTGAGCAGAGCTGACGTCAGTAAGGTTTACACCTCTATTTCTGTCCAACTTGGCAACACTACTAATTGTTATATCGATTAAATTATGTTTGTTTTTTGTTTTAATTTATTTAATTTTTTTTTTTTTTTTTTTATCAAACTTGATGGCCAAGGGCCATTTTGGTATCTTGTTGCTTAAGTTTGAACATATGAAATGCAAGAGTATATGTTGCAAAGGTGTGAAACTGTGCATCATTGTGCCACAAATGAGCTGGCCTGCTGGTGTAGCTGACAATTACAAAAAGCAGTGAAAACTGTGAAAAGTTCCCCTGCTGTTGTTCACTCATGCAGGCGGGTGTGTGTTGTTCCGGCATAGATTTGCTCCTGTCTGGAGAAGTGATGGACATGGTGGAAAGACTGTTGGTACATAGAGATATAAATATGTAGATAAATAATTCCTAGAGGGCTGATTCTCGTACCCAGAAAAGTAAAGTGTAAGCAGACTGATACCTAAATTGCTGAAACAACTAATCATGTGAGTTGTTTTAATCTCTAACAGCATGTCAACAAATCTGTTGCCTCTCTGGATGTATTTGCAATTTGTATTTTGTCATTTTCTTTCAAAACTGTAAATTCAGATCAAGTTTTAGGCCTGCAACTGTTGTGTTATGTTCCTTAGCCCTCTTTTTAACAAACAAAAAAATAATCTGACAATCAGGAGTTGCTCCTGGGTGTACAACAACTGGCCCATCTGGAAAATAAACACATCCAATAACTTACCTGCTAGAGAAGGCTGGCATATAAAGAGATAATTAACAACAGTAATGTATCACACAGCAGGAATATAAAATAGTATTTTCAATAATTATGTATTCAGAGAAAAATCAGTGACTTGCCACATTTGCTGTATTTTCACTGATCAAACCGTATTACAGAAATAGCTGTAAAATCTTAAATCTGTAATTCTTTCATTTGTTTGAACTTTTATTTCACCAATATATTTACATGCAAAATTAGTTTTAGTGCTTTTATAAATAACCTCATTGCATTGTGGCAAAATATAGAAACAGGTGAGTGTCAGGACTAGTTTGGACTGACTTGATGTTTCTAGCAAGGGTGGGTTGAGACTAGTGCCATATAAGGACTCTGAAATAACTACCAATACACACTTTTAAATCAGTGGTACCTACATACATATGCAAGTCATCTATACCATCATAGATGCAATATCTTGTTTCGGATTTTGTTATTAAAGTAGTCATTACATGAACTGCCAACTGATTTCTTTTACCAATCAAAAGTCGGTCACTGTCTGCATTGTTGTATTAGTAAACCAATTTTGCTGTAAATAACATTCTTTTTAAATTTGGGAATTAATCTCATGTAGTTAACTTTCATGATTTAACCATGCAGTTCGAGTTGCCATGGTTGCCTACACTGGTTTTAAAGTAAAATAGATTTGTGATACCACAAAATTAAAGTTAAACTTAAAGATAACTAAGAAATCTGCTATTCCACTGGTTCTCAATGTACCGCTCTCAAGTACCACCTTTATAACTGACATTAAAATATAGTAGAAAAAACCAACCCTTTTCCATCAGGCACAGACAGATGTAGGTCAGTTCCAAAACTAAAGTATTACCTAAGTTGAGTGGGGATAGCTGTCATTGTAAAAGAGGTTTATCCCCAGAACTGACATGTGAACTTTGTCACACAACTCAAGGATAACCCTCAACAAAGTTCTCCAGAACCCTGGGGGATCTGGGACTATTTTGGTTGTTTGAATACTTCTAATTTTGCTTTTATATACCACATAATAATATCTTTGCCACAGCCTTTGTTCCAGCACAACTTCATCTAAACTCCTTCCCAGTTTTTGTTTGACGTTGATGAATCATGGAAAACCCGAGATATAGTTTGAATATGATAATAATGTTATTATTAAGGTTGCACCTAGGGGGCAAAACAGGTTTTAGGGGTGGCCTGTGCTCCCTCACAGGGCCACCCTCTGGCCCCTGCCCTTACACTTTTCAACAGCTTATATCATTGTGCAGCAAGACTACAACAGGGAAAAACCCACTCAACTCATGAGCTCACTCCTGGCTGCAGGATTAATATAGGTCCTGCATTTTTATAAGATGAAGTGCAGACAATAATATTTTTTTGTATTAAAGTTATCACTGCTAGATTCAGGAGAAAGAAAATGAATATCCCCTTCATTAAATCACAAAACCTGTTGCTATTGTTTCTTTTAGTTGACAAAAAAACCTGCTAATCCTGGATTACAAAAGCCTGGAACATTTTACACCCACTACTTCACCCTTTTTAAATTTTTTACACCACAGACTATAATTATGTCTGGTCTAACTGTGGGCCCGAGTTTTAAAATAACTTGTCAAACAGTTAACAATGAGATCCTCTGATGCATTTCCACTTGCTGCACATAGCATTGTGTGCTTTCCATTCATAGTTAGACGGGGCCTCATAAGCAGAGAAAATGCTGATCTGATGGACTTAGATTTTTTTTTAAGTGATGCTTCTGGATGGAGGATGTTTACTGATCTTGTTTGTTATTCAAGGAATATTTTTTCTAAATCTTCTCCTAACATGAATGTTTTAAATGTAAATTTGACCCATTTTTTGCTTAACTAGAAAAACTGTATTCCATTTTTTCATTACCCCAGGTCAGATGTATTAATTTCTTCATTTCACTGGACAGAAGTTGCATGTGAATAAGGTCATATGAATTGTCTAATAGTATCACAATGATGAGATGTTGATTTGATATTAGTTTAGCTGGAAGCGAAGACTTGCTCATTCAAATGTTAAAGATCTTTTAAGACACCTATGTTTAGAGATGGCTGACAGTCTGACTAAGTCCTCCTTTGATAGGATGAAGATGTTGCAAAGCATGACTAATCAGCTGAAAAGTAAGCTGATGTTTTGACTTTCATGCTGCAATGTGAAGTGAAAGCGTGTGTGTCAGGTGTCCGTGGTTGCACATTTTGTTTTTTCTGTGAAGGAATTTTGGAAGATCTAAAATGATTTTTTTTATAAATATTTATGCTGTAAGTCATAACTGTCCCAGCAAGGACCAGGGGTTTAAGTAAGCAATGAAGATTTTTCACATATGATCCATTTGAACTTTCCAGCCTGGAAGCTGCAAAGAGTTACTCACTGCGAGCAGATTGGGCAAGGCTGTATGTGTTTGTGCATGTATGGGTGTACTGGCTAAATAAACTTCAGACAATCAGCAACATGTGTCAGGCATTTTTTTTTTTTTTTAGAAAAACTAAGTTAAAATGCAGAAGTAGTTTGTAAAAAAAATCTGAGAACCATAACTTGCAGAATTACCTTTAACAACAATAACATTAAATGAGCACCAATTTACAACAAAATTCATCTCAAGGCACTTAGAAGAAGTAAACAAGTTAAAGCCCAATTAGAAGTCTAACATTTTACTACAGAATACCTTGTTATACAGATGGGTTTATGTTGACTTAATAGTAAAGTGTCTGGTCTAGTGACTGCAGAGCAAGCCCAAATAACCAGCCCTCCATAGCCATACTAACCATTGCTTTGAGGTGTTTGTACTGTTAAACATCTCCACCTTGGGTTTTTTCTTTCCAGAGAACATTTTCTACAGCAACCTTATTCTATTCTGGGCCTAATAGGGTGTTGTGCAGGACATGTCACCAGTCAAAAACATGGGCACACAGTCCTTACTAATAGGCCCTGTACACATTTGCTTTCAATCCAGTTTGAGACATTGGTTTTATTTATTTCATGGTTTTAAGTTTAGGATTTTGTTCTTTACTTCTACTACTTTTAGTTTTATTTAATTGTTTTATTATCTTGTGTTTTTTATTATCTTATTGTCTTATGTTTTTACACTTTATTAATCACCAATGTGCAGCACTTTGTTTTATCAGTGGGTGTGTGAAAGTGCTTTATAAAAAAGTACAGTACGACACGGTACGGTACGATTGGTATGGTATGGTATGGTATGGTACGGTACGGTATGGTATGGTACGGTACGGTACGATACAGTACGGTATGGTAGGGTATGGTATGGTACGGTACGGTACGGTACGGTAAGGTACGGTACGGTAAGGTATGGTAGGGTATGGTATGGTATGGTATGGTATGGTATGGTATGGTATGGTATGGTATGGTAAGGTAAGGTAAGGTACGGTACGGTACGGTACGGTACGGTACGGTAGGGTATGGTATGGTACGGTACGGTACGGTACGGTACGGTATGGTAGGGTATGGTATGGTATGGTATGGTATGGTATGGTATGGTATGGTAAGGTACGGTACGGTACGGTATGGTACGGTATGGTACGGTATGGTAGGGTATGGTATGGTATGGTACGGTACGGTATGGTATGGTACGGTATGGTATGGTATGGTACGGTATGGTATACACATACTTGTTCAGCCTTGTTATAACTGTACTGTTATGAAGTGAAACTTTCAAAATTCTAACTTGTGAGATGCAGCTCTTGAGTCTTTTTGTTGTTTCTCTGAGCATCGCAGGGCCTGACCTTCAGTAAACTTACTGGGACGTTTACTCCTGGGAAGATTGGCAGTTTGTGTTCTACTTTTTCTCACTGTAGAATGACTGACATGAGATTGTTTGGAAATGCCCTAAAAACTATTTCCAGATTGATGGGCAGCCACTTTTTTTTCTGATCTTTTCTGATGGAAGGAAGATATTGCTGATGTCTTTCCCCTAGTGTTGTATTAGAGACAAGCAGAATGGCAAAACCTCTCCTTTAATAGGTCTGTTTGCACTTGTTGGTGATCAGTTTATATGCATTTAATTAGCTGCACTTGGGTGCTATCTCTCTCTTAATTGTTGTAAAAGCAATGAGGGTTTAGCTAGATTTTGTACACTGCTTCTGCATTTTCAGTTTAGATTTTGTTAAACAAATAACAACAGGATGTTATATGTCATATGTCGCTGTTTTTCTGAGATTGTTTTAACCCCATTTGAGAACCTGTTAAGGAGCAGGTGATTTCTGTTATGTCCTTTTATGTGAACCTTAGAACTGAAAAAGGATGTACTTTCTTTTCATCATGACTGTATGATTGGTGAGTGTGTGAGACAACTGGTGTGTGACAGAGGAAAACAGGATAGTAAATAATAGCAGATGTTATGAATGTCAGAATAGAAATGTTTTGTAAGAGTGCTGAAAAAAACAGCCCTAAGGAAACATGTTTACCAGCCTTATTAGAAGCTATTTTGATGTGAATCACTGAATATAAACAATTTTTGTTTCTGGAAAAGAAAACTCCATGGGGTAAAATTAACTAAATAATATGGAAGCCTGATTGTACTACCAGCTTAAAATTCTCTATTCGTTTTGGAAAGAAAATAAAGTAGAAATGTCAGCAACATTTTTGGCTCCAAGGGGTGTTTAAATTATGCCACAGAGGCTTTTCAGAGATTAGTTAGAACAGAAACACTCCTGAAGAGGTTTTTTTCTGATCATTTAAGAATGTAAGCCAAGCATTGACTGAAAGCTGAATATGTAACTAAGTGAAACAAAAACAGTTTCACCCCCAACTTGTGACATTAGGACAACAGCATTTTTATGTGATACATATTAAATCAGCAATGAGGGAAGCAATTTACTTGTGCATGTTGCTTTGTGCAGTCTTTAAGAAATAATCCCAAGAGTTCCTTTCACATGCCAATGTGAGTGTTAGGATTTAGCATTTGATTGGGTTTAAGACACCATAAAACACGAGCTTTTATGTACAGCATACACTGTAGCCTTTACCATTGTTAGTATTTGTACATGTGAAATTCTGCATCACTATGCATTTAGACCCCTAAGACACAATGTTACTAGGGTTTCAAAGCCACATTTTTTTTAGTTCTTTTGTGTATTTCTAACACAAGTAACCAAACCAACCCAAGCTCTATAAGTTTGTTATTAGTACAGCTTCAGTGTACAAAATATTTCATTTTAAACTCATATTCCTGCAGAACAAAAGGGCAGATTCAGGAGTTGGTGTGCACAACATTTCAAACAAATGATTAAATACATGGATTAGCAGAACAGAGAAAACAAGAAAATAGGGTACAGCTGCACAATCAAAATAATGACCATCATTTTTACCTGCCAGATTAAAATTTACATCACTGATAAGTATTATATTGAGAGATATGCAATGCATATAGCCATTACAGTTCATTGGAATTTTTTTGGCCAATGGAAAAATGGCAGCCCAATGCTCGTAGTGTAGCTGGTGATGGGTTAGAAGCAGAGGAACAGTTTTGATGTGTTAAGTGAGATATATACTAACAAGTAAAGATTTCTTCTTTTAATGTGCTGACTTGGAACTGAGAATGTTTTAGCTAAGCATTGTCAACAAATAATATTATTCTTTCTTACAAGCTGCAAACAAGTCAGTCTAATCATTTCCCAGTGCAAGCATGTTGCATGTTTATGGTATTCCTCTGACAATAACAGTGTTTTAAGAACTATTCACAATAACCACCATTACTTACCAGGAAATAAGCCTGTGTTTAAAACCAAATTGGGTGATGTTATCACATTGCATCTTACAGGGTGTTAATCACAACTTTCTGAGAAAATTCTGCCAGTGTATTATTTTTGGCTGAAGAGTGAACATCAGACCAATACATCTTCTTAAGAGGAGTAAGATTTTACATGCAGTCAAGTAAAACTGATTAAGTTAGCCTCTTTTTGCCCATGACTTGTTGCTGTTATCATCAGATTCTCCTTTTCAGAGATTAAGTTGGTAAAATTGTGTTTCTGTGAAGAAAAAGTGAGCCATCCTCAAGTGCAGCACCCTAAGGGAAAGTAATGTGCATGCTGGAATTGTACTGCCATCAGTGCATTTTGGAACTGAAGCTAAAAAATATTTACAACTTAGTAAACACTTTCTGATTGTACTCAAAATCCTGATGTTAGTAGGTTTTTGGACCAGTAATAAATGGTTTAAAAGTGTCTGTGTACATTGAAAAAGGATGGTGGAAAATGTGGAACAGTATTGTTGTACTGGTACCTTGATCTATGAACTACTCATGAAATCATGTTTATTCTTTTACAAACTGTAGAAAAAGTAATCAGCAGTAATGGGTTGTGACTACTTTCTTTTGCAGTATTACACATTTGAAGAAACTATGCTTATAGCAGTATGCTGTACTTTGAGGACACAATGTGTTTTAGTTCATTGCATGGGATCTCTGAAAGTCTCCATCCTCACGTGGCGGTTTAACAGACCCAGATGGCTAATCTTTCCATCAACTACCCAAGTGTGCTGACAAACAAGCTGAAGAACATGTCTGGATATGCAGCCAATTCTCTGTTGACACAAGTGGCCTTAAGCTCACTAGAACACTCAATCCTGCATAGCGGTTCAACTCTATGCCACAGCAAACTGCAGTCTCACAATTGTTTTTGTTGTTTTTAAGAGTTTTGCTTACTCAGGAAAAATGTCATACAACCACAAAGTATGATTTTACTCAGCGTGACACTAAAGGCCCAGTAATGGACTGGATATTGTGATGGACCTGTTGCCCTGTGATGGCTAGGCTCCAGCAGGTGTAGACAATGAATGAATAAATGCATGAAGAACTCACTAACTTATTTATTAAATTATATACATATATATACACATATATATATATATATATATATATATATATATATATATATATATATATATATTGTTAGAAAAGTGACTTTCAGAAAGGTCATATTTAACTGGCTGCAGTGCTAATACTGCACAGTTTGTCATCTGCATCCAATCCCTTCCTCCGCTATTCTAGAAGCAATGGCAAAGGAAAATCTACACTATCCCACTCACTCACTGATTCATGAATATTCATACATATTTATGAGAGAGAAATCCCATTAAATGTGGCGGAATTGTTCCTCTGAGGACTGTGTAAAGTATATACAACCTTTATTTGTGATGACTGAATACAACTTAAGGTATTCAACTGAAAAATGGCATAGGCAAACTCACTAGACATTATGTTAATAGATGTACACTACAAAAAAAAAAAAAAAAAAACATAAGGGTAGTTAGTTGTCAACCCTAAAACAACCTAAGAGCAATGACAGAACTGTAAGCATGCAGTACATCTCCACAGGGAGCCTTTTACTAACCACAGTCAATTAACTCACCTTTAGTTTGTTCATTATATCATTTATCTCTCTACAAAAGCCTCCATATCTGTCATAATTTATGGCAAAATAATAGTAAATACCTAACCACATAACCAAGGTCAAGAATTTCTTTTATGGTATGTTCCCCTTTAACATTAACCCTTAAAAATAAAAAATAAAAAAATGAGGAATGGACATTTTGGGTGAATCCCAGGTTTAATCACACCTATTTGTGATGAAGTAATTTTGACTTTCCTGTCATCTGTATCATCTGTATTCATACTGAAAGTGTGACTTTGAGTACAGACAGATGAGTAGGGTTTTTTTTCCCAAGTAATCAAAATGCTTGTCTTTCTGTTCAGGATAAGAAGTCCCCAAACCAGTTTGGTTTCATACTGTCAGATGGTAAACATTCAGTTATGTTTACAATAAACTTTGAAACAAATTCTATATTAATAATATAAAGATGTCACTGCAAGCTTATTGGCAAATTGTATTAGTCATCGTAAAGTGATCTTCCCTTTTTATTGCATAAAGAAACATTAATTTAAACTTAAAAGTTAAACATTAAGTTCAAGGGGGAGTCTCAGTCATCAGTCCCATTAATGTATATTTGAAAGACAACGAATGTCAGCATTTGTGACGACAAGGAGGCTTGGCAGGCTAATGGCTCAAAGGGTGTAAGTGGTTAAATTTAACACAAGCTATTCCCAGACATCAAACCAGACAAATTGCGTATGTGCTCATTTTTTAAGGCGGATGATGCAAAAATGTGGGCTACAATATTTTCTGCTGTTCTTGGCTAAAGCCAAGATCATATTGGCAAAAGAAACTAAATAGTAAATGGATTAAAGAGGGTGGCAGATGACGAATAAAAATGCTCTCAATTTTGCTTTTAACCTGATATTCACCCAATGATATTCTGGCAGTTTTGCTTAGATGAATTAAAGGGACAGCTTTCCCTTAAATTTGTAGCATTTTTAAGCAATTTTCTACTCCCATTTGTAGTTGTATGACTGTCATGCAAAATCGTGTAATGAGTACTGAAGAGTAGGTTTTAACGTTTGATTAAAAATCAATATTAATAACAGAGGCTACTGGCCTTTTTTTTTACAATCAAGAAGTTTTTAAAGAATTCTCAATCCTCCATAACTTTTATTTTGTGTGATATGTCCTATAAATCTCAGACTGTTCAGTGTATTAAGTTTTCTTTTAGGACTCCAAACCAACTTCCTTATATCCAGTAAGAGCCATGTTAAAAGCATTTCATAATGTATTTCTTCCTTTTTTGATAAATGCTGTTCATGCAGCTCTCTGCTTTCTATTCTCTCTTTTCAGTGCAGCATTTTTTTTCACTTGACAGTGAACGTGTGCTAACTCCACTTTTCTTGAATGAAAGATTTCCTTTCTTTTTGGAAGAAGAAATCATTTCAAATAATTTCTATCATGGTGTGATAAATGTACATTTCCAAGTATCAATACTAACATTTCAAAATACTTCAAGGTTAAGGACAAGGGGATCTTTTCAGTATCCATAGGTAGATTTGCTCGGCAGTCTATCCTCAGTTGCTCTTATAAAGTTCTTCTGTGGTGATTTTAACACACAAATGGATAATGGAACCTATTCACAAGCAGCTGATTCTTTTAAGCATCACAACCACCTTCAATTTAAACAGCATGTGTGTGGACTGACACACAACAAGGGTCACACAATGGACATTGTTTTTATTTTAGGTGTGATTTTATCTTCTTTGGATTTTATGGATGTTACTGTATCTGCCCATAAATGTAGTTTTAATAGTAAATATACAAGTGTTAATGCAGTTGTTCCAGTTGGAGTGCTCATATTTTTAATAAAAGAAGTGGAGCAGAGTTATGCGTGCTTTACCAATAATTGCCTAAAATTCAGACACTAATGACCTGGTCAGTCATTTGCTTTCCATCCGCATGCCCACTTTTGATGTCATTGCTCCACAAAATCTTAGAACTAAATCCTTACATATGAAGCTGCCATGGCTCAATGACAATATTTGAAAATATAAAAAGAGAAAGTAGGAAAGAAAAGCGCAAATAGAAAAAAATAATAATACATTTTAAGAAGGATTTACTGATTACCCCAAACTGTGTGGTAGAGGAGGCAAGAAGACACCATTTTTCAGAGTTTATCTTTAAAAAATAAGCGAAATCCCAGGTTTTTAATTAAGACTGTTGATCACCTGCCCTTTCTATTATCCCAGTTGAATCCAAAGCTGACTCTGAAATGTTTTATCTTATAATGACAAAGTAGAAGCTATCAGAGCCTCAACTGTCCCCAGTGCCTATTTTAATGATGCTTTCTACCCCCCAGAAGATGTTTTTAACTAAATATATATCAGCTCTGTCTTAACTTTTAGAGGAGTTTTGCTGTGCTGCCCTCTTTTGATTAATTGCATTGGGCCTTGTCTGCTTTCTGTTTTTAATAACTCTGGCAACTGCTTGTGTCCCTGATTATTTTAAAACTTCATGTGGACCCATCTCTCCACCACAACTACAGACCAGTCTCTAAGTTACCTTTTATATTGAAAATTTTAGAGAAAATAGTGGTCACACAGTTTTTAGCAGCACTTGAGGAAAATTTTCTATTTGAAATATTTTAATTAGGATTTTGGGAGCTCCAATGCAGAAACAGACCTGCTTAAGGTAACAGATTAGCTTCTACTGGCAGCATATGATGAGCTGTGTTTAGTCTTGGTGCTTTTGGACCTCAGTGAGGCTTTTGACACAGCTGATAATTGGTATACACTTAGACATAACAAAGAAATGGGTGGGGATTTCAGGGACTGTTTGAAAATTATGTTTAGAGTATTCACAGAGGACATGTGCATGCATCGGGAGAACATATAAACTCAGAACACAGAAAGGCCCTAGTAAAGATTCAAACCAAGAAACATTCTTACTGTGGGGCGACCAAAACACCACGGTGCATCCTTCTGATTGAAGTCACGCACAGGTGAACATAGAGCAATGTGTGGTTCTGTACCTTACCAAGCACACTTTGACATGTGGATGCACTAGAGATTAAACAGCTAACCTTTATGTTGGAAGATGACCAATGGCTCTGCAGCAAAAATGGTTTTGACTTCATGGAAGGTATCCCACCACCATAGCTGGATAACTGAAGGGATAGGTCAGGGTCACCTGACTTGGCCCTAGCTAACTTTGTCCAAAAGGAGTTTTAAACCCAAAAAAGGAAGAAAATTCCATCTGGGATCCAACTAATCAAGAGAAGGCTCTGATAACAGGGGGATTTGCTTTTCTCCAGGAAGTATAAATAACTGTCTGATAATGAAATGGTCTGTTGGGAAAGCTTTGTCATTCACAGGTTTATATGTGAGTAGAAATATTCTAAATAATTTTACAGATAAACAGTAAAGAAAAATAAAATATTGTCAGAAGTTATTAGAAATCTTATGATCATCCCTGACAATTCTAGTCAGGTCCCTCACTGTAGTATTTTGGATCAGCTGGAAACTTTTTGGAACAGCTCAATAATGACTTGCTCTTATCTAATCTTAAAGTAACACATGCAAGGCTAGTTTTCCTGCATCACTCTGAAAGTTGATTTTCCTTATTTTGGCAATATTGTACAGCAAAAAGAAAAAAAAACTTATATGTGAAAAGAAATGCCTCCAGACCATAATACAGCACAAACCGTCCTGTTACTTGTAGAAACTACAAGAAGTAAACAGAGACCTGCAGGCACTTCAACAAGCCAGTACACATAATACTGTGCACATGATACCAAAGAGTATGTATAACACTGCCATGGCACATATTCTAATGCTAATGAGGAAATGGACCATTTCTTACCAACCATTCATGTCCTCCTGTTTTGATCTCTACACCACTGATCCTTCCTTTCTTCCCTGTGGTTGATCTTGCATCCTCCACTCTGTGCACTTCACCCACATTGTGTTTCCCCCGCTTCTGACTCATCGCGGGTGTGTGAGTGGATGAAAGAGTATGCTTATGAAGTGTCTGTAATGAGAAGCATCAACAATGTCCACATGGCTGCCCACTCTACGTCAATGGATTTGGTGTCCTGTTGACCCAAAAGATATCAAAATCACCATTGCGTAGATGGGGCACTGCATGCAGGACCAGCCATGGCTGTCAGAGGAGGTGGCTGAGAGAGATCTTCCTAAAGACTGGTAGATAGTGAGGTTGCGTTATAACTGAGATGGCAGTGGCAAAGTGTTTTACACTATGTGCCCCTTCTGCCACAATCAGAATTAGGCAGGAAAATGACATAATGAATATGAATTGCAGTCGAATACAATGAGCAGGGCCATCTATCCCACACATTGCAAATGCTGACCAGACACACAATGACAAAAAGAAGACAAAGGTAGTGGTCCTGGGTTTTGTTTAGTGAGGCCAGTGAGCACGGGTAGGGCGTGGGAGTCCAGCACTTACGAGCCTGATCTTTTTGGTACACGTGTTATGAGTGCCCAAAATAATGGAAACTCTTACATTTTAATGCTATCTAATTTGCACACCTCTGCAGTCTGAAAGTGTGCGATATGACAAAAAAGCTGCTTAAGCACAAAACTGATACCGTTTTACACCCAGCCATTAATTTAGTCCACCTGAGTATCTTCATTGTATCCTGACATTTTATACCCACATCACATTTACACTTCACGTTATAATGCACTGTCCTTTATCTACAACTCAAGAGGATCACCGGACTACTTTTCCTTTGAAAATGCCTTAAATTTAGATCTAAGAGACAAAACCCTAAGCACTTAGTGAAACTAATTACAAAGTCTAATTAAATTGGGAATATATTTTGAGCCATTGTCCAATAATTAATAAGATCCAAGTTTTCAATTGCAAAGATGGATCTGTATCTAATGTTCTTCAATCCTCATGAATGTAAAAGGGAACACAACATATTAGAAATGCCTGATAATATTATACAGTCATCTGAAACACCAGGACATGGTGGGAAACCAAATTTTAATCTTTACTTTTCCCAAGGTTTCAACTGAAACTCAATAAACTGGAAGCATGCACAACTTCCAGGTGTGCACCAAGAAGTAACCACCAAGTGTATGTGTCTGGAAAAATGCATTGACTTTATATATATATATATATATATATATATATATATATATTGTTATTATTTATCTATGTTTTTATATTAGCTTTAAACTATAACAGCTTCGGGTTACACTAACATAATGAGTAGAAATGCAGATGTTCAGCTTTAACTTTAAAGTACAGCATTGTGTAGATTATTCCTTCAATACTTTCTCATCAGTTAAAGATGTACTTCCAAACGTCAAGATTTTCACACTTCCACACACCCTAAAGAAGGTTACTTAGAGTTATTTCAAACTGTTGATGTGAACTAACAGAATGCAGTCAAATAAGTGGAAATTGATCTGACCATTCTTTAGTTGCAACCACTATAAAATTCACAGGAAGATTAGGAGCAGATGTTTAGAGGTAAAGATTTGTTTTTGCCACATCTGGTCAAGTCACACACCTTCCAGCAGTTATGATTACCAATGTTTGCTTCATACAGTGTCCAAGAAAAAAGAAATGAAAAATACATTGAAAAACTAAACATTGGTTGGAAGTGGTTCACAGGAAGGAAAAGAAAAACAAGGATTTGACCTTGTGGCACATCCCCCAAAGACACCCAATGAAAAGTAAAGAGGTGCACTATTCTGCAGGGGTTGTGTCCATTACTTGATATCAATCCAATCAAGCTGCATCACCATGAGGCAAAACTAAGACTGAAAAAGTCCAAAACACAAAACTGATAGTAGCTCTAGCCAAGATCTGGCAAAGGATCACAAAGGATGAAACCTTTTGTTTCTTTCTTTTTTGGTGCTCTGCAGGATTAGAACTTCAGACACTCTTAAATATAAAATGAAAATGTTATTCAGGCTTTGTTATTCAGTGTTATTCATGATTTTGTTAATTTGTTAAACTACACTGCATCACTTGAAACAAAAAGGTTGCACATATTAATGAGTTGTAATATCTTCTGGTTTTTACTGATGGTACATATAACTAATATATAAACATCAATTTCCATTATCCATAATCTTTTTTCTTATTTAAATTCATGGATGGGGAAACACAACAAAAACAAAGAGAAGAGCAATGTAAACATTTTGCCTGCCAGGCTTACAAGTTTCCCTCCACTGCCTAATCCCTCACTGATATCCTTCCCTCATGCCTGCTGCTTATTGGAGTCGTTTGTTAGAGTTGTTTGTCTTCCTGCTGGCAAGTGTAGACTTAGTTATTTGACCATTGAACTTCTTCAAAGTACTTCAGCGTCTCCGCTGAGAATCAGTCTGTGTTTGTATGTTCTTTCCTTTGGCTACTAACTTGAACTTTGACCATAAATTCCCCAAGTACAATATCAAGAGAATATTGAAGGCATCTATGATTAGGAATATTAATTAGAATTGCCATTACATTGTACATGTTTTTTTAAATATCTTGTTAAAAAAATTTGAGGGAAATTAAGTATAGCAGGCAGGGATAGACCTAAAACTGAAAAGTCAGCTGATTCATTTATACTGTAAAGAAACAAACTTTCCAACCTTAAAACTGTGCTCGTTTTGATGGCACACTATCATCTATTTTGTACATTCCTGGAGCCGTTTTTGTCCTGCAGTATTCCAAGATTGAAAAACCAGACTTTGTAACTATATTTTTCCTTTACAAGGTTTAAGTCTCCAAGAAATCATAGGTTTATTCTTATTATTAACTATAATAAATCACTTCATAGCCATTAATTATATTATAAAGTTTGTCATTTTCTACAAACAATCCAAAAACGGTACGACTCATCCTGCACTTGATGGCATAAGCTGATTTTAAAATACAATTGCATAATTTTCTCTAATCCCGAATTTGTGCAGTAGATGCAGAGTGATAAGTAACATCTGATTGGAGCTGACCAATCAGTGTAGACTGGGCTTTTTGTAGAGTCATATGGCTTCCCTAATTTATGTTTTATAAAGGGAATCTGTTAATATGAAGCTATGACTAGAACCATAATAATGTTCTGTTGGGGCATTGAACCTTAATGTTGCTGCAGAAAAAGTATGATAGACTGCACAAGATGCCCTTTTACCAATACTTTACCCTTATGTAAACCTTAACAGATTTATTTACATGTGCCAGGCTAGCATATAATTAATTTTTTTAAATCCTTCATGATTTTTAATCCAGTGATGGCGTAACTGTGTGCCATATGTACATTTCCTCTATTAATGGATGATAAAATATACCTTATATAGTCTGCTATACAAGGTATATAGCAGACTGCTGAGTTGTATTTCATGTATTTTCATAAGATTTGTTACTCGTGAGATAAAGTCATTCTCCAAAATTAGTGATAATAGAGTACAGCTGCAGAATTATCTTTAATACACAAGGTAACTACAAGAATGAGGAGGGAGGGCTGCTGTAGATAAAATCTGAAGGTAGCAAAGAACAATTTCCCATAATACAGTATGCATATCATAAAATGCAAAATATTGCAAAGTGCTTCATTATATGTTGCTGTCTTTTGTGGTATTTTTAAAGACAAACAACATCTCTAATAGAAGTAAAAATATGGCTGTGTTATAATGAAAATGCTATTTGAAAAGAAATATTTTGAAAACTACTGTTTTTTGTTTGTTTGTTTTGTTTTGTTCTTTTATTCTTATCTAACTTTTTACTACTGTGCTCAACTTATTTACCTTGCATACCCAATACCCTGAGTGATTTTCTGCTTCCACCAAGCAATCTGTTTACTGCTCATCACTATCAAAACCCAGACAGTCTGACTAGGCTTTGCGATGAGATTCAGTGATTAACATAGGTCAAAAAGTAAACAGGTTGGTGTGTGTACACTCCAAAATCTGTGTTCTGCATGGTGAGTGCAAGCTTTTAGGCATTTGTGTTTGACAGAAACCAGTGAAACATACAGGTCAACTGAATCATGCACGAGGTGTAGAAATGAAGGGACTGTGACAATTTACAAATTAGAGGCTGGCATTTGCAGTCATTCACAGTTCAGAATGAGGGGGACCTGAACTATGAGTTTAAAGTGTTAATCTGAGGGTGGATTGGTGCTGGTTCTTCCAGTGAGTGTGAAGGGTGAGTTGACTGAATATGCAGTACAGCTCTAGTCACCAGGCAGGCAGAGTGTTAAGGTCTTGTGGGAGTTTCCAGATGTTACTGTGAGAGACAGATGCCACCTCCCGCTTGTCTTGACATTTTCTAGGAATTTGGTTTTGCATAGATGCAAAGGTCTAATAAGCATTTGTCAAAGGAAAAATAAAAAAGCTGAAATAAATCTTGTTATTTAAAGAATGGAGTTCTAAAATAGTGTGCAAGTGAAGCCTGTGTTATCTCCATCAATCTTGATCATTAACAGCTGCAATTAAATTTTAATGCATTTTTTGTATGAATGTGATGGTGATGTTATCAGCTGGTCTCATGTCTGACTAAGAGCCCCTCTAATACAAAATAGTTGTGAAGACAGTCTTAAAGGGATGTTAATGGTGGTGTATACTACTTTACATGTACTAAGGTGCAATGCAAATGACAGAAGGAAAGAGCAATGTTCTGTGTTTGGTGAAAATTGCAAGCTTTACTTACTGAGACCCCAAGAGGAGTTAAAATCTATGAAGATGGAAGTGTCTCTTATAAAAGGAACTCTTACTTCAATCACCACCATCTCTGGGTTTTTAGACAATAAAATGAAATGAAAGTTGAAGGGTTTTATAAATAATATGGCTGATTTCACTCAGACTAATCCATAAAGTATTAGTGTAATTATGGGAATTGGATCTTCACAGCTGACTATAGATATTTGTTAATAAAGGCTAGACAGGCCAAATTCATTTCAGATTTGTCAGTAAGCAGCCACCAATGGTCCTTTTTCTGTCATTTCCTGTGCCTGACAGCGAGACTAAAGCTTAACCCAAGCTGAAGGGCAAGCTTTTCATGGAGTTACAGGGGGAAAGTATTGCTATGAAGCTCAGGGACTTGACTGACGCCATTCCGACGCAGGTAGAAGGTGTTGTCATGGTGATAAAGGGATTTTCTGCTCACCACTAAGAGCATGGCTTTACCAAGTGATGAGCACTGCACCTCCACAGGTGATCCCCAAAAAGTCTACTCCTACGCAGACATGTAGAAAAGAACACTTCCGCGCATGGACAATCCCAGTTAGTTGCCATGGATGTGAACTCAACAACACACACTTTTAAAGTGCATTAGCTTGCCTTCTCCCACTTCATTCTATGCACAACACATTTATCTAATTGAAAGCTTACTTGTTAGCATTGCCTTGATATAAAATAAAGGCCGCTTAGGTTCCATAATGTGTTTGTTTTGTTCTTTGTTTTTGTTTTTTGGATTTTGAGTTGCTCTATGATTTAATCAGAAAAAATTGTGTTTCTGTGCAGCATCTTAAGAGCAAAATCTTCTGCGACTTGTGTTGTCTGAATTTCCCAGTAGCTCTGTGTGGCTTTTGATCAGCTCCTTGTTTTTATAGCATGATTGTGAAGCTCTTTGAATGAGCTCTTTGGACATTTCCACTGATGTTTTTGTGTTAATTTAAATGCAGGTCCTAGACTTCAGGGGAACAAACATGTTTACATTACACATGTGGGTGTATGCTGCAAGTATACATCAGAATGTATGGGTGCCTGTATATTTAAAAAAAAAAACATCTCTGGTAAAAAACTGCTTTTTCCACCATGTTAATATTTCCACATTTGCCTGTGTGAATGCATACACACCCATACGACAAGCAAAAGCAGCCATAAACACTGGCTGATTGTAATTAGTATTACTCACTGCCTCACTAAGGCAAAGCCAGACAGCCTGTGTGTTCTACACAGAAAATTAAAAAAGGGATGTAATACACTTCCTTCACCAGAAACTAATATTACACTTTATAATGCAAATAATAAACCAGAACTTTTAAACCTTTATTCAAACATCAGCTAAGACCTTTCTGTGAGGAGTTTGGAATATTTTTCACATGTGGGTTTTCCCTGAATGCTCTGGTTCTCCTAGTTTTAAGATATATGTGTGTAAGGTCCACTGGTTTATCTAAAGTGACTGTGGGAGTGTGAGTGGGTCTGATTGCCTTTCTCTCTGTTTTAGACCTGCCTCCGGTTCACTATCAGCAATCTGTGTTCCTACAACCCTGAACAGAAGCTAAATTAATATATTACTTTTTCTAAGTAAAGATCTCATAGTTTCTCCACTGAAAAACATTTCCAACGTCACAGTTAAATATTAGAACTGAGTTAAGTAGTTCTGAATGGTAATTATTCAAACAAGCTTAAAATTGCAAAATGAGTCATTGCAAGAACTCATCCTCTTTGTCAAGAAATTTATTATAATCATTACACTCTAAAGCTGATCATCAGTTAATGTAATAAATAACCGGAGAGGCGACATGCTGCAGAATGGTACGGCCTGTGTTTTCTGTCTGTCTGAGGCTTGAACCTTATCTTCAATCACTGTTAATACTCACAGTGTAAATACAGTATTCAATATTCAAAACCATCTGCTGCTTCATGTCACTTATGCTAACCAGGCTTAGCGATTACCATTTTTGATAGTGCATTTCTAATTTCCCCCTTCTGTCTACAATTTGTAATGTTTAAACTGAAAAGAAAAAGTCTCTTTTGACATTTGTGGGCATTGCGTAACTGAAAAGGCCATGATGGCAGCACTCTGGAGTTTAATGAAGATGTTGACTTTGTGCCTGTCAGAGCGTAGGTGCCACCAAGATGTGTGGTGCCAGAAGATCAGAAATGCTAAAAACCAGACTGTGGCACTAAACACTTGTCTGTGACCTCTCACACAGAAACAGACAATTTATGCAACAAAACAAACACAGGAGCAGCAAATGATTTGGCAGAGGCTGGAGCTGTCCGTCTGCCCAGTGTTCTCATTAAAAACTTCATCACTTTGCTGCAGCTTTTCTCTGCTTCAAACCCTCTTTTTTTCTCCTCTGGAAACCATGTCACACTGTCAAACAAAGGTGCAAATTCTAACATGCACTTTAGTCAGACCAGTCTAACATGAAAACATGTCAAAGGTGCTTTTGTTCACATCTCTTAAGTATAGCAGTGTCAGAATCAGTTATTAATCATGAGTTCTGTGAATTCTTTCAATCTGTAAGTGTTTTGTTTGGACAGCATTCATGTGAGATCATAGTAGCTGTGATCCAAAGTTGACAGAGACGTGGTGGAATGCAGCAAAGCAGTGATGTGCAGTCAGGGGAGGCAGAAACTAATTACGATCACATAAAATAATATTCATATTTGTCCACCGATCTGTGTTGTAAATGTATGACTCTAACTTTTTGTGTATGGCATGTTCCCATTTCTGTTTCTCAGCATGTCGCCAATATAAAGCTAAAAGAAAGATTTATTATACACCATAACTTTCTGCTGTCTGTGTAATGTTTTTAATGTAAGTGTGTGACATTTTATTCTCGCTAATCAGACAATAAACTGCAGAGAAAAGTCATCAAGTGAGGCCGACAGGACTCTGCCACACCTTAAGAAGACGTGGGTGCTTGATGCTGCCATGCTTCTACAGACACTTGATGCAATAATTGTTGGCTAAAGTTAGCAGTGCACTGCAGTGGTTTACTTTATTTTGTGTCCTGCTGGTGGAATGAGACAGAAATTTCTTCTTTGGCCTTCATCTTTTTTGAGATTAAGAAATTTTTAACACTACAACAAAATATATTCTCTTGTAGTGATAAAAATCATCCTAAGGAGAACTTTTACAACCAAGTAACACATATTTTCAGGGAGAAGCATTGGCGCATGGAATTCACATAAAAATAATGGTAAGGCCACAAATGGCTGTCAGTTTAAAAAAGGACTAAGTAAAAAAAGAAAAGAAAAAAAGAAAAAAGAAAATTTAAAACAGAATTTTGACCTAAAATTAATTATTCTCCTTTTTCTTCTTTTCCTCTTGATGAGCAACCTGTGTTAAAATGGATTAAATCAGCAGAATTTAAAGTTTTATAAACAACTAAGAATTTAACTCAGGGTCAAAATTGAATTTGTGCTTTTATTTGCTTAGAATGAGTACAAGCATTGCTCTATTTATTGTTTCTTGCTACTATAAAAGAAATGTTCTTTCTAGGCCATAATTGTTCCTGTGTGAGTGTTTTTATTGGTGTGTGAATGAAAGAGAGGAATGCTGATTAGATATGAAACCTTACCAGTAGTCAATATGCATGCTGCTAATTGAAAATTGAGTTCTTACAAACCTGAATCTGAATCCAAAGGAGTCAGTGCGTCACCAGCCTTGAACCTCATTGCACGTCACTCCAGCAAAGAGCCACAGGTTAGGACTCAAACACAGGCTGGTTGTATTTCTTCTATATATATATAACTATATATTTTTTAACTTCTAGCCCCACCATTGGGAGTCAGTGGACCAGCCGGCACCTCTACCCCTCTTTCTCTCCCTTAGTGTCCAACTCAACATTGTCAAACATGTACACTGCCTTGTAGTGAAGAGTAGATGTTGCATGTCATTGCAACATGATAACAGTGGCATGCAAGTATGTAAGCTGTATGTGGTGAATTAGTCAGGTTAGTTACAAAAGCAGCTCAAAGGAGGCTTCCAGATGTTTTTAGTTTAAAGGCAATGATAGAATGGTAAACACCAGCAATAGAAAACTTAAGATCTGTCTTATAGCTAGCATTAGCTACCATTACTATGTTATCTTTGTTGTTGTATTTTGTGAAATGTCTCATGAAAAGTTGTTTTGAGAAATAAGAATGAGGTTAAAGTGGGGGGGAAAAAAGTAAATTTAAAACATAGGTTAAAATGGGGATAATCTCCCTTAAATTATTTGTATTGAATGAAAAGAGCAGCAGCAGCATTAACAAGCAACAATCTAAGTTACGGTATTATCTCTATAGCACTTTAAAACCACTGGCTGGATAAATGTACCACCAATTTTCACATCTACCCCGATCCAAAGTGATGTTCAGCATGAGCCAGCGCTCCCTTTGGAAAATACATCAGTTATGTACCACTGTGAGTCACTCAGAGATGTACTGGATGGACAATCCCAGCATCACTCAGGGCTTTCTATGAGGCAGTCAAATTAGCTGGCTTGAAAGCTGCTCGGACTTCAGCAAATTCATGGGGAAAGCCTAAAAACCTTGAATCTGTTGTTCTTGGAAAGTTTGATCTGTTCTGCCTGTGATCTTGGGGATGATGTCATCAAAGATGAGACTGCAGTGAATCAGCTAAATCAGCTAAACTAAAGAGGAGGCTTCCCATCTTCCATCTCTCTTCAGTTGGCACGACTGATTGTCTCAATATGGGACAGGCTGAATATCATCACAACAGCAAACCAAATGGACATCTTCCAGCATACTTCTTCTTCCACATTGTAGAGTTCTTTTTTCTCTTGGATTTTCTTTCTCTTTCCACATTTTTTCCAATATTATAGCCTTCGTCAGCAAAGTCCTTTGGTCAAGTCTAAATTAAATTCTTTCTTTCTTTCTTTCTTTCTTTCTTTCTCCAAATATGATTGTATTTACATTTTTCAACGTGTTCAATTTTAAGTGTAAAATTTAACATCTTAAATCTCTCATTTCCTATTGAAAGGCCATTAGCTGTTTTCTGCAGAACGTTCCTATGTACATTAGCACTGTACCTGCTCATGCAACAAACAAGTTGTAATGTGAAGACCCTTCGATTTATCCAAAGCATGCCACATTACAATTATAACAGCAGGTACAATCAATTCATAAATAAACACAACAAAGAACAGGGTTTTTCTTAGATCCCCTCTGTCAATTTCAGCTTATTCTTCAGTTTTGCTCTTGCCAGGTTTGCACGTGCAGCACACACGCAGATTTAACAGTAATGTAAAAAAGGGCATTCTCCAAGACAAGATTTATTAATGTTCATTTGAAAGTGATTATACTGATTATATTTCTATGAAAATAACACAAAAGTGTATGTATAAAATTGTAAAACTGAGTATCAACTGCTGGAGGTCTTCAAACACAGCATCATTCCATTTATTTGCCTATAATCGCCTGCACATCATTTTCAAAGAGGTTGCAATAAGGTTGCAGTTTGACACTGTGTCTCCTATTTGGAAAGCCAATTTTATCTGCTGTTACCAGCTTCAGTGCTTTATTCTTCTTCCTGCACACTTGACATTAGAGTATTTTATCTGATTTGGCCAACTAGCTTGTTTTGTATATAGACAAATTTCATGTTATTTTATATGGATGCGGAAGTCTATTCAGTTTTCAGTGCTCAAACCACATGAACCTTTTTATTTTTTACTAAGTTAACTTTGCTGTTCCAGGAAGCTCTCCCGCTGATTCACTCCGTCATCAAGTTTTATTTTTACATTATTTTTGTGCCAGTTGGCTTGGTAACTGGATTATGAATAACATCCAGGCAGATATTTTTAATGGACTTACCCCAATGGTATTATCATGTTGCCTAGAGAGGTTTTATAAAAAGGACAGCGAATCATGAGATTTCTCAAGAGCCTCAAGTTTCCAATTGATGGTTTTTTTTTTATGTCTACCAGTTTATCTAACCAGTTATGTGAATGGAAAAATCATTTTTAATACTGCTTAGACAGGCCTCATTCTAAGTTAAATGCATCTATTTGCGTAAAATCCACATTTGAAGGCTAAATTTATTAATGCTGACAGAACCAGACCTTAATATGTCCTCTACAGTTCACTACTTTGTGCTTAAATTAGTGATTATTACTGCTTTAAAGATATATATTTAGTTGTCAGTAAGAAAATATATTACGTATGTGATATTAGAGCAGTTTAACAGCCCTTTTTAAACTGCAGTGGAAGCAGTAAGATTTTTATCACCTTTATGAGTCCAAACTACAGTTCTACAGTGAAGTAAATAAATAAATGTAAATATTTAAGACTTGGTTATAGATCAAAATATAGGTATTATGGGATAAAACAGCCTCACACTTTTAAATATAACTGACTGGCGGGCCAGGTGCTAGTGCTGTGAGTTTTTTTTACAGTGAAGCTGTGATTCACACGTGCTCCTCCTCTTCAAAATATGACTTTTTATTCGTCCTTCTGGCTCTTTCCTACCACAGACAGTCAGGACAGGACATGAATAATTTAGTCATAATGTAAACCAGCCAGTTCCTTAATGTTTGGCATGAAAATAACTTATAAATAGTAGTGGAGATAATGAGTTTAGAAAAAGATCCATGCTCGACATTAATTAACAGATATCAGAGGACAGTAAAGGAGGTAACTAGGAATGAATGAATCACCAGGAAGCTCCCCTTCTGTTGTTGTTCGTAATGTTCCAGTTTCTGTGGGAGCACACTGTGATGTCATTAAGGAAGATAACGTCACCAAGCAACTCCACGACAAACTGCAAAAGGTCATCTTATTCTCCCACAAATTCTCCTGGTTTCAATCATGCCCCACCACTTCTGTTCCTCCACACTAATTGCTACATACAGTATGACTGTAATCACTTGATAGAATGCATCAAGACAACAACAGAATCAGCCTCCCTCACATTTACTGTTCTAATATGTAATTAAAAAACATTTATACATAGAAAATAGCTCATAGACAGTTCACAATCCTGATAAAAGAACTGTTCTAATTAATGGCTTTCTTCCGTAGAAGCTAAATAGGTTGCACTTCCAAAATTTGTACAGGCTGACTCTAACAACTGCCCTAATTCTTCCTTTCCTGCACCTACCACTGGGCTTTAGCATGGCAGGCCCCTGCCTGCCCTCACACTGCAGAGTGGGTATCACATGAAGGAGGCCCACACTTGGCCCAAATATAGAACACACATCTATGACAAATCCTAGAACATACCTAAAGACGCCTCATGTTAAATGTATGAACGGAGGAGGGTGAGTGGAAAAAAAACCCTGGAACTGATAAGAATTTCAGTGCGCCGGATATCTCTTAGAGTGGTTTGGTCTCCTACACACATTCTGCTTCTGTAAACATAATGACTCGCATGTGTTTGTGTGGGGAGGGATTCCTGAGTGATTATTTTAGGTATTAAATAAATCAAAAAGTAATTTACATAAAGTCTGGAAAAAGAAAAAGGAAGAATACAAGGTGGGGTTATTTCATGTAACCGATCTTTTAACTAATTGAAATAGATCACATGAACCACTGTTGTTGCAAAGCTGATTTTAATCACAAAAATCTTGACACTTACAACAAACAGTTGTTTTGTATAGAATAATGCCAATAAGAACATTTCTCTATGTTTTTCAGTACATCTCTTCATCATTCATTTCCAGGTTATTCATGGTGCATTTGATATACAGTCAGATCCATTGTGAGTAATTTGCAATCAAAGATGCATCAAGTGTTAATCTGGCCAACACAAATTAATCTCAACTTCTAGCATTCATTAAAAGAATGACACATCACGCTCTCATTATGCCACAGTCTGTGATTTATTGTTGATTAGAGCAGATGGGAAAAGTAGCTGTCACACTGCTGATGCTCTGAACACAAGTTAGATGAAAATGTAAAGATGTGCTCTTTATACAAGTGTACAACATAACAGGAGAGGTTTACTGAAAAGGTCCTTATAAAAGAAGACTGCTTGACCTCTGACTTGTTACCACAGGCTGAAACCAAGGGAGAAAAAAAGGAGAAAGTGAGTTGATTAAAGTTTATTTAAAGTATGCTGACTTAACAGGTCATCTGTGGCAGATGTCAAAACAAAATATGTTTCTGCAAAAGTTCCAGCTGTGCCAGCGATGATCAACTCAGGCTTAACTGAAGATAATCCACTTATGGAAGATCTTTGACGCCAGAAAACACACAGCATGTGTTGGGAAGAGTTCAGGGATTGGAGTGACAATTACTGCCACCTGCTACACAAAAGTGTAGCTATACAGTTAGTGAACAAGTTAACTGGTGATGAGATAAGATGTAGCTGGAGCTTTTAAGCCAATTAGCTATAGGAAAGAAGACTATGTAATCAGAATCACTACCGGCTTCTACATCATCAATAAAAAGAGAATAATGAACTTAGAGGAGATATTGATGTGGATGATATACATAAGTAAGATGGAAATAAGTCCTTCTTTAAAGTTCAGTTCTATATTTCGTCATCTGTAGTCACGTTGGATTAAATTTAAGTAGGATGATGGAACTGCTTTATTAAACTTAAATCATAGTTGGAGTCAGGGTGGCAGCAGATGTGAATGACTCAGGCACTGATCAATGGCACATTATCATATCTGCTGCTGCTGCATTTCATTCCCTCATTAGCTCCTTTAAGAACAGACTTGTTTTGTAGATTGGACAGATCCTGTCACAGTATTGTACGTCACATATTAAGGCTTGCCAGTTGGTTTAGTGGCACACTGAAGTGGAAAAAAAAGGACAAAAGACTTGAGAACGGATGGTACCACTAGCAATGCTACAAGGCTCACCATATGCACCTTGAATTATTTACAGAGCTAACATTAATGTAGAGATTACATTATTGTTGATATATTGTTCAGCTACAAGGAAAAAGGGTAATCCATGCAGAAACTTCCAAGTGGAAAGCAAAAACTGTGACAGCCTCTTTAAAAAATAGAGATCATGGGACTCTGTGACTTCCTATGGGAAATGGGGGTCGTGATTCCCATTCGGAAATAAACAAGGTCATTATCACAGGAGTGTGTGGGCATCACAATAAGACATAAGTCACGAGTCCAAGATGGAATAGGTACCTTGGTTTCATGTCCTTACAGGTCTTAATATTAGCACCAAGGGCTGTAATTCAACCACATAAAAGCAAAATCATTACAGGTAATCTCACCACAAAGCTCAGGTAGTCACCTTTACAAAAGTCCAAAGATCCACAGACATCCTATCTTCTCTGCCTGGGAAATAAGCGTAATTATTGGAATGATTAGCACCAAGGTTATGTGATGCATCCGTTTATTTGTACCACTGAAAATGATCTGCAAATGATCAAATTCAAGGTTTGTTCTTTTAAAGCTGTTACTCATAGTTTTTCAAGAACGTTAGCAATGTCATAATTTTATCATAATTTCCAACAGTTTTTCAAAATTTCTTAATTAATATGACTCCAGCAAATTTGAGGCCTTTGTTTACCAGAGCAGTTAGTGAAACCAGCTTCTAGCCACATTTGAAAAGACTGTAAGGAGAGAGGGGTATTGACAAAGCAAGAGACAAATAAGAGTAGCAAGCTGTGAAGAAAGTCATCAGGATTAACCAGATTATTTTGCTAAGCTAAGTCCGTCTGGTTCCTCTCTCTGTAAAAACAACTGAATCAGAGCAAAGTCTTGGCAGGGATGCCTTTTAAATCTCTGCTTCAGAATTTGTTTGAGTTTTCTGTGTATCTGCTGAATGTGCCGGCTTGCATGGGTGGTTGTGGGTGAGTCGTGCAATCACAAATGTAGGGATGGAGGTGTGCACAGGTGTGGGCGTGATGGTGGGCACATCTACATGCACTGCCTCCTTTTCCTTTTAAAAACAACAGCATATAAATTTAACATCCAATTGCCAAAGAGTTTTGACTTAAAGGGAGTAAAGCTTCGTCTTTCTGTTTAGAACCAGGCCAACACGGTCTCAAACCAAATGTATAATAGCTACCTGGGCTTTTTCTCAAGTTACAAAAATGCAGCAGCTCCACAAAATCAGGTTAATAATTGCTACAATGTTATTTTTCCCCTTTAAAATCATAGTAGGCCTATGTTTGCATTACCTAAAATTATCCTACAAGTTTTTTTTTTAATCTGTTGAACTGCACATTTTCAATGAGCAATGTTATGAAATATTTGAAAATGGTTTCAAGGGTGTAGGAAAGGGTGGAAGGCAGCATTACTTCACTGGCTGTTATGCCAGGAAACCCGACTTTGAACCCTAAATTACCCATAATTGCCTAAGGACTTCAAACTTTTACATTTTCCTGTCAGTCATGGTTTATTAGAGTTTAAAATGAAAACATGGTTTAGGGTATGGATAAAAAAAATCTAGGCTTAAAAATGAGTGAAGGCAACATTACAGATCAAATTATCTAAACATTACTTTACACAAAAAACAGTCAATGATGTACAAATCTTGCTGTGGATCTGAGCTGGTCAGACTTCATTGAAGGTAGAAATGAAGAATAAAGAATTATACTACACAAGCATTTATGTTATTATTATTATTATTGTTATTAATATTATTATTATAGATGTTCTTGTAGTTTTAGTTTCTGTAGACTTAACTATTTTCTTATAGCAAACATTAGAAATCTTTTAAGAGAATCCAATTTCAGACTTCTAGATAGATGACGTGTGAAGAAACAGCCATGGAGATCAATAGCAGATCCAGGAATCCCCACAGATTTACATAAAAGCGAACATGCACAGGGTGAAGCCATTAGTCATTTGCCTTTCTGCCAGATACTTTTCTCTAGCAGAAAGGCTTTCTGACATGTTAATGGTGTGAATGGATCTTGTTCTGTCTGCTACTGGCCCTAATGGTTGAAGCAAAACCAACCATTTTTACTAAAACATGAGGATGTTATTTTTTACAAATAGAACCATTTAAAACAACTGTTTTAATTAAAAATGACCAATAATAATAAATTGAGCTTATATGACACCTGTATGTTACATAGCTTGTTATTCAGTGGAAGTTCTGGATGCTGCTCAGGTTCACAAAGCACACAGATTCAAAACTGCCTGTTTCCAAATAAATGTCTTGATATGTATGAAATACAAATAACAATACCGTTAGAACTACAATAGAAAGGACTCTGTGATATCCTTTCTGCTGAAATAAGTCCATATTGTAGCCACGCATGGTGACTGTGTGAGTTGCAGGCACTGCCACTGTGTGCCAAACTCATTGATGATTCTAAATTCATTTAAACTAGAAGGAAGACTAAGTTGTGTGCTGTCCCTTGCACAGGAGACCTGCCAGTCGTCAGCAGCCTGTTCTGGGCAACTGGCCGAGTTCTCAGTCACAAAAAAAAAAAAAAAACGTGTATGGAGAGATGGGTGCCATGCAATGTGTCATACAAGTGGTATTCTGGCTGGTATGGACAGCAACAGTTAGGCTGAGCCTTGAACAGTGTAGGAAGAGGTGTAAACTAAATCGTCATTAACTCCCCACTGTGGTGTTTCATCACCAACACAGCCTCTCGGGGCAGACGTCTTCGTCACTGCTTTTCTGAATAACATCTCCCAGCATGGACATGTTATTTTTGGCAGTCACAGAAGGAAATTCCATTTACATACTGGAAAAACAAAAACAAGTTTAAAGGGGAAGGAAAAAACATGTTTAACATAGACAGAAAAACTGTTTACAGTGCAAATCCTCCGCCCCTAAAGTCCTTTGATGACCCTGAGATGTACATTTTATAAAGACAGTATTTACTCAAATCAATGTGCAAACTTAAACAGCACGCTTCTTTTAGAATTTCACTGTTATTATTAATCATTAAATTAGCTCCACTTTCTAATAGGGTGCTTGTTGAAGTCATAAGCAACGACTTTAATATGAATCACTTCATGGTGGCTTCCAAACTGCAATTAACCATGCATAAAGGTACAACTGGAGGTGCCAGGTTTCCTCCCCAGTATGACATTTGCTTTAACTTTTTACATACAATAACCTAATAATGTTTATTTTTAATTTTTTTTTTTATGTTCATTTCATTCTTAACAAGAACTTAAAAAAAATCTACAGCTACATTTTCAAACAACTAAATGAAGAGCAGAAAGAAAAAAATCTTATATAATCTGCCCCTCTCTCACAAAATAATTAAACCAGTAATAAGTCACATTTACGTAACAATAAAAATTTTGTAAATGTAATCATTTAATTCCTAATAATGTAATAATCATTTTAACTTTAAGGTCCTTGGAGGATTTCTGCAAACATCTGGTAACACCACAGTGCCATATTTTCTCTGTCTTCAAGAAATTTCTCTAGTACATACTTTCAAATTGCATAATAACTTGTCAAATGTACTTTATAAAGGTAAACAATATATATTTATAATGGTCTCATTTAATGCATGCCAAGTTTTATTGACCTGGCTTCACTCCTTCTTAGTCACCCTATGAACTTCTCAGCTCCTCCATAACACTACATGGTGCACTGGTACTGTGGAAACTTTGATTTATGAGAAATCTTGCTCTAATAAATGCACTGACTACTTTATGGAAAACAAGACTCTGTTTTAAAATCTTTGGATTATCACTCTTTTAACAGTTAGTTTGCAACATCATTCATTTATCATGCATTATTGTCAAATATCCATACAAAAAAAAACTTTTTTGACAGCCTAACAGACAGAGTGCTAACAAAGTACTTGTGTTCAGAAAGACACAAACCTCCCTCTCTTTAAGGTCTCAGCAGGGTGTTTGTCTTTGCCTGCAGTTCTTGTGTGTATGCCTCATTCTTGATACCCACCGAGTATATGAAGCACAGCTATATTTATTTGATTTGAAACACCACTTAAACCTATTTTTACAATGTGCAGACAGATAGTGCTAGAAGATGTCCCACCACCACCAACAAAAGCAAGCCCCAAAAATACTCAATTGTTGATAGCGCTGTTTGTAATTTACCTTGTACCCACAGAGCAGACAACAGCTTGAACCAGTTGGAAAGACCAGACTGGCTGTACCAAAGTACAGGGGATCAGAGTTCCCTATTTTCATCAGATGTGAATAAAAACATGATTTGCTTCAAATTACCAGCAAAATATTAAAGTTGATAAATGGTTTTTAAAAATTACCTCTTTCAATTCTACTACTCTAAAAGAGAAATTCTACTACTTTAAAAGGGAAATTCTACTACTCTAAAAGGGTAATTCTACTAAAACAGATTGTGCAAGTTTATTTTCACATTGTTCCAGTCTTTTCTTTTAAAGTTTTTGTTTGTTCGTCTGCTTTAGGTTTATAGCTTTCCTCTTGTTTTGTTTTATACGCAGGTCTCTGGTTCTGTAGTAGTGGCACATAACCACTGAGTAAACTGCTTGTTTTCCACCAGTACCTGGCTCGACTCATTTCAGCTTGACTTTACTCAGCTCGGGTAATTTTCCATTACAAAGAAGTACCACCTTCATGTTAGCGTGGTCCTCATAATCAGGTAGCCTGAATTTCCCATGACTTAAGTTGTATGCAACACAAATGATCTCTTCAGGTAATATCTGCATGTCCTCACTGGACCACAGTGTTGGTTAGTGGGTAGCCATCTATCTATTGTATGAATTGTTTGGATTTTAACTGCATGCAGTTATCTTTTTTAGGATTTTGCTTTTATCTTGAGTTTTATGTAGTAAGTTCCTGTGTAGGAGTCAGTATTATGACTAAACTTACCTGTTGTTCAACATCTTCCCACATCGTTGCTTCATGATGATCACCTACAACCTCTTGCTTTATGACAACAAAACTGAGGTGCACACTGTTCATTTGATCACCTAAAACGAGGAGGTGTGAAGAATGGTGTCAGTTTGCTGGTTCTCATAGTGCTGAGACCATGAGATCAAGACCTACTCACATTTGCAAGTCTCTTCATTTGATCAATTAATGCCAAGAAGGAACAAATATTTTCATTTTCATTAATCCTGAATAGAGAGTCACAGAATCTATGTTCTTAAAATAGTTTGGCTTTATTTTAAACGGACAAAAATGACTGTCACAGCTTTAAATTAAACATTATATATCAGACCCAGGAAAGTTTTTATGATAAGCCAGGACACAACCCTAAATAATAGAAATCAAGTGTAACTGACCCATTGATTTACAGCAGCTTTGTTCTAAACCACAGAAAAACATCCGCACTTCAGCACAGCCCTGTCAGAAACTATTATCATACATGCTCTGTTGTTACCTGGGAAATTTATTATGCACAGGCTAAACAATCGCACTTTCAAAAATGAACTGGAAGAAAAATTAATAAAAAAACAAATAAATTCTGAGCAATAAACTCTCAGCTTTACTGAACTAGTGGTTACACATTAGGAACAGATAATGTTTTACGTCATCTTAGTAAACCAGCTGATATGGTGCTAATAAATGACCTGAGCCAAAATTTTCAGTCTCTTTTCCAATAAGTGCTGGATTATTTTGTGGAAAATGTCAGAAAATAAATGAAAAAGTTTGTGTAGCAAAAAATTGCATTTAATAGATATTGTTGAGGGGCTGAAGGAGGTGTGACTAGATCCACACACATGTTAATAAATAAAACTGTTCAGTTTTGAATGTAATGTCTTAATTTTTGCATTTCTCAGAAAGTCAAACTTTCATCACATAAGCAGTTATCACATCAGTCATAAGTTATTTATCACCCTCTGCATTGTCATATATTCTGTCGATATGATATTGAATTGCAGGACATGTTCAGTTTGCTGAGATCTAAACTCTTTTTTGTACCAATGGCAATTACAGATAAAGAATTTTGCCCATAACGAGTCTCTGACGCACATCTCTGAGCAATAGCTTTTAACATAAGAAGTCACAGTGAGCTACATCTGGCCACTGAAGTACATTCCCTCCGTAAATGATTTTAAAATCCTGTTGTACCCCTTACAGCTCCTACTTCGAAAAAAAAAACAGTTTAATGGTTAAAGTGACTCCTATTTTCTGAGTGAGTGTGTGAGCAAACGAGCAAATGAGTGAATCAGTGAAGGACTGAGGACCTTTAACACAAGGAGCATCCACAGTGACATTAAAAGGGTTTATAACCCCTTTTCAAGCAAGCATTGGAGGGGAAAAAGACCATTCAGCACAATAGTTTCTATACTTCTTCAGGTATTGCTAAAACTTAAATGAAAATATAAAGTCAGTGTGCATTCATTCTTAGTGAGTATATATGTTTGTGGAGGAAACTAAATCAGGAAGTGTGTGTACAAGAACAAAACTTTAGCTAATGACAGGAATAGTGAACAAAACATCCAAAATCATGACAATATTGTTGTGTGGAAAGTGATGAGTATTTGTACATGAGTAAAAGATGCACTTAGAAAGAACAGTTAGCAAAGCACTGTTTACATCCTGGGAGATGGTGGAGGAATACAATAACTTTAGAGTTCAGCTGGACAACAGATGAGACTGGAACAAAAGGACAGAGCAGACGCTACTTCTAAGATCATCCAGTGTCTGCACCAATGTGCGTGTATTCTATGAGTTTGTTGTGGTAAGTACAATCTGCTTCACAGCAATCTGTTGGGGCAGCAGCATCAGACAGAAACCTATAGAATCGTAACAGATTTAACAGAAGGGGAGAGCAGCTTCTTCAAGTACATTGTGAGACAAAAAGTTAGAGGAGATCATTGCTGCAAGCAGCCATCGCCCTCCAGAACAAGAGTTTAACTGATTATTTATTATTTCTGATTTAAAATACACAAAACTTTATGATTTCTTTTAGGGGACAAATTAAATATTTTCTTTTCATTTCATTGGAAATTGTATAAAGTATTTCTGAGTAGTATTTATTTGAATACAGATGGATGGTGGGTGAAGCATTTAATGAGCTTTCACCCAGGAAAAATGCCTCTAGCATCATATGAGAGTTTTAGTTTATAACCTTTGTTTAAGGCACCATATGGTTATGATTATGGAAACAAAAGAATTTGATGAAGCATCAGTGTATATTTTTCCATTTAGATGTCTTTTTTTTAAAAAAACAGCTAGTATTTATATGATTTTTGTTTTAAATGAAAAAACTACATTGGAAATTTAAGGCATTTTTTCTCCCTTTTAACTGTTAAAATAGAATTAATAAAAGTACGGTTATAATTATTTAATATTCGGGGCTCAACCTTACCCAAACCATGCACCTGCTGGCTTTGTAAGTCCCTCCCACCGCAGACCCTCGCTGTAATTCACCCACAGAAAACCACCACTTCCAGTTTAAAAATATGATGTTAAAACTATAATATTAAAAATTAAATGCGATATGGTTACTTTTTACCTTTTAACAAATAAATTCTGAAATTCTGAGGTTTTTTTGTCATATATGTTTGATTTTATTACATTAATATTTCACATGATATTTACTCTACTGTATGCTTTTAACTTCTGTTAACAAGCAGCTGGCTCATTGAAAATTTTTTTAAATCAAATGTTACTTCTGATGACTGGAACCGTGCTACATCATTAGACCCTATTAGATTATTTTAATAGACACGTGTATGCTCCTTTTATTAGACTGTTTTGTTAGACATTGTTCATGCTCCATCTAAAATTGGCCGTTTGGACAGTGCTTTGGCAAATGTGTCTTCTATTAAAGGTACCTTCAACTATTTCTTAACATTTTTCCTGGAAGTCTGAGGGAAGTGGTTCAGTTTCATTTACAATGTGTCCTAATTCAGCCTGGCATGACTGGATGAATAAGAGCGATACTGGAATAAAATGCCTTCCTCACTTTAAACATATCTGTAGTCCTACAATGTTAACCATGGCATGGCCTTAGTTTATTTTATCTTATTGATCTGAAATGTTAAAAAGTCATTTTTTGCAACTTTATATCTAAAAAGAACATAAATAATGGTTTATCATTATTCGTAGGAGTATGTTCTTGCACCACATCACCCAGGGGGGGATTTTTTATTTATTTTTTTATTTTTTTTTCATAGACAAAGAAACCCAAAACAGTCACAATATTCTCATTATGGACTGATGTAACAAACAGCTGTGTGTTTGTTTTTCTCCAGGATTCCTCCTAAGTTAGTTTTTTATCATCTTGACAGTTTTGTTTTCATTTTGGTTTAGAATTGTCTCTAGAAATTAAAAACGTGTTATTTGATTTAGGCTACCACTTGCAAAGTGTACGTCCAGCTCCGAGAGGTTAATATAATGAATGACTCAGATTCCTCTTTTTGTTTAGCCCTCTTATACTTTTTAAGTGGAGGGCTGGAAATTTGGAGACTTGTTGTCAGGATCTGTGTGTTTATGGTTTGCTTTTACGTTCCTGTGGGTTCATGGTCATGTCTGGTTTCTTGTTTTACATTGTAGTCCATTCCACTTGTGTATTTTATTCTGTTTTATTTCCTGTTCATTAGTTCACCTGGTTTGATTTGCTTGTTCGCTTCACCTGTTCCCTGTTAGCTCCTCAGTGTATTTATACCCCTTGGTTTCCGTATTTCCTTTGCCAGCTTATTGTTGCTTTGCCCCCTTTTCCTTGTTGGTTGTAGTGTTTCCCTCTATCCAGTCTATTATTTATTCTTTCTTTTTGGTTCATGTTCTGATAACTTGCTGTAGCAGTGCCCTTTGTTTTTGGACAATTAATCATTTAAGATCTTCATCCACCTCCCTCCTGGTTGATTCCACATTTAACGTCCTGTCTGTACACCACACCCTGACATTGTTGACTCCAAATCAGCCTATTGTCAATAAACCTAGCTTGGTTCAGCAGCTCAGTGGTAAATAAGTAAATCTGTATCCATCTATAGATTAGTGTTTTACCTATCCATCATAGCGAAAGACAAAAAAATAGAAAATAACATTAAGAGGCAGAGGCAGACAGAACAACATTCACTTCCTGCAGTAGAAGGTTGAAAATGATGGTTGGCAGAGGACTCCAGGGTGGCAGCCTGATCACAGCAAAGGGAAAGGTAGACACTGAAAGAAAGTCCACAGTTAAAGAACCAGAAACTTTGTCAATAAACAGGCAATGGTCAAACACAGAAAAGGTAGATATCACGATACTCAAGTGAGAATCAGTGGTCAAGAGTCAGCGCATGGTTCAATGTACAGATATCCAAAAGGCAGGAGAGGTCCATCGTGGGCAAGGCAAAGTGAAAATAACGTGGACGTGAACTTGGTCGGCGACTTGGAAACACACACATGTGTAAAGCTGACTTGTTTTAAAAATAGAAGGCATAATATTGTAAGACAAAAGGAGCTCAGTAAACGCATATTATGTCAAATCAGTCATGATGAATCCTGCTGAGCAAGAGAAGCTAATGACAACAAAACACAACCGTCAGAGAGGAGAGAATGAGAAAGGAACCATTCTGTTGTCACAGTATGAAAACAAAGAGGTTGTCTCAGTATTGAGCAACAGCGTCTGTTTCAGCTCTATAACGCTGGTATCTGTAGTGGTAAGTTATATTTTCATCTTACAAACACAGTCTAGTTAAGAGTACTGTAATAAAATACTGTCACAATGAGGAATGTTGTGACGGAAGTTTTCGGGATCTAGTAACAAACATCTACTGATACATTTTTGGAAATTACTTAAATACTTAATTTTCAGTGTTGCCAACTATTTCAAATGTAATGTAGCTAAAGTCTGCTAAAGTCATTAACTTTCCCTAGATGATATGAGCTAAACAGCATGTTCATGGCATCATTATGTCACATTTACATCTGTTTTCCTCTTTGCTACTTTCTGTTTTTAAATGCCCACTGGAGATCAGATTCTACTGAATGCGGCTCCTGAATTAAAATGTAAACTGACACCTCTGGATTAGGGGTTACTGGGCTGAAACAATATTCTACAGGGAGTAAAATGTTAAAAAAAAAATTTGAAAACCATTGGTTTACATTGAACAAGTGAAGCTTTAAATAAGGTTCTTGTACATATATTGCTAATAATTTCACAAATTCAGCATCTCTGGAAGAAAAGGAGTCTAGCCGCTTTACTGTGGAAGCATCTGCCAAGCACTTTCTTTCCAAGCATTTTTGAGAGGGAAGAAAAATCCCAATGAGCTGCAAGGTTAATGTTATCGTTGCCATGAATTCTTCATCAGCTCCATAACTGAGAAAGTGAAAAGTTTTAGATGAAGTTCTTTTAACATCCAGCAAATGAAGTGGTTGCTGTCTGGGCGTCTCATGGCACACAGCAAATTAATGATGAAAAACGGCATGGATCACTTGCGTCGTTTGGAAGATTTGGTGGATTAAATGTATAAACACACAATGCTGACAAATTAATGTTATTCTTTTCATTTAATAAAACAATAGGAACCTTATAGAAAAAATCAAATATAACCTATATGTGGACTATTTTCAGAGCTCCCTTAGTGTCCGAGGTGAGTCTTTTCAGGGGAGCCAAGTTTTCCTTAGCTCCACCATAATTCGAGTCCTGTTGTCCACTAAGAATCATAGAGAGTAGAATGAGTCATCCTGTGAGCCTTGGGTTAGTTTTGTCAGGGTGATGACCAACAGCCTGATGTCTTTCTGCAACATGAGTGGGCACGGCTATGAAAGGGCAGTTTGGGCAACTTTCCTGTACTCTTTCATGCATCTCAAAAGCAATGAGATAATCTTTTAGACTACACCAGGATATCAGTGAAATTGGCATGATTCATATTAACAAGTTTAATTAAAACATTGTTTCTCTTTGTCACAGCAGTGACAGTCACAAAATGGGATGGTAAGACCAGAGGTCATCACATTACAATTGTCATGGCTGGTCATTTCAAACATTGCCCTGGATGGCCTGGAGGTGGTGGCTCTGCAGCTAATAAGAGAATTTACTTTATTATTTATTTATTTATTTTATTTTATTTTATTTTATTTATTTTTTTCCAGCTCCTTTTTTTTCTTTATCACTGTTAAATGTTTCACCATGTGGAACAAAAGAAAGTCTGTTGTGTTAAGTCGTGGTATAAAATGTTTTGAAATATTTCAGATGTACTATATTTTATCAGCTGTTTGTTTTCTGATCATTGATTTGCTGAAACAACCTCAGAGGACATTTTTTCTTTGTTATGAGAAATATGTCCTCATCTTTCACATTTGAGCCGGTGATGCAGTGGTTACTGCTGTTGTCACTGAGTCACTGGTTCGAACTTCGGCTGGGTTGTGTGGTCCAGTGATGTGTAGGTTGTCTCAGGAAGTTCCTTTGTCTCTCCCTGATAGAATGGTGACTGCTTCAGGTTGTATCTGCTCTATAGCTGCAAACGTTCCGTAAATCTACATTAAAATATGTGGGTAATAACAATGGAGGGAGTTTTTATTTAAAAATAAACATCTTTTCTAAGTCATGAAAAATTCCCTCTTTTCCCCTTTCATTTTTGACCCTATTATAGAGGTCTATGGACGTCCTCTCTTCAGTGTCTTTTCAACGTAATGAAAAAGACATCTTTTCACCTTTCACTTTTCACCCAAATCACAATGTTGATTAGATGTTGGGCGAAGTCGTTTTTTCTTTTTTTTTTTTTTTTTTTTTTTTTTTTTTTTTTTTTTTTTTTTCAATGTCTTTTAGAAGGACATGTGCTGGGTGGGTTGGCTCTACTAAATAATGGGTTTCACATTCAGCCTGTCATACACACTCAATCTTCCACACCAGTCAAAGTGAAATAGCTGTACAATTTGCTAGACTTCCATCAGGAGCAGATTAATTTTTTGAGTTTTTCCCCAAAGTCAGAGGTGGAGGTGTTACCCCTGCAGCCTTGTAATCAATGGATGACGTCAAACTACATCAGCTATTGCCACATTATCAGGTCTTTGAAGCTGCACCCAGTTACATGTTAATGTCAGCATGGAAACCCTTACCCACAAGCACATGGCAAGTACTATATGATATGAACAGCATGCTACTTTTGGTACTTTTTGAGTGTCATGTAGGTGCATTGTAACCTTTTAGCTGGAAGTTAATGGTGTTCAAATTACAAACCAAATGGTTACAACTAAAGTATAGCACATACAAGTAACACGCAACCTGTCTAACCCTGAATAACTATGCATTGTAATGACATTAGGCTAGCAACAACACTACACTTCATCTAGTTGTAAGATTATATATATATATATATATATATATATATATATATATATATTATATATATTATTATTTATTATTATTTATTATTATTATAAATTTAAACTCAAGAAAGTAATTTCATTTAAAATCTTGTCATGCTTGATATCATGGGTCTTCACCAACATTGTACGTGTATCAACAGACAGTCCCTTGTGGTTGGGAGTAAACTGCAATTGTAGTCAGTTATTAGGCTCTGTGAATTAAATATGAGGAAATGCAATTTGAGTTATTGCTGTTTAAAAGGCCCATTCAATATCAAATAATTTTGCATCTGACTTTCAGGTCATCATTCTACTGTGTTATTCAGTATATAAGATAATTTCCTTTAAAACATCTTGTTTGCATGAATGTACTAATCACAACAGCAATTAATTGGCCATTTAGGTACTAACAGTACTATATTTGCATCTACTACCATTTTTGATCAAATGCCCAACAGCTGCAGATAGCTTCTGCTGTCTGTTCCACAGCAGGTTGTTGCAGCAGTGGCTTGCCTGTGCTCGCTCTATTTGAAAGCACTGGGAGCAGATGACCTGCAGAAACTGGAGCAAACCTGCAGAGACACCTTGCAGACATACAGCGTCTGATTAAAGGATCCCTCTGACATAATATCCTGAACAGTGGACGCAAACACAAATAAATCCCATATAAGCAGTAATTACCAGAGGTTCTGTGGACACTATTATATTTGAACACGAAAGTCTGTGAGGTCTTTAAGTCTGTAATACATTGTGTATTCATATGTGTCTGTATACTTGTCCAGCAATCTGTGTGAAAACCAGCCTGAGTTTCAGAACATGGCAATGAAGACAATTTGAGAAATCAGACACTTTGACTAGTTCTTACTTTCTGACACACTTTTAAAGAAGAGCTGATTTTCCTAAAGGTCAAAATTTTGCATAAACTAGGTTAAGGGCTGGGGCTGAACATTATAAGGTGCTGGTTACAGTTAGAGTAAGCTAACACTGAATGAATAATGCCACAGAATCTTCTCATATCGGTGCAGAAAAAGGGAAATTATGCCCAAAGTATGCTGCTTTAATTACAGTGTTATGATTGCAGCGCACCATTGACATACAGGCAGACAAGCCTTCCAACTTTTCCATGATGACTTTTTTTGTGTTAAAATTAATATACATGTATTAAAAGTATGTACTATATCAGTCACATGCAGCTCATCCATCTAATGTTTATAAAATTTCAAGTCTGCAGTGCATGTGGAAAGTCTGCCTGAGGAGAAAACAAGTATATTGTATGCAGTGACGTCTGTGGTGTGCTTGAGCATCTCTTTGTGCACATGTGTGCACACCTCCTCTTCTATCTGTGGCCAAACATAATAAGTAAAGCACAAAGAGCATCCTGACCTTAGTGCTCTTCTTTTTTCCACTGTGTGAAGTCACACAAACACAATTATCTTCTAGAATAGCCTCTGCGTAATTGATGATTCCCAGAAAAATTTTTTTTACCCACACTCATTTATTTCTGACATTTAAATCCACACCCAAATAGGTATCCATATTTTTACATTTCTAGCAGAACTATCTTAAATATGGCTTCCTTTCAAGAACCTGTGCAGCAGAGTGTCAATGGTAAACCAGATTTATAAATTTAAATCCAGCAACTGTATGAAATAAATGAAAAAAAATCAGTTTTTGAGTCTTCCTTATATGATCTTATGCATCATATCAAGTGCAGAGAATATGATTTTCACATTGCAGCTGTGTGTGTGTTTTTGAGCGGGACCAAGAAAGATGACATGTCTTAGTTTGTGTATGATAGAGCATACACTTCTATACATGCATATATCGCTGACTAATTCATTGCTGATTAACGCTTAAACAAGAAACCTTCTATGAAAGAGAGCGCTTTAAAAAACACATTGAAAACTGGCGTACTATTTGTCCTGATAACGAAGACGCCACAAAGGTCCTTGCTTTGAGAAATAATACGGAATAAGAAAAAAAGGGCAGAAAAGAGCTCATCGTGATGTCTCTGCATTGCTTGCTCCTCTCTGCTAAACAAAATGGATTTCCGGGCAGCCCAAATATGGTCAGGCAGTGATGATGTGAGGAACCGATGAGTCACCCTCCAGACTACCACTCTCCCCAGTCATACATGTGTGCAAGACAGAGAGGGAGCGAGAGCAGAGTGAGACTGTAAGAGAATAACGAAACAAAAGCACTGCAAAAAACGTGTACTGTAGAGCAATCCTTAAATCCAAAGGATGGAGTTTACATTATGATATCAACACATGTGCACCGAGGAAATAATGAGACCAGCAAACAGCTGCAATGCCTTTCTCATTGCATTAGTCTCTGCTCTCGGTGATAAAAGCCCTTTTCCTCTTTCTAAGTCCCTGATTGTTCCACCTGCAGCCAAAACACTGTTTGCCTCATGTTTTATGCATATTTGCAATGCATTAAGATTCAGAGTGAAAAATAAATGCCTTTGACTAATAAACCTGGGGAGGGGGGGTATTTTCACATATTTGCATAATTTTACCTGCAATGGAGATTTTTCACATAAGCTTTGATATGCACATGCACCAGGCTGCAACATGTGTTGTTATGCAGTGGGAGTATGATGCTCCTCTACAATAGAAAGCAAAATTGCCGGTGAGCAAGTAGAAAAGAGATAGAACTACACTGCTGGATTATTGCAGTTAGTGGATCTAAACCATGTAATCCGGGGAAAGGGATAAGTTGATGTATTCTTAAAACAATTAGGTATTAGTTTTTCCAGTCTCAGTCTGGAACATATCTCTTTCTATGTTTCCAAAATTTGACCCACTTAAGGTAAGAAAATCCCATTGATATAACATCCATTTGTTTGTTTGTTCAAACAAATGTTCAATCAGTGGATTGATTTGGAGTAAGTATAGCCTTAACTCCAACTAAACATTTTAGAACAGCAGAGCATGCTCAGGTTATAGATAAATGCATTAAAACTCAACGGCTTTATGAAGATAGCAGCTTGTGTTCTTATAAAATAATACAAACACTAAGAATTACATAATCAAGAAAATATCCCTAATCTTTTTTAGACGGCTTAGAGCCACATAATTTAACTTTCTGGAACTCTCATTTGGGAGAGGAGGAGGATAATCCCCTTTGAGCCTTAGCAGCTCTTCTGTCTGCTGTTTGTGTGCAAAGAGCCATAAAGTTACACTGTTATCAAAGTGGTACATTTCTCTGTCATGTGGCTGCTCTTCAAAGTAAAAATTTTACTAGACACAGAAAAAGTTCAGACATGTGGATGAGCTTTTGAGTTCCCACTATAATAAACATGCACCCACAAGGTAATAAAAAGCTGTGATATTTGTTCTTTTTTTGTTTTGTCTTTGGGGAATCCAAACAGCAAAGGATAGGGTGACAGTTCTAGTGTTTCTAGTGAAAGAAAACTTGCTAATAATATTCATGGCGCACATTTACATCTTGATATGTCTGTGATATATTTAGCATGTCACACTTTATAAACGAAAATCTTTAAATAGGTTGTTCACGCCTTGCTGGGAACACTGCAAAATGGCTAGGATTTTTAATAACTCTTATGAAATACTGTTTGCAAAGTAGGCTGTTGAAGTTATCTGAGTATCTTGGATTCTGTTCTCTGCTATTTTCAAGTCAGAAACCTTCTTATTTGTTCTTATCTGTGTCAAATCACTTAACCGTAATACAGTTTTTTAGATTTGTAAGATGAAACATTGATTAAGTATCATATATTGGACACAATGAGGCTAATTGGACCAATATTAGAAACAGATTAATCTTCTGTAGCCTCTACATCACTGATTTGAATTACTGATGTAGTTACTTCCTAACCACTCTTTAAACATTACTTCTCTGCTTCTTTGTTTATGATGTTTTTTACTGAAAGTGAATATTTTTATGTAACTACCTACATGAGTTCTTCTTTCAATAACTCAACAAGAAATTTGTCAAAGCATCAAGGCCAGCCTGGCTGTGCTCTACTTTGTGCATATTTTTCATGCTGTCTTCATTTTCTTGGGATTTACTGCAGTGCTAACTGACAGGTAACACCATGTATGTCTTTCCTACACTTGAATCAGTTTCCTCCATGAGAACCTGTTCATAAGAGGCCTTCCTCTGGCACTCAGAGTGGCGAAACTCCTGTGAGTCATTCTATTACAAGCCCACAGATCTCTCTCTGGTGTTTATTAAATTCACACCACCTGCCCCATCAACACCTAATGAATCTTGGGTGCTTCATAGACATGATGATGACTAAGAACAGTTTGGTGCGTGCTGTCCGCTCTGTGTTGTTGTTGTCGTTAACAGTGGAAAAACAGCAGGGAAGCCTCTGCCAGATTTTTTTTCTTTTGCAAGTCACTCATCTTTTTTTATGTAAAGGGGCGGCTGTAGATCAGGAGGAAGAGCAGTCGTCTTTCAACCGGAAGGTAGGCGGATCGATTCCAGGCTTCCACTAACTACATGCCGAAGTGTCCTTGGGCAAGACACTTAACCCCACGTTGCCTCCCGATGTGCCTATCGGGGTGTGAATGGGTGAATGTGATAAGTAGTGTAAAGCGTGTTGAGTGGTCAAACTGACTGGAAAAGCGCTATATAAGTCCAACTCCATTTTAAACCATAGAAATGAAAATGGGCACAAATAAATTACTTCCACATTTTTTATAACCAAACTGCATAAACTTTTCGACTCAGTCTGACCAAATCACAGTCCAGCTAAAAGCAAAACCGGGAGAATTCAATTTAGTTCTGCAGGAAGTTGGAAAAAATAAATCTATTTCCTGTCACAAGTCAAGTGGCAGTATTTCTCTCCTTTTTCTTCTCCATGTTCAAATTGATTGCCAAAACAATCGAGCTGCCACCCAGGATGTTCAGCAGACCCAGCAATAAACGGAAATGTGAGACTTCAGCAGACGTTACGACCAAGCGATGAGCACTGCGGGATATTGATTACAAGGAGTGAAACCCCATCTTAGTGTCTGTCCTGCTGAGAGTACATTGTATGAAAATGTAGTGCTCTTAAAACACTCAGCTTGTGTCTTGTAAAAACTTCCCTGTGGTTCTCTCACCCATATTATGTCTATTGTTTTCAGCAACATTTTCAAAAAGACTTCATTAGCATACTTTGACATATGTCTTATAATTCTTGCTCAAGTAAGCAGGCCGATCTTGGTGAGAACATGAAACAGGGCAAATTTGCCTTTTTAACAGCTCTTCTATAACCTGATTCCACATGAATTTGACAATGACAGCCTAATTCACCTAATGTGTTATTCTGTGATGACTACAAGGCTAGCAGCGGGGGTAACTAGAATAATTTGAATAATGTTGGCACAAAATTACGTAACTAAGCTTACAGTGAACAACAACAGAGACCTGCACCTGTTTCTGTGTTGCTTTTTATCATCTGTCTTCATCAGACATACAACACTGTTGACTGACACACTAGGTTATCACACTTAAGAGTCACTAATATAATAAAGATTTTACAAATTCATTAAGACAGCGATGTATAGCTTAGGACAAATTGCCAGTTGGGTTTTCAAACATGTGCTTGTCAATCAGTTCATGATGATGGATAAAAAGGAAAAGAGCTGAGTGTAGGGAAATGAGGAGAAAAACAACATTTCTTGATTTACATTATGAAGTCATATCCTTTTCCCCCACAACAGGAAGTGAAAAACTTGTATAACAAATATTCTTGACTGCAGGGTATATCTTTCTTTTCTCAAATACAGATCCTATTATGTCTGTTAGGAACTCTCTTCTTTTCCCTCAGCTTTCAGGAAGGTCCTTATCTTGGAGTAAAGAGACAGGGCAGCCTGTACTTCCACTAATGCTGCACCTATTACAGCCACATGTGGAATATGGTGGCTGTGGGTAAACACAGGAACATGGAGGTAGAAAGGCCAAGCCACAATTTTTGCATGTTTTTTTTTTTTTTTTTTTTTTTTTTTATGATTGTAAAACTCTTATACCTGTACTTTTTGATTGGTATTGTCCCATTAAAGGTTATATATTACATTAATTTGCCAATGTATCCAAATGAGAATAAAGACTTTCTAGGACTGTTTTATATTCATGGAGAAGCATCTAGAGGACTAAAGCATTGCCCACGCCTGCAAACACCCACCAAGATTTCTGTTTTTGTCTTTTGTTTCTCACTATCTCGGCCAACGTGCAACATGAAAGCACCCGAAAACACAAAATATTTCTGCACATGCTAAGAGTAAAGATAAAAACCCTGACAAACCATTCATTAAAAGTGTCTCATCTCCATCCATCCATTTTCTACTGCTAATCCGGGGTCAGGTCGCGGGGGCAGCTGCCTAAAAAGGGAAGCCCAGACTTCTCTGTCTCATCTCATTACAAGTAATATCAGTACACATTAAAAGCACATTAAAATCTAGGTTGGGTTATGTTGGACTGACTTTAAAGGGGAACAGTTTAAAGCTCCCTATTATAATTATACTCCAGAAGGCATTTTGATTTAAAATTACCTTATTGGCACAGTAAGTATGTGGCATCTATGACCTGTTGAACACTGAGATGTTATAATTGCATTAAGTATCTGCCTTGGGGTACCTTATTATAATCTACACATAGCTTTTTATTTGGGGGATTGAAGGAGCTACTTGTTGTCTTCTGAAGTTCAGTCTGTTCATTTACCATCAGTAAAATCTACTGAACAGTTTGTCCTGAATTTTGTCTTTCTTTTCAGGTGTTTCAGCTGCATTTGGGAAAGGATGAATTGCTTCAGTTTATCTATACTGTTCTGCCAGCAGGACTGACACCTGTTTAACTAAGTGGTGTGTTCCCTGCTTTTGTGGGCAATCATTTGCAGGCACGGGACAATAATTGGTTTTGGACAAGCACCAACTATCTCTTTTTTTTTTCTTTGCTTGTCCTACTTTTGTGCTTTACTGTTAAATAGAGAAAGACAAACAGTGACAGAGAATCACAGTTGCAGGTATGGGAAAATGTTTGAAAAAATATATACATCTCTATTTCCGTAACCCTCCCTCTCTTCAAAACTTTTTATCATGTTGAAATTGCAGCAGGTGTAAAACATGAACCAGAAAATGTGAGCAGCATCTCAGCCAATTTGATTCTCAGCAATCTCTTTGTTATACAAGACAAGCACCTCTGCACACAGGCACAGCAACCTTCTTATTCAAGCACGTGTTGAAAGCAGTAGGTGTTCCTTTATGGAGCAGTAATACAAGTGCAGGCTTTAGAATTAACATACAGTATATATGAGACATTAACCATGGCTTAAGCTTCTCCGAGGCCTTTTCTTCCCGACAGTCTGCAACAAGTATAGCTACAGGCACTCTTTACCACTTGCAGCCACCAAACTGAAGGACATTTTTGGGTCAAAATCAAGATAAATCAACACCTTATCCCCCCCTGTGCAAATTACATATAGTGCAGCTGTGTTTGATAATCAAACTTGAATGGGTGCATTTCTGCAAAGTCATAATCACCTCCATGCTTTGCAGTCTTTGGCAACAAATTTGTTTTTTTATTTATGGTTAAATTAGCTGTTTCTAATCAATAAACCTAATTTTCTTCCTCCTGTTTGAAATATAAGTGAGATTTTGGTCCAGCGTGCAGCAGCTTAATTCAAAAACAGCACCATCTAGGGTTGAGATGGCACCATAGCTGCAGTCAGCATGTACCATGACACCAGAAACTGAGCATTGCAAATTATGGAAGTCATATTTGTGAAATTTTATCAGGGATTTATCGGGAAAATGTCAACACAGGTATAGAGATTTGAAAATGCTAAAATGCTGCAGAAATGAATACACTAAATGTTAGATAAAGTCAATGTAGACTATTCCAGCTTTTACAACAAAATCAATACACTAATGCAGAAAACGCTCACGCACTTTGCTGAAAAGAACTACATCCTGTGAGTCAGACATATGTAGGGATTTGCCTCTGTTTGAACGTGAAAGTGAGACCTTTTTATGGACCCATAAGTGCTTTATGCTGCCTCCAAAATACCTGTTTGGAGAGGGCTGTCCTGGAAAGGAGTGTGGAGGTAAGAGGTCCACAGGTGTAGTGGTGATTCCTCAAAACTTTTATCTCTCTCTGACTTTTATGGACATTTGTTTATATAACTGTGCCTGCTGCAGCCTACGCCTCCCTTGCAAATGAGCACTGTCAAACTAGAAGGCATTTGAGGTTCACATCAGTAAGTGCAGCATTTGGATAAATCATTGTTCATTAGCTTATGTTGCATATTTGTTAGTTATTCCAACATAAGCCCCATGCATGCTCACTGGTCCACAGTTGTATATTTGACTCATTAGCTGCAGGTTAAATAAATTTACGTAAGGGCAGTTCAACTGTAAACAGCAAACAGTCATACCCTCCACTTGCTGCTTGTTTTTCTTCTTTGTCTAAAGCCTGCCAGGTGTTTTTCCACTGGACTCACTGTTTGTCCTGTTTTTTAAACCAATAGTTCATCATTACAAGTCATTACCTGTCATTATCTCTTTGTGCCTGTCACACCAATTATGCTCAAGGAGAAAGGGAATGCTAGGCATTGGGTCAAACTCTCCTAACCTTCTTACATGCTGGCTGTCTGGTAACTTATTTGATTACACAGCTGGGCATCATTTTGGCACATCCATTGAGAAGCACTCTGCTTAAATAGTGGAAAGTGTGACGAGTGAAATCAAAGCTAAGAATAACCGCTGATATTTCTCCTTACATGTCTGCAGGGAACTATCTTGGTGAATAAACCAGCTACAGGGCTTTATTCAAAGGGGGCATTAACTACGTTTGCAAGTTGTTTGTTTTGTTGTTGTTGTTTTTTGTTCTTTTGTTTTTTGTTGGTTTTTATGTTTTTTTGGTTTTTGGTTTTTGTTGTTGTTGTTTTGTTTGTTTTGTTTTTTGTCTTTTTGACCAACAGCTGATTAGTTTGTTCTTGTACGTTGGCCCAGGGAAATGCCCTCAGGCTGATGTGTTGTTGTGAAAGTGACACAAGTTTTATACTTTAATCTGCTCACTGGCAGATCCTGTCACTTTGCAAACAGGCCAAAACAGTCAGTTAATTAATAATACAGATAATATTTACATTTCTGGCTAATTCTGAATAAAAGTAGGTTAATAACAAGAATAAAATTAAACAAAAGTTAATGTAATAACTGCAGGGTGTGTTATGAATGACTGGTTTCAATAGCCATAAGCTACAGAATGAGAGAGCAGAAGTGTGTGGGATCAAATCATGTTGTGTGACATCCCCCCAACAAACACACACACACACACACGTGCGTAATATGTATTGTTGCATTGCATGCACAGGACATTGCTTTGTAGTGACACATTTCACATACGCATGTGTGAAGAAAAATAAATGTTGTTGTTTTTACTCATAGTGCAGACGTCATAAGCCTCCCCTCTGATTTCATTTTAAACAATAATTTTACTGCAGGTTATTTCATTTCTGTCTGAAAAGTTATTAAAATATCTCCCAGGAGGGATTTGACTTTTCACACAACAGGAAAGACAACAAGAGCTGCAGTTGATAAAGTCTGAAGAAAGTTGTAGCAATACTGTTTTATGATGTTATTGTAAACCAAAAAAGGTTACAAATCAATATCAATTCAAAGTTTCTATATAGAAAATAAACATACAAATAGATTTTACAAATAATTTTTTAACTGATTATCTGAAATACTTTTTAAAAAAGACAAAATAATGACTTTTGAAAGTTGATCAAGAGAATGTATTAAATCAATCTATTTCCTCTAATAATCACTTAAATCCACATTTTAAAAAATGGATTTTAAAGCTAATATGAAAATAATTAAAGATTTAAGAATTTTTATGAAATAATTCCTAAAGTAGACACCAGCATGGTGATCTGATGCTAAATCCTAATTTTTTAAGCTTTAATAAGTGAGAAATCCCATTTTCCCTAATAGGAAACAGAGTATATATGCTTGGTGAAAGTGACATTTGTAGATCTTCTATAGCAACCTGAAATTGAAACCTTGGTATATTATGTACTGCTGTAAAGGCCATTCAGTCCAGTAGGTCACCTTAACCACCAAGCACCTGGATGAAGTCCCTCCAGGCACATTATTGTAAATTAATAGACTTAAGTAGGAAGAGGAATATGAAGTATTTTTTTTTTGAGTTGCTCTGAAAAGTATGCAGTGATTTCCCCCATAAAATGCCCAAATCTCAACACAGCTTATGACTCCTCACTCCCACAATTCCTGAGTAAACTGAGGAACAATATTAAAAAAGGACACGACTAATGATCACTGCTAACAGAGCTTCAGCTTCACACTTCCTGACTCATGCTGTTTGGACAGTCATTTATTTATTATATTCTCATTTTTCCACACGTGGAGCTCTGCTAGAGGAAAAAAGCCAGCATTACACCAACAGTCAGACACCCACGTCAGGTTATCCCTTTCACACTTTGAGAACTACCCAGATCCGCCCACATTCCCCGGAGAGAGAGAGACTAGAGACAGGGAGGGATGGAAGGATGGAGGGAGGAAAGGAGGGACGCCTATTCCTGTGTCCGCGTGTGTTTTTGTCTGTGTGAGTGTGAGTTTCTGAGAGGAAGCGCGAGGGACAGATAGACAGGCAGGCAGCCAGCCAGGCAGGCAGCCAGGCAGGCACAGAGAGGATGTACCCACCTGTGTTTACTCGTGCATTACCGCACTGTCTGAACCTCTACTTTTAATTGGTCGAGGTGGTACTGTCGGTAATGTTGGTATACACCATCCGTACTACACAGATGAGATCACACCCCGCGTGATCATTTAACTTTTATTGCCTTTTTATTGCCCCTAATGAAATTATCATCCCTGTACACTTTAATGAGCACATCAACAAACCTTAAAATGTTTTTATTATTATCACCAAAGCATCACATGTTTAAATAAAAGACAGAATAACGATAGCCTTGAACATCATCTAAATATGAACATTTAAAATTAGCATATCAACACTTTGCTAAAAACCATATTTGCCTGTGCAATGTTTGTAACCTACACTGTTAATGTCATACGTCGTATTACTATTCAACTGAGACAATTCATCCCTTCATTGCGTCCCTGTGCTTGCACACATATTCCGCTGATCCTCTTTCCGGTACCTTTGGCTGTGCGTTGATATCTGCGTAGTTTGGAGTTCATAATCGTTTGTCTCTGTCTCTCTGCACAGATCCCTCCCTTCTCTTCAGCTCCCTCCCTCCTCCGTGCGCTGACATAGTCACTCTCACACTTCCACACGCACACGCACGCACACACAAACACGTCTCCCCCGCACACTCCCCCCGTCTTACTGCTGTCTCATTCACTTCGGTAGTCCATCCACGCACTGACTCCAACTTGAAGCCGGGGGGGCGGGGTTGGATATATACCTCCGAGAGGAGGCCACAAGCTTCACTGAGACTGGACCCACTTGCAGTGCAAAGACCACAAGCAAGAAGACTCCGAAGCCGGGAGTAGAAGTACCAACATTTATCCTGGAGCTTAGAGCGAAAAGACAAGCGAGACCACATCTTTTGGTTCTACGGACTGTCTGCTGGAGCTCCGATACAAACCAATTTGTCACTCCGCTATACGCCAGTTTCTCTGGATATAGCAGCTAAACAAAGTTGGTAGTAAACTCTTTGGAGTTTGGTTAGAGTCGCTTTATTTTTTCTTTGCTTGTGAGAGTGGACTGCACTGAAACTTGGGATCGACCCGCTCTGGGTCGGGTTTGGACCTGGCGCATCCTTTCAGCGGTTTCAAACACTGCGAAAGTTTTGGCCAGACCGCAGATCTGAAGACTTTGAGTCGAGTCAGACTTTGAGATCATCTCAGCAGCTGCTGACCCGAGTCCAGATTCAAGACACCTGGACGACCGGTTAGAGAGCCACTGGCAAGACTGCAAAGAAGAATTTTCAAGGTAAGACTAGTTTTCATTACTTTACTTTTTTTGTCTAAACATGTTTCTTGTTTGGTTGAAGAAAAAGTTACGAAGTGAGGATGAGTTTTTGCTGTGTCGGTCGGTTTAAAAGTTGTGCGTCGCTGTCCGTGGTGCTGAAACTCTCCTGCTTGTGCAGCGTGTTTTTTACTCTGCTTTTGGTGTGTATTTCAACTTCTGTTTATACTTAAGTTGTTCGTTTTCTTGCACATCTGATATTTCCACAGTCTTTTCTTTACATTATGCTGCCTGCATCTAGAATGTTAATACTGTCATGCCGCTGTGTGAGAGCAGCAACAGAAAGTTATACCAAGGCAACAAGTCGCTTGATAGAACTTTCTGGTTGTATTTTCTGTTGTACGACAGATTTGGGTGTGGTTGTGCAAATAGTTAAAATGACATGTAACACAAAGCCATTAAGTTGTGTGCAAATGTGTTTTAATTTATGTCCTAAACAACTGAAAAGATTTGACAGCATCTTGTAAAGAAAGACTTTGATTTGAAAGACTTTGATTTAATCAAAGTTTTTCCCAGACTTGAACAGCAACAAGCAAAGACTAAGAAAACCAAGAAACTGGATTTCATTTCTAGTAATTTTATGAGACTCATCCCTGTTTATTCCTATACACGTTTTAGACTTTTCACATATCATGCATGTATAATTTTGTGTGTGTGTGTTTTTGCTATGGTACAGATTTCCAGCAAAGCTTTGGGAGGTTTTGTTTCTTGTACATCTGTAAGTCCTTGCACCAGGTGCAGCAAAAGAAAAATGTGAACAATTTGTGGATGAGTAATCACCTGTGCTACAAAAATTGCTTCAGCAAAATGAGAATCACTTTGAGGGATAAGAATGAGATAGTGAAATACTGACAATCTTATGTCATTCTTTGTTTATTGCAATCACTCATAAATACATATGCATACATCAATAAGCTTTCAAGAAGGGAAAAATCTTGTCTTCAACAACATTAAGCCAATGTAAGTTAGAGTGGAAAATCATAACCTGACCTGCCTGCATTTGTAGTGCAGTAATAGTAATTGGTGTATCTAATATTTGCATTACTCATGCAGAAATCAGTGTGTACTTTAGGCTCTCTCTTATATCTTTACATAGCTTTTTGGAAAATATTGCTTTTTGCACAACTTATTTAACCAGCTGCATATAGCTTGTGAAAGTGGCACATCCCCTTCCAAGTGTGTGCACAATTCTTATTGCTTTACAATGCAGGAGTGTTTCAGTTGCTTATGCACCTTAAGCTCTGAAAAGCTTGTTGTATCTGTGATGAGACAAACTATTACAAAATTGTATGCTCCTGCATAAATAGAAAGCATGTCACAGATGGCCAGTATGGACCTTTTGTGTTTTTCGCACTGATCTACAAAAAATAAACCCTGTCACCATAACAACAAACTTGCTTTTCATGCTGCTTGGTCTGCAAAATATGTTGTTGATGGGAGCAAATGGATAAGCAGGAGAAACAGACAGACAGGTTAGGGCGGGGGAACTCAGAAGACAGTTCTCCCACCACAGCTGGACCTTTCTTTTCACTCTGTTCCTCATCAGGTGCCCATTCATGGAGCTTCCGGTTGTCAGGGGGTGGGGGAGAGACACTCACTGATACAAAGTAGAGGTCTTTGCATGAGTTGTTCACAGAGAGGAGGGTGGATTGGAAGGAGGCAGAGGGAGGGAGAGATGTGAGGAACGTAATTATGAGTTCTCTGCATGAAAAGTGCAGGTGCTTCACATAGAGACTGCTGCTATATGCATCAATTGTGCCGCGGTGTCTCTGCCATGTCTTTATGATTAACCCCACGGTCACATTTGAATACAAGCTTTTACCGAAGATGTTGAAATAACACCTCCTGTCATATGCATACTATACAAGTCCTCATCACTTATCACTTATGTTTCACTGGAGATTGTGCATTTTATGAACAATACTGACCAAAAAAGAAAAAGTCTGAGCAGAATACTAACCCTGACTGCATGGGAAGGATGTTGCTGAGCAACAACATTAACCCTTCTCTTCTGTGCTCCAAGGAGCATATCCCATTACCTGTGTTGGTTCAGTCAAATACAAACTCAGAAAGCAACTGTTCACTTTGCTTTCAGTTACCAATGTATGTTATACAAGTGCAAAAGCAAGCGTCCCTAGATATGCATGTTTGCAAAAATTAATTGCATGAGAAAAGACAGAGTTAAGAGAAAAATTAAAGTAATTTGAATGCATTAAGCATCTCTGCAATAGAGCAAAATCTGCATAATTTGAACAGGTTTTAGTAAATGTACATGCATGTGCATGTATGCATTCACCATAGTATGCAAAAGATAATCATTTACATCATTTTACTTCATGCCCTGGTATGTAACACAGAACATATTTGCAATGCAATTTGCGAGATGCCACTGCAGGGTATGTAATCACCCCTCACCATAGACACCGATGAACCGTTTTTCCTGTTTACTGGTTAATAAAAAGACTGCATTACACAAATAATGGAACTACTAAGCATCTGTTGTTGCCGGTGGCGAAGCATCTATGGACGTCAGACTGACGCACACAGTTCAGTGTGTGGGAGGAAAAAGCAAAAGCTTGGAGATACCAGCTTGCTGTGAAGGACTGTAATTGCACTGCTGTGGCAATTATGTCCCAGAGAACTGTGCAGTTTAGATCAGTGAACATACCCTGAAACACTGTGATACAAATCAGAGGCAAATCCCTTTGCATAAATATTAGTTTAACAATAGGTCCAATTAATATGCATCTCATTTATATTGTGACGGGGGAAAAAGCATTGTGTTTGAAGAAAACTCCTACACTGCATACTAATATTGTGTTCTTTTCCCTTAGATGTTGAAGCATGCTAACAAACTTTTTCAATGTTTTTCTTCAGATCCCTCTCTTATACAGACAAGACAGACTGTCTGATGTTCTAAAGCCTACGAATACAATTCCTCAGAGGGGTTGCGAAGATAAGCAAGAGATCTGTAACAAGTGCAGTAACTTGCAACAAAGAAGTCAAAGAAAAAACCTAGTCAAACTATTCAACATCAACAACGTCCTCTACCTAAGCCGACCCAATGGCACGGTCAGCACTTCCCGGCCCCTGTGTGGCCCTTGTTCTGCTCTTCTTCGGTTTGACATCCTGCACTCCCTCTGGCCCAGCCTCTGCGACCTGCGCCACCCTGGAACAGAGCCGCTTCTTTGGTGTGTTCTCTTCAACAACCACTCTTCCCTCCACACCATGTTCCTGGACCCTCCAGAATCCCGATCCCCGCCGCTACACTGTCTACATGAAAATCACCAAGCCTACTGACTCCTGTGTGCCCCGCCAGATTAAAACTTTCCAGTTTGACTCCTTTATTGAGACCTCCCGCACCTACCTGGGCATGGAGAGCTTCGATGAGGTTGTCAGGCTGTGTGATGCTTCAACCACTGTCACCTACTTAGAGTCTAGCAAGCAGTTCCTGCAGATGCGCAAGGTGGCCCCAAGAAACGGACTGGAGATTGTGGGAGGAGAGAATGATGTTAGCGAGTTCAAGGCTGAGTTTCTGGTCGTGGGGAAGAGGAATCCAAGCATGCCTGCCTGCCAGATGCTGTGCCAGTGGCTGGAGAAGTGCCTGTCAACTAGCACCCATGATTATCCCTGTGGCATCATGAACACCCCCTGCCAGTGCTGGGAGGCCCCAAAGAGGAAGCCAGGAAGCTGCTACAGGGGTGGCGTCTATGTTGAGAATTGCCTTCCTGTTCCCAAAGACAATGGACGTGATGCTGAAATTATCAGTAAGTTTAGACAATCATTTGCTCACACCTAAAGAAAAGCTTTAAAAATTTGAAACTTAAAGAACAGCAAAGATTCTCAGGAGCTTACATCAAAGTAGCAAAACAAAACTGTGTTCTGCTGTTTTCATTGTTGTTTGTAATCACAGTTACTTGGCTACAAGTGGGGCTGACTGGCTGTGAGGTCTTGTTCCATAGGACCTCACAGTTCCTTCTCCAGACTTGCTAATACCAATTGTTTTAGGAGTGTGTCTTAGGACCTGCTAAGACTAATGATCCATGTCTGCAGAGCAAGGGTCTCAGGGATAGGGTGTGCACTATGCCACCACAAAGTAATGAGAAATGAATTGAAGTTGTTAGAGATATTTGCCAGTGCATCTTAAAGCCTAAGTGGCATTACCCCCTGAACCTCACACATTGCCCAGCTCTTCATTTTATCTGAGGAAGGCTTGTTGGTTTGGTGCTTGGCAAGGAATTAAGGTTTTTAGCAAGGGGATAGAGAGCATGTTTGTGTTTTAGACTGGGGAGGGAGCAGAAAAGAACACAAAGACCTCACACTCAGTTGGCTGCAGAAATCGAAGCGCTCCACTTGTGGTCGCCATAGCAACTTGTCAGTTGGCCTCACATGCTGCTCTGCTACGGCTCGCACCAAGTGGTTAAAAGCAAACGATCATAATTTCGCATGTAACATCTTTTGGTTTGAGTGCTCAGTTCTGCTCACAAAGCAACGTCCTTGCTCATTCTCTGCACATAAAGAAAATATTACTCACTTCCTGCTCTTAAACATGAAGTTAAAAAAAATGTTTGTGTAATCATACTTTTATGAACGCTTTTGCACAATGACAGTCATTTTGTTTCAAATTGCTGTCATTTTGAGCAGCATTGTTTCTTTCCAACTGAGCTCAATATCTGTCTTCTTTTCATCTGTTTCTGCAGAGGGCTGGGCTGGTTGGGGCCGCTGGTCTGTATGCAGCCAGGAATGTGGTGGCGGAGTCCAGGTGCGCAGCCGAACCTGCCAGCCTGAGGATGATGTGTGTGAGGGAACAGTTGAAGAAGGCCGTGCTTGCAACCCTCAGCCCTGTATTGGTAAGCCAAACTGTAATTTAGCAGGTAAATTATGAGCGCTCCTGCAGGTGGCTCAGGTTTAAAGTAATAATGTCTGCAATTTTCAAATTTTCTCAGGCAAGGAACGCAATAGGAGCCAGGGTCTGCGGGCTATTGTTGGTCTGAAGAGAGACAATGCTGCTGACTCCAACACAGGAGTTGTTGCAACACAAACAGGTGAGAAAACAAGATCATGTTTTAGATTTAAAATTCACAAAGTACAGGGCCACTAAGTAACAGTGTTGAAGGCTTGTTGTCATGACCAATTCATATTGTTCACAACAGATTCTAAAACAGATGAGTGGTCCACCTGGAGTGCATGTTCAGTTACCTGTGGGGAGGGCTGGCAGAGCCGTACTCGTCTCTGTGTCACCTCCCCCTTCGCCAACCAGTGCACTGGATCCCTGCGTGAGAACCGGCCATGCAATAACACAGCCGTCTGCCCTGGTGAGTGTCTGATTCTTCTTCTCCACTGTGAGTGAAAGGGGTAGAAAAGCAACAAAAAGAGTAAGAGGAAGACTTGGCTTTTTGTAGTACACAATAGAGGCAAAACCATTATCACATAATATTTTTCCTTTATACGGCAATAGTCACAAAGGAAAAGTAGCAGCTGAGTTAATGAAGTAGGGAGGAGAAAGGCAGTCATTATGTATTTATTAGACTAATGGTACCTTGAAGTTGTATGGATGTACCCCACCTAGGAGAGAGTTTGCAAATGCTCCTCATAGACATGAAGCTCCAGTGAGTTCAAAGCAACAGCTTGGCATTGTTTAAAAAAGCCACAATGTCCATCTCAAAGCCCTTTTGTGTTGCCTGTGTAGTGGATGGTGCTTGGGACGAGTGGACCCCCTGGAGCTTGTGCTCATCCACATGTGGCCGTGGTTTCCGTGCACGTACCCGCGCTTGCAAGCAGCCCCAGAATGGAGGAGAGCCTTGCAGTGGCCCTTCAAAACAAACCAAGTTCTGCAACATTGCTGTCTGTCCAGGTGAGTCAGGCACTTCAAGAGTTTGAGTATTTTTTTAATTGCTAATTTAAAGTCCGGATGTATCATCAAGGTCCCTAAAAATCCAAATATTGCCTCTGTAGGCTAGTTTGTTCTTTTAATGTACTTTAAAAATCTATAATAACTGACTCAGACAATGATACTTAACTCTTTATCTAACTGACTCAGATACAAGAGATAATTAAACATTTCATGGCATCACCATCATCACAAACAGCAACTGCAGTGGCAGGTTGATATTAAATCTGACTCATCAGAGCAAAACCCTCTGTAGGTATTAGTCAGTGGCTTTGTAACAGCAGCCAGTGACTCATGCTGTGTTCATGGTCACTCAGTCCATTAGAACTTTACTTTTTTCTTTTTCTGCCACCTACTCCTGTGCAGATCATATTTAACTTTAAGTCAAAGCTGCACTTTGTTTTTTGTTCGAATTCATCCTCACCAGATTCAGTAGTCGTTGCAAGACGCATACACTTTACTTTAAAGCAATATGGTTTTGTTGCAGCTACATTTTTTCATCGGTAGATGTCTCTGTGCACCACAAGTAACTTAGCAGAGAATATCCAAAGCCATTATTGAGAGGTGATTATGTCTTTCATTTGAAACCAAAAGGCTTAGGAAATTAAATCATCTTCAGCAGCCCATTTGGCATAATAGTATTTTTTATTTTGACCAGTCTTATTCTTTTTTAAGAATACACCCCTAATCTTTTTTTTAACCATCTGGAAAGGCAGGATTTTTAAAAGCAACTGTGGTTGATTTGTTTTTTTCTATTTCCATTTTTTTTATTATATGATTTTAGGCCCCTTGTATTCCCAAATTTAAATCACTAATAAATCCCCCATTCAGTTAAGTCAAATTAAGTGAACCAATCTGCATAATGCCCAAAAGGGCTTCAATGTGATTTGTTTTAAAGACAGTGGATCTTAGAGGTAGAAGGGTGCTTGAAGAGCTCATATCTGCGCTCTAATTTTCTGTTTCATTGAAACTCAGTTTAAATGGGCCATGTAAAATGTTAGGTTTGCCATGATGTCTGTGGCCTGAAGGTCTGTTTTGTCCTTGCACTGACTAATTCTCTGGCGTATATGTTCATCTGCTTCCCTCTAGTGGATGGATCTTGGAATGAGTGGTCTGCCTGGAGCCCATGCTCTGCCACTTGCTCCAACGGCACCATGCAGAGAATAAGGGAGTGCAACGGGCCATCTTATGGAGGCTCAGAGTGCCATGGAAGCTGGAAAGAATCAGCCAACTGCTTTCCGAGGGAGTGCCCAGGTAAAATAAATAAATAAATAAATAAAATTCAAGATTTGCAATTAGCTATGTAGATAAAATAGAAATAAATTAAGTATACCACAGTGCAGAATTCATGGTGATCAATATTCTCCACAGTTGATGGGCGCTGGCATTCGTGGAGCTCTTGGGGCAGCTGCAGCAAGACTTGTGGTGGAGGCATCCAGCAGAGACAGAGAGTCTGTGAAGGGCCTTCCTTTGGAGGAGAACCTTGCCCTGGTGAAACTGGAGAGCAGAAGCGCTGCAATGAGAAGCGATGCCCTGGTTAGTAGCTCGCAAACAATTGAAGTCCAATTACAAAACAAACCAAGTCCAAAAGCAAATAAATTACTCATCACACATGATTCTTTAAACCTTTAGAGCCCCATGAGATCTGCCCTGAGGAGAGCACTGGAGATGTTGTATGGAAGAAAACTCCTGCTGGGGACATGGCTGCCATTTCCTGCCCTGCCGATGCCTCAGGTACAATGACAATCCGTACAGTGTTGTTAGATGATGCTTAAATAAACATCAATCCTCTAAAAGTCCCAGCAGTAGCAAAAACAAGTTTCTGCTTTTTCTCATTAACAGGTCTGATTCTGCGCCGCTGCACCCTTGATGCTGTAGGGCTCGCTTCCTGGGAGAACCCAACTCACATCCAGTGTGTCTCTAAGAACTATGAGAACATTCAAATGCTGGTAAGCCCCTTAAAGCATAATTAAAATGTTAAATTCCTCATCTGTTTTCTTCTCACGTGCAGTCCAGAATTCATATTAACCTCTGACTTTGTGTCTGTAGTCAAGGGACTACATCTCCAAAGCACAGATGGGGCAGAGTGTGGATGGTGTTGCTGAGGTGATTTCACGCCTGAGATTCTCTTCTGATGAAGGGGCCAAATACAGTGGCGACCTCTTGGCTGTCATGGAGATCCTGAGGAACACTACTGAACTATACAAGGGAACCAGGCTGAGACTGAGCAATGCTGATGTGGAGGTAAGCATGAATCTGGAAAATAAGATCTGGAAAATACTTGGCAACAAGTATTCATATATTTAGAAACAATATCACACACTGTTTTTTCATATTCACTGACCAGAAATAACATCTTCTTACACCTCTGCTTCCATTTAACAATCTGCAGAATTACGTCCAGGCTATCAGCAACTTACTGAAGGAGGAACATCGTGACAAATGGGAGGAGGCACAGCGGGTACGTGATAAGAGGGTGTATGCGAGCGAGATTATATATGAGCAGGGGGAAGAAAATAAGTCTATTATGCTAAGATTCTTTATATGGGATGGGTGTGTGAAAGAAAAAAATACTGGAAGAGAATTTTCAGGAAGTGTGTTTGGGTGTTGCATTGGTGCTTATTAACACTCCAAAAAAGGCTTTATTTCTTATCCAAATGTTGAGTTGGAAAGAAATCAAATTGGATAACTGATAGACAAAAACATGAAATTGGATGTGTGGAATTTAGTCTGTTATCTATCCCTAACTAATTTGAGTAAACCCATTATCCTTGCAACAGACTCAACAGAACCTTTTCTAGTTTGATCAACAGTTGGCATATTTCCTAACAGTCGTGCCTTCCTATCAGTGTTCCTGCTAACACTCATGAAGTTTCCCAGAGTTAAGATAAGTCACAAAAAAGTTAGAAAAACAGTAGACTCCCACAGTAGAGAGTAAACACTTATTTGTGCACAAACTGAAAACAGACGGATGAGCTACCAAGGCCACTGCATCACTGAATCAGGGAAAATCACTACTCCCACTCTGCAATCTGTGTCTCCATGCCATCCTACATACTGATTGCTGTTGTAAGGAGACACAGCACATTGCATGCAAGCACACACCTTGCGCCCACATCGCTGCAGTTCTGCGTCAGAGACACGCAAGTCAGGCAGCCCTCCTTTTCACTGGAGAAGAGAGAGGGCATAAAAACCTGAGTATGAATCAACGGCCTGCCCATTTATGGCCATAAGGAAGTTCTGAGGTTGCATAGCAGCAAGAAATCTTCTTTTTCTCATTTTTTTCAGTCCACTGCTGAGTGCTCTGAATTAATAAATACTGGCTGGAATGGTGCAAGAACTGACTATCTAGATTTGAGCCACATCATATATAAATCATATGGCTTCTTTGCAGAATTAAACCATTTGTGTTAATAACATGTTGTGCAACCAGATGCCCCTGTCCATATTTCTGACTCTTTTGCCTCTTTTTCCCTTATTTTCTTATCCAGATGGGTGGCACCATCAAAGAGTTCCTCCGCACAGTTGAAGACTTTGTGAACATGATTGGTATGCAAATGAGCGGCTTTCAGGACATTTATGAAGTCACAGAGAATTTAGGTGAGTCCTAATTTCCTCTGCCAGCCCATCTCTGTTCATGTCAAGTCAAAATGATTTGTCCTTTCTACAGCTAGAGAATCCATCAATCTTAATCTCAGGCAATATAAGCAGCAGCAAAATGAATCAGTTATCATCCTGACAGGCTGTCAAGTCCATCAGCTGTACCATCTCTAAGATGTTGTGCAATATATTTTGCACAATAGATATGCCTAATCGGCTTGACACAAACTTTTTAATCTGTCAAATACTTTAAGAATAATGGAGTGTGAAATGTAAACGTCATACACTGAATCACTCATGTCTTCTGTGACTGCTTTGGCTCAGTGAAAGTGACATTCTCACAAGGTTCAGAAACACAGTCCATGAAACCTGAATGTACCTGACACTGTTTCCATCAGGTCATTCAGACAATTCACAAGGAAGTGGCTTTTACTAACATAAGCGCCTGTCTGCCAACCTTTGTGTCTGTCAGTGTTGAGCATCCACAAGCGCCCCACAACTACAAGCTCCAACTTCACCTTTCCTGTGAAGGGCTGGAGAGGCATGCTGGACTGGGTCAGAACCTCTGAGGAGAAGATCTCTGTGTCCCGTGATGCTCTCTCTATCAAACAATCTGGTAAGATCAATCAAATATGATGTTTTTTTTTTTTTTTTTAATTAAATGCAATCTTATGAATTTGAATCTAAGCATGTGTTCTGTATTTCAGATGGCAATGATGCTTTTGTGACAGGCATCGTCCTCTACAGAAACCTTGCTTCTATTATGTCCTTCCAGAGGTAATACAATTTCTCTGCTGTTATACTTATTAAACTGGCCCTCTGTGAAATATATCATTTAGTCACAAGATGGCGCCCCTTCTTCCACAATGCATTGCTTCTGTGTTTTTGTATTTTCTAACGTTCATGATCTAATTTTCCTTTCATTTTTGCAACATTTTGTTTCTCTGCAGTAACACTACACTACTCAACTCCAAGGTGGTGACCGTCATCGTCAAACCCACACCAGCTCTCCTGTCATCCCCCGTTGAGATTGAGTTCCCCCACCTGTACAATGTGAGTCCCTAATGATTAAGCAAACTAAGCCTTATGAAAAATATCAGCCCCCCTCTGGGTGTTTGTGCACCACAGTGCACAGAGCCTGACATTTTGCTGACATTTGCTGTGATACTGACTTTTACGTATACCTGCGGCAGCTGAAACTCACCAAAGATCACAGCACAGCCAAATGGTCACTTGATGGTGATGATGAGAGCATCATGAGCAATAATTAGTCTCTGCAGCTGATAAGAAACTGTTTTTAGTTTCATGCATGAATTACAAGGAAGGTGATGAAAAATGTGGGCAGGTGCTTGCCAGCAAGCTGTTGCATCTCACACGTTTATAGTAATGTGTCTCAGCCTACATATTTCCCTTTTCTACAGAGATTCCTCACACTGCGTTTTCCATCTGCCTCTTCTTTGCAGGGCACAGTAAATGAGACATGCCTTTCATGGGACGAGAGCGAATCGTAAGTGTTGAATGCTGTTGTTTATCTATATAAATGTGCATTTAATTATCACTTACATTCGTTTTTATTTTTTACTTAATATTTGGAAAGTCATGCATTCTAATATGCAACAAAATACACAGGCAGCACCTACAACCTCATTATGAACACTCCATAAAGGAAACAGTACACTGTTTGCATTTTGAGCCAATAAGAAATAAAAATGCAACTGCATGCACCTACCACACCTTTCCACAAGCAGAAGCAAAACTGAATTGAGAGGGAAAATGTAATTACTCATACTTTCCAAGGGAGGATGGTGTGCCTGTAGCCAAATTAGATTCATTTTTAGATAGCGGATGTGATTAATGAAAGGATAAGGACTGGGGAAATGGCACTGAGTCTGGCTGACAGCAGAGTTTTTGGTCAGTGTTTACTTGCAGGGTTACATATGTTTAAGAGCACTCAAATCACAAGAAGCAGTCCATTACAGCAGTGATTACAGATACTAATTATCTGCAGCTTTATATGACAGCAACATAGCCACTGAGGCTTTATAAAGCCTGCTTTACAATTCCACACACAACAAGCACATGTTACACTGTGCAGCTTTGACATGATCATTGCCCTCCGGCTGTCCTATCATACCTTGAACCAGGGTGGACTTGCTGGCAAAGATGCACCCCCCCTGTATTCACAAGTCAGTCAGGGCCTGAGGGGGATCCTCCTGGATCTGTTGCTTCAATACAAAAGTGCAGTTTTAGTGGCTTTCTCAAAAGGATGAAATAATCATAATTCATAATGCATTCATGTTCTTAACCTTCTGTAGGGAACATGCAATCCTTTGTCCCTGAGCAGGACAGGTTTTACTAATACCCTCATATCTTCTGAGGAAAAAAGTGCACATAACAAAAAAAAGCAGATTATGCTTATGATGACTTATTATTGTTATTCATGGCACACATACACAAAAAGGTCCATATCCAAATGAATCCTAAGTTGCAAATGATATAAAAAATCAAATCTGCTTTCTGCTTAAATAAATGTAATCTTATCATTAGAATTTGAGTACTCAGAGTAAAATCTACACCTTACTAGCCTGTAGCTGTTTTTTTTTTCTTTCTTTTTTTTCTCTCTACTTCTTTATATATTCAATCATTTTCATCTCAAATTCATAACAGAAAAAATTCCCTTAAGACACTCATGAGAGACTTGTCAGATCTCCCCTCTCCTAACCGAAAGCTGCCTTTCCCTCACTTCCCCTGTGCAGCTCCTCTCTGCTTGGATCTTGGTCTGCTCGGAGCTGCAGAGCTGTGCCCGTTCATTCATACAGAACCAAATGCGTGTGTGACAGCCTCTCCACCTTCGCCATTTTAGCGCGCATCAACTTCGACTCGGTAAGTCATCTATGTATTCCCAGAATGGGCTTGTTTTTCCCCTCAACTATGCATGTTAAATGTTTCCTGCAGTGCGCGTGTGAATGCGGTGCAGTGAGAACGAGAAGGACTTGTTGTTTTCGAGCGGTTTGCTGTAGCGCTTCTTTGTCTCCGTGCAGGTGCCTCCAAACGGAGAATCGCAGCCTGTATTCTTATTCAACATGTTGATTCATTGTATGAAGATTCTTAAATTAATGCCTTGCGAATTTCATATTGCCATGTTGATTTTATCGCTTAACAGTCTGATAAAGCTTTTTTTCTTTTTTTTACAGCATTATGATTCATAATTGCTTTAGGCTATTGCGGCACTGAGAAACATCTTATGTATGTTTGCAACAGAAGAAATAAAATTAAAAGATGTGGGCACCAAATTATTAATTAGATCTCACAAAAATGACTTTTTGTTCCAATTCGATTTAATTTCTGATAATACCTTTTTTAAAATTCAGAGTTAGTGAAAAGGTGCTTGCATGCCTCGTGCATTGATTACCAAAGTATACCATTATGCATCGCTCAATTTCATGCGCCAAAAACAGTGTGTAATTTACCCCTATAGACTGTGCAGTCTCTGTGCTGCTGGTCGTCCAGTTGCCTTGGTAACGGCTTCTGCAGCACCAACTCGGCCTGTGTAATTTTTGAAAACTGAGATCCTAAAGGGGGAAAAAACACAACCCCCACCCACCCACCTATCAACATTACCCACAGGGCAGGAAAAAAGGAAATGATCTGTCCATCACAGTTGAAATCTGATCAACAGATGCTAATAGTTTGAGGAAGTGATTTGTATAACTGGGTACTTTTTGTTAATCTCTATTCGTTGTGCAGGTAGGGGAAAAAAAAAAAAACAGGAATTAGGACTGCAGTTTTTTTCTGCTGTTAAACCCACTCAGGCTTTTCTTTTTCCCCTCAAACCTGTTATTTACATCTCAGTTGATTTGTTCTTGCTGTTGCCAGTGCGAACAGCGCCTTCCATATTTGTCCCACCCCCCAACATCCCGCAACAGTGAAAAGGCAGTGGAGCCAGTCATTCAGTCTGCTAATATCTCTGAATTCTCGATTACATACACCCCTGCTCCTCCTCCTCCTCTTTCTTCTTCTCCTGCTCCTTCAGCCACAGCAGCAAGACTCAAAATGTCAGTGAGGCAGACCAATGAGAGACAGACGTCTGGTCATGCACTAATGGTTGATTTGATGCCCCCCCCCCCCCCCCCCCCCCCTCCATCTTGCCAGCCTCTACATCCATCCTTTGATCTGTGCTGTGGACATTTTCAGTAATGTCTTCCAGGGAACGGCATAATAAAAACCAGTGAGAATCGAGAGGTAGAAATGGAGAGGGAGGAGATGTGTAAAACAGCTAGATGCTGCAGTGTGTCAGCTCTGATTTGATGCGGTCTCATATGCTGGAAGCATAATGGTCCACACACTAATAACAGCAGATGCCCTTGACTACAGGTGAAAATAGGAATTTCTCTGCACTTTTTTTTCCTACTAAATTTGTTTAAAACGAGCATATGTAATGTGGTCAAGGACAGACAGAAGACATGTTTTATATTTAGGTCAAACTGGCTGTCTGAATCTTGCTTACTGGCCAACGGAGCAAGATTCGACCCAGATTCATAGACTGAGAGGAGAGGGAACAGGACATACTGTATCAACTGTGTTATACCCCAGATTCAGTAAAAGCCAAGGCAATAGGACAACTAACCACTCTGTTATCTACCATCTGTTTGGGGACTCTTCTGATGTAGATTTTGAAACAAATTTGCCATACTAAATTAGATTTTTGGCTGCCATGGGCTGGACTTCACCATCTGTGGTTTAATTAAGAAGCACATATATGGAGCACACATTATGAGGGAGTGAAGAAGCCTTCAAGGCTAAATACTGCATGGTTTGAATTTGGTGACGCTATCATACTCCCACCATACAAAAATGTAACACCCTCTACCGGTGCTAATTTGTTACCTACAGATTTATTATATCAAGAGCATTTTCTTACTTACCTTTTGGAGATTCTTGGCTGGTTTCCCTTACAAAATATTGTTGTTTTTATAATCATAGTACTTCTCAGTCAGGGAGCATAAAAGACTGTTGTCCGGCTCAGCAAATGGGGCAACGACAACTTGATCAGGGGTGTTAGATTAACTCGAAGCCTCATTAGAGCCATGAGAGCAGGTGTGAAACAGACAAGGATTATAGAAGCAGTGAAAACCAACTGTTATCTGTAGGTGTGTTAGCCAAGCAGCAAGGCTTTTGTGAACTGTCAGTGAGCTGAGATTTGTGTGTGCAGCAGTGACCTACTAGCCCTCTGGGTGAATGAGCTGCATGGAAGACAGGCAATAAAACAACCCCTCCTCTGTTTAATCCACCAGAAGTTTGGTGCCAGGGCTGTTTGAAACATGGGACAGTCACTGCCGCTGGCAGCAGCAGCCGCTAAGCTGCTGTCAAAGATCAGAAGGGCAGGTGGCAGCAGATTAATGCACAGGTGATAATGGTCCACCTGTTTCCCCCCTCCAGGGATCTACAAGGAGCTGTTGGTTGGCACAAATGCACCAAAATAGTGAGAAAATCTCAAACGAGGAGAAAATCAAAAGAAGAGTGCAACGTGGCTGGCAGTAATTAGAGGTTTACAATAGCAGCTAAAACAAATGGCTGATTACAACAGCATATCCTTCTCACCTCATTTGCTGACTCAAAAGCTCAATGGAGAAAAGCACTGACTGTTTGTTAGGTGGCCGTTCCATCTTTTTGACATGCTCACCTTGAGGTCACCTTGCCTCAGCCGTGGCCTGATTGTGCCATTCAGCTGTTTCCCTACAGGGAGCCGTCTGCTCTTCCAGATAGAGCACACCCAGAGGCCTATTCTTTGTTGTGTGTGCTTGTGTGTATGTGTGGCTCCCATTTCTGGTTTGCCCTCTGCATGATTGTCTTTGTGTGTGCGTAATCATCTCTAAAATGTATGTTTGGTCTTGTCTTTCCTCTGCAGATCATGGACAAAGCACTGCTCCCATCCGTGACTCTCATCGTTGGCTGTGGGGTCTCTTCTCTCACCCTGCTGCTCCTCATCATCATCTATGTCTCCGTGTGGAAGTAAGTTACCCTACAAGCAAAGTTCAGCTATGTTAGCCTTTAATTTTATATGATGTGATATTTCGTATATCCTCCCTGTCCTTGCTAACCCCTAATGTCCTGTCCTTTTTCTAATCTTCAGGTACATTCGCTCAGAGCGCTCTGTTATCCTCATCAACTTCTGCCTCTCCATTATTTGCTCCAATGCCCTCATTCTTGTTGGACAAACTCAGGCTCGCAACAAGGTAAATCACTCTTCTATATAACCCAAAGCTCTATTATAAACTTCTCTCAAACGCTTGGATACTGAGCAGTGCTGCTTACACTGACTTCTCATCAGAGCGCTGTCTCCTCTATCTTTGATCCTGCAGGTGGTGTGCACTCTTGTAGCTGCCTTGCTCCACTTCTTTTTCCTCTCCTCTTTCTGCTGGGTGCTGACAGAAGCTTGGCAGTCCTACATGGCTGTCACTGGTCGTCTACGCAACCGCATCATCCGCAAGCGCTTCTTATGCTTAGGCTGGGGTAAGAGGCCGTGTATAAATGTGGCTTTTTTTCTGCTTTGCTGCATAAGTTTTCTACATAGTTTCTGTATCCTGTAGGCTCTAATTTCAATGCATATATCTTGTCTTGCAGGCCTTCCTGCTCTGGTTGTTGCTGTCTCTGTTGGTTTCACAAAAGCTAAGGGATATGGCACTGTCAACTAGTAAGTCCGGTCTCAGCTTTCTATTTTTGCATTTTATTTTTTCTCTGCATTTTTTTTTTATATCCATTTGCTTTAGTATTAATATTATCCCTCCTCCTCTCTCTTAGCTGCTGGCTGTCTCTTGAGGGTGGACTCCTTTACTCCTTTGTTGGTCCAGCTGCAGCTGTTGTCTTGGTTCGTATTCTGACTTTGATGTCCAGCCCTTTAGAGTAGATTTTCTCTTTTTAAATGCATTACCCATCTTTACATTCTCTCATCCAATGTTTTCTTTTTTAAACAGGTGAATATGGTCATTGGTATTCTGGTCTTCAACAAGCTTGTATCCAAGGACGGCATCACCGATGTGAAACTAAAGGAGAGAGCTGGGTAGGTCTTATTGATCTTCACCACACACTGGAGTAGTGTACTGATCACCCTTATCAGTGCTGTTACAGGGTTATTTATGATGCACTTTGATATCAAGCCTCACAATCAAACAAGAGGAGTTGAGACTTAATCTGCTGTTTTTTTCACCCTGCAGAGCATCACTATGGAGCTCCTGTGTGGTTCTGCCTCTCTTGGCCCTCACCTGGATGTCTGCAGTCCTGGCCATCACAGACCGCCGCTCAGCTCTCTTTCAGATCCTGTTTGCCGTTTTCGATTCTCTGGAAGGTTTCATCATTGTCATGGTGCACTGCATTCTACGCAGAGAGGTGAGAAAGGCAATTTGAAAATATGAAAGGAAAGGAATTAGAAATAAAAGCAAAGCTGATTTAGCCGTTTTCCATCAGGTTACTTGGGAAAGAACATGGTTGACAATATTTTGAATTCTCTGTTCATCCATTAGGTTCAAGAGGCTGTAAAGTGCAGAGTAGTTGACCGCAAGGACGATGGAAATGGGGACTCTGGCAGTTCCCTTCACAACGGCCACCCTCAGCATATGGTGAGTTTCTTGGCTTATTGCCTTTTTAATGTCTTGAGTGCTTCTTACATTTATCCCTAAATGAATATATGCATGCATTAAGCACTGATAGAATGTTTTTGCTCTTTTATTGGCAGTCTGATAATGAAAAGGATGGAGATTCAAGCAGACAAGGTAAACCCCTTTTACAGCAACTTCTCCCTTTTCCCTTAACCATTTTTCCATTTGCATTTCAACTTTTGTGGCACTTGCATTTAAAACATCTGATCTTACATAAAAAGAGGATGTATTTATTGAGCCAAATATTTAATCATTTTAAACCCTCTCCTATGATTTTTTTCCCTCAAAGGAATGAAGAGCTCCTCTGAAGAGAAGATGCCTCCTCCTCAGCTGCCTCTTCCCATGGGCTCCAACTTCCACACCCTGCCATCGAAGAGCAGTCACATGCAGGCAGTTCCCGAGTACTCCAGCCACACCCTCACCCTGAAAAGAGAGAAAAGCCGCCTGGCAGGAGGAGTCGACCCATCTTGTGGGAAACCCGTGTACGTCTGTGAGGGAGAGCTTTTCAAGCAACTGGATGCGGACCTCGCTCAGGTTCAGGCTGAGGGCAGCGTTTCTGATGGCAGCGGCTACGTTCTAATGCCCAACACTACCTCCACTCTGAGGTCAAAGCCTAAAGATGACCCAACAAAATATAACATTGCTGTGGAGCAGCTGCCACAGGCCAGACTCATGCACCTTGGTGGGCCCTTCGCTGAGCCCCAGGCAGCGTTCGGGATGAAGTCAATCCCTCCTGATCAAGTCAGCATGTCATATTCAGAGAGAGACTCGCCCATCCAGAATATCCACAACATGTCCAGCGAGTCTCACATCACCCATAGCAGCTTGGAAAACACCTTTGAGTCTATGAACTCCATGATGTCCAAGAGTGAGACCATCTCAACCCTCTCCATGAGCTCCTTGGAGGTAAGGGGACATGAAATGGTTGTTTCATGCATTCTTTTACAAAGTTATCTTCATGTATCTAAAACTAAACTGTTTCTTTGTTTCTCCCCCTTTTTTTTTTTTTTTGCAGCGACAGAAGTCTCGTTATGCAGAGTTGGACTTTGAGGTGAATATTATTCATTTACCGTTTCTGAAATTATAACCCATATGTTGATGTTTACTACATGTATCTCAGCAAGCACTGATTTGAAAATCTTTTTCTCACTTCTCCAGAAAATAATGCACACCAAGAAACGCCACCAGAACATGTTTCAGGACCTTAACAGGAAGTTACATCATGCTGAGAAGGACAGAGAGTCCCCTGCTTCTGATAGCAAGGTAAATCATTGTAACATTACTCTCATCATCCATTTCCATTGACACTCATTGATTGAGAAGCAGAACAAAGTTAAAAAAAATAATAATAAAGAATATCAGAGAGAATGACACCATTAAAAATTCTCTCTGATGTGAAATGGCCTTAAAAACCAATGTATTACATAATGCATTGAACTATGGTTGTCAGCACCTTGAGGTCATTTGAATAAGGATGTATTTTCTTCCTTCTTACAGTCTGTGAGATGGAGTGTGTCATCAGGAGGAAGTGACAAAACGAACCACAGCGTGAGTGTTTATATACAACCTCACAATCTCAAAAGTTATAGCCCATAGATAAGACGCACCTTCAAATTAGATTATCAGTACACTTGCCTCAAGGAGGAGTAATTTTCCCAAATGGCAGAATGACTCTCATTATTTGACCACCACCTTTGATGAAGCTCATTTCATTTTGACTAAATTAGGAATAGCTCAGGGCTGATGAGAGACACCAATGCTAAACTGTCTTCTCTTTGTTGTTCAACAGGACAAACAGCAGGCTCCTATGGAGAGGCCATGGGAGGGAGTCCGGGGAATACCACAGTCACCCCCTGCATGGGTGCGTAAAGACCTGGAGCCCCTAGCTGCCTCACCTCTGGAGTTGCACTCTGTGGAGTGGGAGAAGACGAGCACCACCATCCCTCTGGTGGGACAGGACATTATTGACCTGCAAACAGAGGTCTGAGGGGGAGGATGGGGGCAAGCGAAGCCACCTGATTTCACCTCAGTTACCTTTTTTGGTTTGGGAAAGGAATCCTTTATGGATAGAGTAGAGGAAGCCAAAAAAGGGAGAAAGTGAGAATGTAGGTCCCAGAATCAATGTCTTCAAACCCTCATCAAGAGCAGAGAAGGAAGAGGGGAGAAAGAGTGGAGGTGATAGTGATGGGATGTTTAATGTAGCTTCTCTGTGTGGACTCTTATCAGAGTGCTCTAAAGGTCAGAAGGGTTAGTGGAGCGATCAGAGGAGTCCATGGACCAGGACTGTCTGTGGTTCCATTAATGCCTCACTGGGAGTTTCCTGAACCTTGCAGCCTGGGTTTCAGAAGATGTGGTCGACATGTCTGTGCTTCTTTTTTCCTTCAACTTAACTTTGGAGAAAAATTAACTAACATTGAAACAGCGTGGCCTCCCTGTTTCTCGGGGGGCACAGCTGGAAGTCTTGGCAGAGCTTGCAGCCGAGTAACCTTCCAACAAGACAAGGCGAGTGTAAGGGGCCAGTTTCATGCTCCAATACTGTGCACTTTGGTAGATGGGCACACACATTTTGGCTTTGTGCAGTGAGTTTTTATTTTTATTTTTATTTTCTTTAGCCAGTCTGTGTTTGTTATTTCTGCTTCACACCTGGAGCCGCCACTCCAGAGCTAGAAATGAAACTCTGCTGAGAATTTAGCTCTTCTACTGGAGCCTAATCATCCCGAAAGTGTTTTTCACTGTTCTTATCACCATGTTTATTATGATTAATTCAGTGATTATTGCGAGTGTTATGATTAGCATTGTTCTTGTCATTATTAATTGTAAAGACTATATTTTTTTTTCATTATTTTCCTTAATGATTGTCGAGCTCAAGATATATTATTTTTGTACCATGACCTGCAACATTATGCTCTAAAACAAAAGGATTCAATGCATCCATAATGTGTTGTGAGCCCATATGAACTGCATCGGGACAAACATACTGAGTGGTGATGGAGGTAATGGTTGATCAGTCAACATTTCCTGGTTACAATACAAATGACCAGCACCAGGATGAACACAGACTCTCACAAAGGAAGAGCAGTGCAATCTGGAAACGCTGGATGGAAATGTGAGGAGACGGTCTTTCGCCTACTCCTCTCACCTGGCACAAGATGCAGGCTCTTCCATGTCACACATGTGGATTCTATGGGGTCAGTGCAGCCTTTCATCATCGCCCTTTTGTTTCTCAGCCTTGCAGGACTCTTGGACTGAGCAGAGCCTCCTGACGCTGATTTGACTTCCATTTGCAGCGTCAGGTCCTCAAGACTTCAACACATTTGTGTTTTCAGCCATCAGTGTGAAATAGTGCAATATGATGGGCGCTTGATGCTCAAGCAAGACTGATATTATAATTTAGGCAGAGATTTTTCTTACAGATATTTCAAAACTTTTGTACCATCTTCCTCATATTTAAAGAGCACATAGATGCTTTATGAGAATATTGTATAACAAATCTGTATTAGTAATTCAAGGAATTTATTCATTAGAGATTTGTTAGCAGAAGACTCCATATTTGGAGCTCCCTGTGACAGGTAGATAATTGTTCTTCTATAAAGCAAACATTATATAGAGTGAATGATAGCCTATGATTATCTCCTTACTGTGCTTCAGGATATTTGTTATTACTCTCAGCTCTGTAGCGATGGGTAATAGAACCTCATGTCTTCTTTAACAGCGTGTTACTGTAACTCAACAGTATGTACTACCAGCCAATTCCCCTGTCCCTTCAGATTTCCTTGTCCTGCCCAAAAGCCCGAGTCATACCTCGAGTTATTTGTATTGAATACCCATTTGTATTTTCTTGTCACAATGTTGTTTCTTATGTTCTGTTTTACCTCCAGTAAATGTACAGTTTTCACAGCACAAAATGAATGTGACTTATTTCTAATAAAAAAAAAACGTCTATATTACAAAATCAATTGTCTAGAGTTCATTAATTTAGCATTTTATTCCAAAGTGACTTTGGATATTTTGACATGAGTTGGGTGTTGAACCAGCAACGCTACCATAATATGAAAGGATGCGGTATTTGATTGTGGGCTTTAATCCGATTCAGAGCAGCTAAACAACCTCTACTTCAAAAATTTGCATTTTGACAGGTATTTCTAAAACATTGAAACAAGAATCGGCACCTAAAAATAAACGTTCACAAGTCAAATATCTAAGAGAAAATGCTGCAGTAGGTGTGAAGATTTCAAACTCTTGTCATGTTAAAGCCTCTGGCAAACTTTTCCCTCCTCTAAATATAGACATGATTAGCAGGTACATTAAACAGCAATCTTTTAAGATGAAAAAGGGCAATTCTCCTCTGTTCTATTTCCATACTTCTCGGAGAGGCAAATCATCACAAAGAAACAGGCTATTTGTGAAGGAGATTAATCAGAAAACAAATCTGACAGGGGCCAAGATCATATTTAAATATAGAAAATGCTTAACAGCTCAAATTAAGTTCTGAGTATTTTGTCTTCAGTATTGCTTCTTCATATTCAGCTCTTGTTTTTTTTTTTTTTTTGTTTTTTTTAATTGAACCAGTGCACCATAATTTTGCCGCAGTGAGTAAGTAAATGTAGATTTTCACCATGCATTTGTATAACACTGCTCATTTTATGAGGTCACCTTGACAGCAGACCAGCCTCTGAGCAAATGGTGCTTTACCATAGGTGTCATTGTCACTGCATTTTATATTTGCTACAGCATCATTTTCTTGTGTTTATATATATATATATATATATGTGTGTGTGTGTGTGTGTGTGTGTGTGTGTGTGTGTGTGTGTGTGTGTGTGTGTGTGTGTGTGTGTGTGTGTGTGTGTGTGTGTGTGTGTGTATTTTTTTTTATTTGTGGAACATTTTGTGCTAATTTATTTTCTCACCACAAGTCATCAGTGTGAATATCTATACAGTCTGCTAATGGGGATGATTCAGGGGACTAATGTTGGAGACAGTGTCGTAATCAGTGAGCAAGAGGATGGACTGTCAGAAAAATGAGCAGGAAGGTGTAAAAAAAAACAAAGATTAAAAAAAACATCAAAAGTCTTGGCTCATTTTGGTCACACTGGATAGCAGATGATTCAGATTATTATTGCTATTTTAAAAAGGCATGTGGTACAAAAGACGATGGTACACCTTCTGATGCAGATATCCTTATTGAATGATTAAACACTGATGTGGTGAATAATTTTAAATAACTGTCTGATACTCAATCTTTATTTGTAATTTTAAAGACATATTAGAAAAAAAGAGTTAAACATTTTGTATGTATATTCATGTAACTTTTTCACATGCACCCTGTGTTTTCAATTTTGTTTGTGTGTTTTTAAAAGTTAATTTTTCCGGAATTTATAATATAAGTTATAAGTTATAAGTGAGGTGTCCTTTGACCTCCCTTCAGCTCAGTTCAGCTTTATTTGTGTCACAGAATTTCACTCAAATCACTTTCAAATGCAGACTGCAGATTTAAATGAGTTTGTAGCTGTAATCTGGTGCATCTAACGTTTATGTCCAAATTAAATGCTTTCCATTTATAATAAATTAACAAATAGGCTTGAAAGTTACACACATACAAATCCTGTCAGTTTTTAATACTTCTGATTAACAGGAGACAGAGAAAACTGCACATTCTGAATAATAGTATGCTGTTTTAGAATACAGCCCTTCCTAGCCAATGAGCTAATTAGTAGTTTGTACAGTAATTAGATGTAGATGCTGTCTGTCTGTGTGTGTATATCAAACACAAATTTCCAAAGCTAATAACACCCAAAGCTCTCAACAACTCTCCGTGCTCTATCCTCAAGCACACACAAAATCCCTGAATCTCATCTCAACCTCTACCTGCCAGAAAATCCAATATCAATTAGTACCAAGTTGGCTAACAGCAAGCCTGTCCCTTAATTGAGGCCTGTTGCTATAGAAACACAAGATGTTCATCTACAAGATGTCAAGAGGAGAAACGCTTTAAACTCCCAAAGAGAAGTGAAAGAGCATCTTTTTCTTAAAGGTGATGTCCTAATGTTTGTTAGCAGTTCATTAAGTTAAGTGTGAGCCAAGTTAGTGGTCTTAATCTCTTGTTCTTAATGCTTCTATTAGGCTTGATAAGGACATATGTTTTACAGGTCTGCTACTTTCAGAGTGCTCTGGGTTCACAGGGAATGGTATAAAAAGTTTATCTGAGGATAACATCAGTAAAAATGAATAAGCAAAACATTGCATCTCATTCCTAACAGAAAGCTCTCTGCAGAGCACACACTGTTGTACCAGTTAACAAAAGAATTTAAAGTGTTAACCTATGAATGATGCCGGTAATGGTGTGTTCTCATTCATTTGACACTGAGAGGTGAAATTTTATCTGGGAAACTGGAAAGACATGGGTAATTACAGAAACAGTTTCTCAATTAAACCATTGGTGCACAGATTGATCAATCTATTAGTATCCCTGCAACCTGTAAACATATTGTGGAGCATGGCACAAGTACCACCAGCTCATGCGCTTCATATCTGTATGCTGTTATGTAATACCATGTCATTTACATGCAGGTGTTAAGCTTCAGTGTGTTAGACAGTCTGGAGCTTCTCAACTTGAATCTTCCTTAAAAGATTGAATTTGTCTATTATAAGTTACAGTGCTCAAAAAATTAGATTTGAGCAGTTTACTCCATGATAATTAAGCAAAGACTCTCAAAGATTATGTAAATGGTCTGTATTTATATAACGCTTTAACCCAAAGTGCTTTACAGTATACGTTACATTCCCCCATTCACACACACATACATTCACACACTGATGACGGAAGCTGACAGGCAAGGCGCAAATCATGACCCATCAGGAGCAATTTGGGGTTTGGTGTCTTGCTCAGGGACACCTTGACATGAGCTCAACAGGCCAAAGATCGAACCAGCAACCCTCAGGCTACAAGACGACCACTCTACCCACTGAGCCATGCGGCTCCTATGTGATTAGATTATCTTTTTTTATTTTTATTATTTTTGCAATAAATGTATTAATATCACAGCTTTTAGAGTGTTGGTGTATTGACTTGTCTTATATTCTAAGATACCGCTGTAATTTAAAACATTCACACTAAATTATATTATTAACAGTTTATTGTTTACAGTATTATTCTTCAAAAAAATCAAAGGAAGCATTTGAAAACCATCACAGATCTCAGCCCCTTCCCAACAGTTTTCATATAATCTAAAATGAAGCTTAGTGTAGGATTCTTTTGTGTTGCTCTGTTTTTGTCGCAAGACTGTGCTGAATTCAGGTCGTTAATCGAGAACAAAACTTCAGCACTGGAGATTAGCTACAGCCATTGTTTTCAGCTAGCACAGCATGTCTTCAGCTCTGTCTACCAAAGCAAGAGCTCCTCAGAGCACTGGTCTGTCTACTTCTGATCCCAGAAACGCTTTCAGGGTGTTTCAGTGTGTCAAAAGATGACAAATGGGCTCTCACTGACCTAAAATAAGAATTTATACAAAGACACTTGACACATAAACTTGCATTTTCCCTCCTGATTGTGGAAAATGAAGGAGTGAGATTAGAAGAAACAGTGATAAAAGACCTCAGTTTATATGACTCCTTTATTTCTGAATAGCAAGAAACCAGCTGTGGTGGGTTACAGCTGTGCTTGTGCGTCATAGTGAAATGCTGACACACTCTTGAGAATGGTTGCCTGTGGTGTATTACTGCTTTTACACGGCATGCAAATGCCATGGGCTGACTGGACTTGTGAAGGCTAATGAGTGTCTTTAGCGGGTATGCAAAGTGACATTTTCTACCACAGACTCACATGGACAGAGTCTATAAGACACCCAGATGAGCTTGAAAAAAAGAAAAATAATGACTCGAAAAAACACAATATATATGTTTATATTTTAACATATGTTTATTATAGTGGAATATTTTGAAAACAAAATAAATGAATGATTAATGGAAATCAAAATGGAGGTCTGGATTCAGAATCATACTCAAAATAAAAGTGATCACACCGATCTGATCACAGGCTGACCTAACATCTGTGGAAATTCCTCAGTACAATCCAAGATGAGGGTCTAGTGTATTTCATCTCCCAGACCTGGATCAGGACATCAGTCCACCCCTGGACAGTCTGTGGTGCGGCATGACGGCAGTGGATGGAACAAGACATGATGTCCCAGAGGTGCTAGATTGGATTCAGGTCTGGTGAACAGGCAGGCCAGTCAATAGCCTCAATGCCTTTATCATGCAGGAACTGCTGAAACCCTCCAACCACATGAGGCCAAGCACTGTCATGCATCAGAAGGAACCTAGGTCCCACTGCAGCAGCGTATGTTCTGACAATGGGTCTGAGGATCTCATACCGATACCTAATGGCAGTCAGGATACCTCTGGGTAGCACATGGCGGTCTATGCAGCCCTCCAAGGATGTGCCTCCCCCGACCATCACTGACAAACTGCCAAATGGGTCATTCTGGAGGATGTTACAGGCAGCAGAAGGTTATCCTTGACATCTCCGTTTTTCACATCTGTCACATTTGCTCAAACTAAACCTGCTCTCATCCGTGAAGAGCACAGGGCACCAATGGTGAATCTGCCAGTCCTGGTATTCTCTGGCAAATGGCAGTCAGGCTGTGAGGACAGGCCCCACTTGTGTACGTCCTTCACACCAACCTCATAGTGTCTATTTCTGACAGTTTATGCAGAAACATCCACATTAGCGGCCTGCTGAAGATCATTTTGTAAGACTTTGGCAGTGCCCCTCCTATTCCTCCTTACACAAAAGAGTTAGGGGTCTTGCTGCTGGGTTGTTGTCCTCCTTCAGCCCTCTCCACATCTCCTGGTATACTGATCTGCATGCATTGATATGCCATCCTGGATGAGTTGCACCACCTGAGCCACTTCTGTGGGCTGCAGACACCACCTCATGTTACCTCTAGTGATGAGGGCACTGGCAAAATGCAAACTTGACCAAAATCAGCCAAAAAGAATGAAGAAAGGAAAATGGTCTGTGGACACTCCCTGCAGGACCCTTTACAAGGGTTGTCTTGCTAATTACTTCTCATTTCCACCTGTTCCATTTGCACAATAGCAGGTGTAATTAATTCTCAGTCATTGTTACTTCCTAACTGGACAGATTGATATCCCAGAGTATGACTGACTTTGAGTTACATGCTAAGGATTATGAGTTCCCTCTATTCTATTTTACTTTTTAGCAATGTGTATTTTACATGTATACTTCCTGTTTCCTATAAAATCACAGTTGCATGTATAACATGGCTGTAATTACTTGTATGGAAATGTCTTTTACAATAACCCTAGCGATGAGTGCTACATGCTGGGTCTAAAACATCTCTGGCTCTAATTTTCCATCAAGCATTTAAGGTAAATTAATATATTCTGATTAGTGTTCATAGTCAATAAACTCATACTATACTCATTTTCCACACTCTCCAATTCCACCTTGTTATCCAGATATGATCACTTCCAGCCCTTTATAACTGCTTTTCACAGCTGATAAAGCAGTTGATAAACTGATGGATGGCATCACCATGATATGCAATCCTCCCTCTATTTCCTATATCTGCTTTGTGGTCTTTAGGGTCAACAGGTGGGAGTCACCCTTTCTGTTTCATCAGTCCAGAGGGCCAACACAGAGCCAGACAAACTTGCAGCCTCATATCTTTGCACAGTTTATAATTAAAACTAAACCAATTTGTGTCTTCAGACTGTGGGAGGAAATAAGAGCACCCCTCAAAAGCATATACAGGAATGTCACTGCTCAGGTTTGAACCAAGTCCGTCTTATTGTAAGTCAAAAGAAGTAAGAATGCGCTTAGTTTAGAGAATGAGACAGCAATTATGAGAGCAGAGCTAACGGCTATTCAGAACAGCCAGAGAGGAGCAAAGTTCATGAAATACAACTCAAACCTAATAAAAATAAATCACATGTTTGCAATCACATGTTTCCTTCATGTTTGCTTTGTCTATTTTCTCAACTAAACAACCCATTGCATGCACAGTGGCTGGCCAACATATCCTTCCCCAGATCAGCTGCGTCTGTCAGGAGTTGTGCCAGACTAGTTGGAGAGCATTCTAATGGGTACTACTTTCACAAATATCTAAAAGCTGTGTGAAAGTTTGCAGGCTTTTCAATCAATCAGTCAATCAAACTTTATTTAAAAGACCTTTTCATGCCAAAGGCAATACAAAGTGCTTTACAAGATAAAAAAAAAATTAAGCACAATTCAATTCATGCATATTAAAACCAAAATAAGCCTTTACACATAAAAAAGAACATAATGCAATTACTTGTAGGACCACAAGGATTTTAGGTTCTTATTTTTACACACAATTATGTCCCCCATAGAATGAAATGAATTAAGTGAACATGATATCATAAGGTGTTTATTATGCTTAATGTCATGGAAAACATTAAACAATAAAATAAATATGTTGCTAATCTCTAAGTGGCAGCATGTTATTTGCAGAAAACATGTTCATATTGAAAATAAGTTCTGATGCTAAATACTTCACTGCCTAAAAGATTAAAACATGACTGAAGAATGAACAGAAGCTGTTAACTATTAGAAAATCCTTCACATTTTAATGTAACTTTGAATAGATGCTACAAAAGTACAGGTCTGTGCTATGTCAGTCTCATTTTATCACAAGAACTCACATGTTATTTGAGTCTAGCCTTCACATCTCAGTTTGCTAAATGTATAAGCTCAATATTTATTTGTTCCCAAGCCACCTGTGAGTCCAGCAAGTAAGGTTTCCCACTGTGCTTTCACCAAAAGACATTATAAGTACAGAACATAAAGAATCTGGTACCCTTTATCAGTCCTGATGATCACCATAGCAACAGTGGCAGCGTCTAGGCAGCTCATGACAGCTATTAACAGTGTTTCTACTCCAGTAGACCCAGAGAAATTGATCAACTCAAAGCACATAAAGAAAACCAAGAAATGGAAAAACTACATGGAGGAGTAAAATATGGGTTTTATTCTTTACAAAATCAGACAGCTGACAATCCCTGAATTTCAATTTTTATGCAATTTTGTCAGTTTAAGGCCAGATAAGCACAAAAATTCAATCAACAGTTATAGGAATCATGAAAAACGTTGGATATATAGTGAAACCTTCAAACTTCAAGTCTGAAGTTTAAAGGAAGTTTTAGTTATTATCACTTAGAATTACAAGGTTATTGAGAGGCTCATAGGAAAGTAAGGTTGTTTGTAATGATGATATTTAACCATGAAGTACCATTAGGACAACAGTTTCACAAATGAATATTGTGTGGAGACATATTCACTGAATATCCATGTGTTGTAGGTTTATTAATTGTCCTCCACAAGATTAGGCTTTCAGAAACAGATTGCATTTCAGTAACTCTTTGCCACCACAGTGTAATTATCTCAACCATATCTGTTAATATCCTCAACAAAAGGTACATTTACAGAGGTGCATCAGCCTGCTTTTTTCCCCACGGGTATTAGAGCATTTCTGACTGGGGGCCTCTTTTGCAAAATTATTGATGCACCTGTGGAGGAAGGCAGAATATTACCTTGTGCTTGACATCCAAATATGTGGATTTACAAAAGCCTGCAGCAATGAAGCTGATGTGAAATCCATGTAAATAAAATTTGAGTTTGCATGTTACAGAAATGCAAATTTATGAAAATATATTATTACAGAATTCTAACAAATGTGCTGGGAGGCAGAGATTATGAAAAGGAATTGATCATACTGCAGAAGTGTGTCACATCTTTTCTGTATGACCTTACTCTGTCTTTGCTCAGGTTAGTGCTGTTGCCAGGATACCACTTCCTGTTGCAACACTTCACCACTGAAGTGACCTGTTCTGAAAGCATTCAGGTGGCTGCTATGCATCCCATGGACCGGAAGTCCATATATGACCACAGACAAACTTGCACAATAACAAACTACCACACGCAGAAACAGCCCTGAAATTTCAGTCATAGCATACCTCAGAGCATTTTCTGCTAACAAAAATAAATTTAGGAATAAGTCAACCTGCACTTATAATTCTGTTAAATTTTGTATCATTTATTGTAAACTATAAGATAATGATAATTTTTTTCTGCTGTTTGGAGGCATTTTGTGAGTTACAGCTTGTGACAAATGTGTCAGTTTGTGCTATCACTGTAAACTCTTTTCTAAAGTCTTCTATCCAATAAATGTTTCTGCAGTGCTACATTTAATGTTCTGCGTGGTCCATTACAGATGGGAATAGTGCAGTTTTATCTGAATGTTAGGTTCTTCGTGCACACATATCGATTCTGGAACAAGCTGTAATTCAGTTTAAAGATAAATACACTCATTCCTCTGACACTTTAAAGCTTTGGTAGCTTATATTTCTAGTATGCTTGATTTTATTAACACTGGAGTGTATGTGTGTGAGATGCTGGTTTTTAGGAAATAAATTGGATTGTTGTTATATAAGAGATTTCTAGAGTAGATGAAGCATAACTAACTAACCATATGAATGGTAGTTTAATCCATAATCCTTGCATATGATAGCAGATGCTCTCCATTTGAATGAGTGCATACTGCCACCATTTGTTGAACAGGTGTTACTGCCTCTCAAGCTGTTTCCTCTTACTGACGTGGAATTTAGTGAGGTTATAGTCAAAATGTGCCTCTAAGTTGTCGAGTTTAATCGGAAAAGATAACAAACCTGCGTAATAGTGCAAGTACTTTCTCACAATGTTTTCTTTACTCTGACAAAATTGTGCAGAAACCTTCATTCATTCTTTGTGTCTCTGCTCTCCATATTTACAGACCAAGGATGATGCACAAAACAGAGGGCCAGCAAGCACTTTCATATCATCATAGCCAATGCTTAACTAAATAAATAACAGGATGTAGCACGTCATCACAGTAGCCCCACACCAACACTTGCTCGTTGACCCTCACCTCTGCTGGATTCAAGAGATGAAAGGGGGATTGTCAGGGAAGGTGAGCTCATGCCACACTGTGCAGGGATGAGCTTTGTCAGGTAGTGGGGAGCTCTTTATCAATGAAACTACATTATGACTCATCTGTACTAAACACCCACCTATCCTCCTTACTGTGCAAAGCCTCTCTTTGTACTGGTGAAAGTGTCTCATCCAGCACTTGAGAAATGAGCACCCTCTGTCTATAACTTGTATTGCTTCAAAAACAAAGTATAACTGCATCAGAGCGGAGTACAACTCTACCATAGATAAGTGAAGCATGTTTTCCCACTTGATAAGAAAACATTCCCTCTTTCAATTCCAAGATTTTATATATTAATCATCTGGTTCCTAACTTGAAATGAGATACAACCTCAGATTAGCAACAAATGATATATTACATAATTTCATGATTTATTTGAAAACCTAAGCCAATAAATCAGTGTGTTTGTAAGTGTGTAAGTGGCACCCAGGTGCTTCTAATCAAATGTGTTTATTAACTGATCATCAGCAAGTTAGAGTATCTCTATAAAAGCAGTTTTGGCAGTGTGGTCTGGATTCAGGTGTTTGTTTGCACATTTCCAAGAAGGAAAAACATCTGTAATGATCCTAGAGAGGCAATTGTTGTCCAACAACCTGGAAAAGATTCTTTGGCTGTTTCCAAACTATTTGTAATCTATTATTCCACAATGAGAAGGATTTTTCACAAGTGGAAAAGATTTAAGGCCAATGTGAATTCTCTGTGCAATGTTTAGAGAAACTACAAAAAGCCCAAGAGCCATATCTCAATTCGGTTGTTAGATGTTAAGATTCCTGTCATTACAGTTAAGTTTGAACAGCTGGAACAAATCTTCAGCAAAAATGTCATTTGAATAGGTGAGACCAAAGTGAGATGTTTGGTCATAATGCACAGAGCCAGGTTTGGAGAAAACCAAAAGCTTCATATCAACACAAGCACCTTATACCACTCGAGGGGTGATAATTTGGACCAGTGTGCAGCCATAGAACCGGGACACCTTGAAGTTATTAATGCTGACCTGGAATTTGAAAATTCAACATTTAGATTCTAACCAACTTTATTTGTCCTCATAGAAACATTTAGACATAGGGCAGATGTTAACACACATGAATATATAAGTTTAAAACAAAGTAAAAGGTACAAGAAAGATATACGTGTAAAAAGAAGAATAAATCTAAACACAAAGAAGATATTCAAAAGTTTTCCTCCTCATTTGTGCCCTGCAGCCAAGTAGTGTAATCAGGGTCCTGAGGAACCCTCTAAAATGGGACCAATGAGGGTTTGTGTTAGATCCTGCACACTGTCCAGAGTTTCCTGGTCATACACTGGAAACGGACCTGAATGGATGTCCAAACACTTTTGTGATGGTGTTCACTGTGTTTTGAAGGCAGATTTTGAGGATTTAATGTGTGGAATATGCAGTTTATTGAGAATATGATGACACTTAATAAAATAATAACAAAAAGTCTGCAGGATACTCTAGTTCATTCCAAAGGCGTTCAGTTTTCTGACAGAATTATTGTTTCTTCTGGCATCTTCTGAGATACCAAAGTATTCTAGAGTCAAATGTGAGGCCATCTGTCTAACAATTAAATCACTACTGCAACTTGGTTCAGTAGGACAATGACACCCAACACAGCAGCAAAGATACACCATAATAGCTAAAAAGTAGAGAATTAAAGTGTTGCAATGGTCCAATCAAAGTCCAAACCAAAATCAGATTGAAATGCGGTGGTGCAACCTCCCTTAAGAGGGTCTGGCATACACAAATAGCCAAAAACTTCAAAGACGTGGAACAACATTGTAAAGAAGAAAGGGACAAAATTCTTTCACAAGTATTTGACAAAATGGTGAAGTTGTTCAGAAAATAGTTACATCATGTAATTGCTATTACAGTTGGTTCTGCAAACAATCATGTGTTTTACTTAGTTTTTCACACAATACTCTAGCATTTCCTCTCAGTTTTAATATTTCAGCAATAGGTTTTAAGTTTCAGCGAGTTTAAAGTAGGTTAGCTGAACATGAGAATAAAAGGAAGTTATTTACAGAAAAGCTATTTAAAATTAATTATGTGCTTCCAAAAATAATAAAATAGTAAGATTTTAATTGTTGCAGTTATTTCAAAAGAACTGAAATTTCAATATAAGTGGCACTATTTCTGCAGGAAATTGAAACTCAACATAACACATTACTATCATGAGTCCTTCATATAGTAAAACACATTAAGGGAAAAAAAAGAATCAAATAATTCTGCAGGAATTAAATCTAAAAGAATAATGAAAACTGCATTAAGAAAAACAAAAATCTTTGTCCAGTCTTTAAAATAAATTGCATTTTCTGTATATTTCTAATTCTTCTTGCAAACTTCCTTAGTTTAGCCAATTCCAGAGCCATAATAACAGAACTATGTAAATATTTTGTGAAATCAATAAATAAATATATACAATAAAAAGGGAAGAAATAAATTAGAAAAAATAAAATAAAAAGTAAAAAGCTATAAACCAAAATCTGAGCAGTTTGTGTTCAGAACATCTTTGACGCACTTTCCCACTCTGGCCAGGCGGTGGCAGCACTGAGCCCTCATGTGATGCACAGTTTTCACCACGCCCACTTACTTTTAAATTCCACATTTCGACCCACAATAGTAGTCAGGAGGACTAGCAGAAGCTGACACAAGTCTTCCCTCCCTTGTTTCCGTGGCGTTAATTCACATGAAAGTTGCAATGGCGACACTTTTCCTGAGATCAAGCCTAAGGAGATGCGTCTTCTCTCAGATTAGAATGCAATCTGATCAGGTAAACTGTTAAAAAAAAAAAATGTTGACGTTTGCTGCTGTTAGCATTAGCTTGATCATTTCAACCCCCACACGTGTAGTCAGATAAGCCAGCTGGTCAGTTAGTTGGTAACTTCATGTCTAGTCAGGGTACTACCAGATGCAGGTTTAATTAGGATCTTTAAAGTAAAATCTGCAATCAAATAAGACTGCAGCATAGTAATTATCTTATAAATGAAAACAATAACATATATCCATCGATTGTTTCTTAGGAAAGATGATAGGTGGGGGTGGGGACCCGTCAAGGGCACAGAGTCCCTTCACAAAAGACAAACGCTTTGTGGTGATAGCTGATTAATTGGTTGATATATCTATATCACAGAAAAAAGTTTTAACATTAGTCTTTTTGAGCACCTCTATATGATTATTAAAGTATCCAGGTTTCCCGTTATCTCTATGCAGTTCTGAATTTCCGAACCTTTCAGCCTACAAAATCTTTTATGTAATATTATTTCTATAATTTATGTATTTATTTAAAAGGGACCGTGCATATTATTGGACATAAAAATTTGAATATGCCAGAATTAGTCAGTGGCTACTTTCCATCTGTAGTCCCAGGCAGATCAAGGAAATATAAAAGTACCACAATAACAGAATCAAAGACAAAAACCATCCACACAATCCAACACTTGAGACATAGGACATAAGTAAAAGAATATTTACTGGTGCTTACATGTCTGGTTCCTCTTTAGCTAATATTTGAGTTTTGTTTTAAATACTTTGAATGTGACAGTTTCTAACATCAGCTGGGATGTTGTTCCAAATTTTAGTTCCTTTTAACTTACAGCACCCGTTGGCTGAACATTATGCATCTATAAGGTACTACACAGTCACCTCTAATAGAGGCTGTGGTTACTTTACCACTATTTGAACATGAACTTATGCAACAGAAAATGTTGAGAAAACAGGATCGGGTGATAAACAACTCTTTTTTAGCTTATATCACACTTGTGTGAATTAAAAGCACTTGAGAAATGGGTCGTCATATAGAGAAAGAGAAATTTAAATCTGTCCCATCTCTGCAGTTGCAGTTTCCATCTGTGCTCAGTAATTCTCATGTATTAGCACTGATTGAGATGACTGTAAATAAATGACAGGAGGGTGTGTGTGAGCAGCCAGTGTCATGTTTCTCTTGCTTTCTTTCCTCTTTGAATTAGCCAATCTTGATAATGAAGTAGCATTTTTATATTAAGTCCTGGGAAACAGTATGATGAGAACACATTAGCCACAGCCATCCAAAATGCTTCATTGAAAATAAATATCAGAAGGGACATTACTAATTTAATTTATATGATTTCTCATTGCTCCCATCAGCACCCAACATGTGATGTTGATCTGAGGCTTAGATGAAAATCAGATTTATGTTTCACTGATTTATAGAGAATACCAGATTACTTCAAATGTTTGCACATTTGCCATAATCTTAATGGGTTGTTGCTAATCAAGTTGCCAACTATCAATTTGTATGAAAACATTTCTGTATTCTAGCTTGGTGAGCTGGGTAAAGGAGCAGGAAGAGGTGGAGGTGGTGGTGGCACTGTGAGAGAGGCAGGAGGTGCATTGGGAAAGCGAGCAGTAGCTGAGGAGGAGCGTTACTTTAGGTGAGTAGCGAGACATGACGGCAGTGATTGAAAACTCAGGCCTGTGTCTTTTGGTTTTCCTTTTAACCCTCTGCATTTTCTTTCACCTACAGGCAGAAGGAGCAGGAGCAGTTGGAGGCGCTGAGGAAACATCACCATGAGGAGATTGAGCACCACAAAAAGGAGATTGAGCGCTTACAGAGGGAAATTGACCGCCACAAGGGCAAAATCAGAAAGCTTCAGCATGACGACTGAGGCAAAGAAGCTTGCTGTTATTTCTCTACCTCACAAAGCAGTCAGACAAGTCAGGAATGGTCACATATTGATTATCTGCTGGTCAAGTCATGAGTCATGAGACATCGTACTGACAATATGACTGTTAAAACAATAAAAAGATTGATTTTCCTTTTGTTGTCAAGTTGTTTTTCACTTTTTAATTTTCTATTGAAAAGATTAGGCTTAATCCGTATGTACAAAACAATGGGATTTTATTGGGTTAAAACTGGGTCAAAGGTTAGTTTACTGGCATAATAGAAGTGTGCATTCTTTTCTGAAAACTGGCTTCCCATATTTATTACTTTTTTAAGGTGAAGCTGGTCAGGCCTGCAGGACAGTTTAACCATCATTTTCTAAAAATGTGTGTATTGCAAAAACGGATGTAAAATGACCCCCCCCCCCCCCACACACACACACACACACACACACACACACACACACACACACACCCAAGTGACCTAGAAAGATGCATTTAAAAAATTTATTTTAATAAGGCATTTTCCTACCTTTTTTGGATTCTTACATTTTATAATTCTTCAATCTAATAACTTTTTGTGCAGGAGGAACAACTTTCTTCTCAACACTGAAAAAATGAAGAAGCAGGTTGTGGCGTTTAGGAAGAAGGCAGATAGTGCTCAACCACTTACTGTCAAAGGGATCTATGTAAAGAGGGTCACAGACTTCCGCTTCCTGGGAGTTAACATCAGGGAAGACCTGACGTGGGAGACCCACACCGCTGAGCTCACTAAGAAGGCCCAGAAGAGACTATTTCCTAAAGGTTCTCGGGAAGAATAACATTCCTGAAACACTGCTGCTGTCATTGTACTGCTGCACATTGGTTCTCCAGCTGCACTGCAGCACAGAGAAAAAAGCTGCACAGGGCTATACAGGTCACCCAGCAGATTGTCGGTTGCCCTCTCTCTTCTCTTAAAGAACTGCACAACTTTCACTGTCTCAAAGACTTTGAGGGTTATTCAGGATCTGACACAGACTGGTGGAACATCTTCCTTCAGGTAGACATTTCAGGTAATTAAAAACAAAGACTAGTAGATTAAAGGATAGTTTTCATACCACAGCTATCAGGATGCTAAATGCTGCTCAGCAGTCAATTAGAAATCCTCAAGTTTACAACCTGAAAGGGATCAAGTACAATAAATCATCATATACCACCATCATTTTTGTACATTTCCCTTCAGCATGTGCATAGAAGTATTTTTGTGTGTGTGTGTATACGTGTATGTCTTTATGTATAAATGTGAGAGTGTATATATATATATATATATATATATATATATGTACATTTATATTTTTATACCCTTTTCTTTGTTACTCAACAATTTCATGTTTGAGGCAGTGTAAGTAAATGATGCTCCTTTAATATATATATATATATATACTATTACCATGGCCCCGTTGTTTGATTATTTTACCATATTTATCCCTGAAGTAAAGAAAATGTGCCTCTGGAATATTTTATCAATCTTGCTCGCATATACGAGCTCACCACTCGCCTTTCTCGTGTTCTCGGTGAGATCTCGCGATGGTTACAGAGCCGTGGCGTTGTTCGGGCGAGCCGACGACGAGACCGTTGGTGTCTGGAAAATTGTCTCGTGGGCTGGACACAAACATTACTCGTATTAGGCATTTCTTATACCTTCGGCAAGTTAGTAGTTTTGTATTTTTAAAGACGTCGCAGTTAGTTATCTTATTTCTACCGGTAAGTCTTGCTAACTATCTATTTGAACCTTGTACGACGTGCGTTTCATTTCTTGAGAGATGCCTGTCTGCACGACGAGGCCTTCTAGTTAGCTCGCTTGTTAGCTAGCCAGAAAGCTAACCGCTAGGGCTATTAAATCAAAAATAAAATACACGTGTAATCGAATCCGGCTTGCTCGGGATATTTTGATATACATCTGACGTTAACTGCTAGTTGAAATTATGTCTATCTGGTGAAAGCCTGTTTGTGTAAATATTATACATTAAAACGCTTTTACACCGCTAGTTAGCAGGCTGCATGTGAAGGGGGCGGGACTGTGGCAATTGGTGGGTTCTTCAAGTGACCGGTTTATCTTGCCTTGAAATATATCAAAATTTCCTCGTCGTCTTTGATTGTCAAACAGTTTTTATTGCTGTTGCCCTTGTTATATGAGGTAAAACTGATTCTCACATTCTTTTTTGCAGTACATGAAATGGCAATGGTTGTAACCACAAACCCTAAACCACATTACCATAAACTGTTTGTAGTTGGTATTGGATAGCTGAATAATTGCGTGCTAAGAAGTTTATGAATCCTTGTGTTTTTCATTATTAGTTTTATTCTATTGGACAATTTCCAAAAATAACAGAAGAAAAAAGTTTTCATTGATTGTTTTGTTACAGGAGAATGGCTGCTGCTGAAATGAATGGTAGTTCTGGCACGGTAAAGGAGGAAGAAGAGCCCATGGATGTGACTGCAGAACACACGGAGGACTACAAGACACTAATTGCAGCAGGGCTGCCGCAGAAAGTTGCAGAAAGTCTAGATAACATCTTTCAAACAGGTGGGTAATTGTTGTTATGACCATTCTAACTTTGATAAATAGATATAATGTTGTAGCTTACCATGACATGCCTTTTTTTGTTACTGCAGGCTTGGTGTCATATGTTGACCTGGATGAAAGGGCTATTGATGCCCTACGAGAGTTTAATGAAGAGGGAGCACTCACTGTGTTGCAGCAGTTCAAAGAGAGTGACCTGTCCCATGTGCAGGTAGTTTTGCCCTTGACAAGAGATTTATTTAATGTCGAATGCAACACTTAATGTGTAATTTGTTTTTAAATCTAGAATAAAAGTGCATTCCTGTGCGGAGTCATGAAAACATACAGGCAAAGGGAAAAACAAGGAAGTAAAGTACAAGAATCCACCAAGGGCCCAGACGAGGCAAAAATAAAGGTAAACTGTTGTTTGCTTGAGCTTTTTTTATTCATATTTTTAGGTATCCCTCTGTAGTTTGGTTTATGTTATTACATGTTTTTCAGGCACTGTTGGAGCGGACAGGATATACCCTGGATGTTACAACTGGACAAAGAAAATATGGAGGCCCCCCACCTGAGAGCATGTTCAAAGGCATACAACCAGGGATTGGAACAGAGGTAGAGCTGTAATTGATAAACAAATGGATTGATGTGTTTTGTCAGGAGTTGATGACTTGAATTTTATTTTATTTTATTTCATAAAGGGTTTGACTTGTCAGATCTGATTAAATAGCACATTCATACACAAATGATTACCAGTTCTGCACAACACTCAAGAGAATTTAAATAAACTGAACTAAGAGGACAAAGCCGAAAACAATATTTTGAGCCTAATCTGAGAATATTAACACTGATTACCTTTTTTAGAGGGTGGCTATAGGACGTATAACAAGCTGCTGTCCTGTATAATGTATGTTGCAAATCTGTACATTAATCTATGTCTATCTTTTTTCTTCTCTCTCTCAGGTGTTTGTTGGAAAAATCCCTAGGGATTTGTATGAAGATGAGCTTGTGCCCCTCTTTGAGTCAGCTGGTCCCATCTGGGATCTCAGGTTAATGATGGACCCGCTATCTGGTCAAAACAGAGGTTATGCCTTTATCACATACTGCAATAAGGAGGATGCACAAAAGGCTGTGAAGCTTGTAAGTAGTTTTTGAGATTTCTGAAATTAGCAAGTCGACACTGACACTACTCAAGGGTTATTGCTTTGTTTTGTTTTTTTTTGTTGTTTTTTTTTTTGCTTGTTTGTTTGTTTTTTTTGTAATCTGGAATATTGATTCCATGTAATTTATGACCAGAGTTGAGACCGATCCGATATTGAGCTCCGATATTAACGTGATTCACAGTATTTGGCGAAATCTCCCCCAATCCACCTCACCGATTTAAAGGGGGACCTTTTATGGTCCTATGTTTACAAATTATACATATTATGCAGGCTTAGGCCAAACAAAATATGTTGATGCAGAATCAGTTCATAAAATATTTCATGTTGTGTGGTACACTACAGCCTAATGAAACCTTAGACAATAACAAAAGCAATAATAACCATAATTACAGTAATGTTCACATAATCTGCTTTTGGTATTTGAAATTATCAATATCGGCCAGTTTCCAAATTTCAGATATTAGATCAGAACCCCCAAAAAGCGGATCAGTTCGCCTCTATTTATGTATTTGCAATCAGTGCTGTTATTTTTTTGCTCAGAAGTTACAGTTTTGTTTTATTTTCAGTGTGATAACCATGAAATCCGCCCTGGCAAGTACTTGGGAGTGTGTATATCTGTTGCAAACAATCGTCTATTTGTTGGATCAATTCCAAAGAACAAAACAAGGGAAAGCATACTCGAAGACTTTGGCAAGGTCACAGGTTTGTTTCCAAAGCACAGCGATGAATATAATTTTAAACTTCTTACCACAAACCCATAGACATGAATAGAAATGTACAGTTTTTTTTTGTAGTCAGAGGTGTTATTGTTTTACCTCACAGAGGGTCTCCAGGAAGTAATATTGTACCACCAGCCAGATGATAAGAAGAAAAATCGTGGTTTTTGTTTCCTGGAGTATGAGGATCACAAATCTGCAGCACAGGCACGCCGCCGCCTTATGAGTGGGAAAGTCAAAGTGTGGGGAAACCCTGTCACTGTGGAGTGGGCTGACCCTGTTGCTGAACCAGACCCAGAGGTCATGGCCAAGGTTAGCATACCTCTTGTCATCTTTAAAAAACACATCTATAGTCCTCTGTATTTTAAGTTTACTAATTCCTCATTTTTGCATCGTTGTAGGTAAAGGTACTCTTTGTGAGGAAGCTCGCTACAGCAGTGACTGAAGAACTTCTTGAGAAGACTTTCTCACAGTTTGGAAAGCTAGAGCGAGTGAAGAAATTGAAAGACTATGCTTTTGTACATTTTGAGGAAAGAGATGCTGCAGTAAAGGTGTGTTTTTCATGCTGTGGCCAAAGCATTTGCATGTGTGATGATTCTGTGTACTTTACAGTAATGGATTGTTCTGCTCGATCAGGCTATGGATGAGATGAACGGTAAAGAGCTGGGTGGAGAAGAAATTGAGATTGTCCTGGCAAAGCCCCCAGACAAGAAGAGAAAAGAGCGGCAAGCAGCACGGCAGACAACCAGGAATGCAGGGTGAGTCAGTCAGGCATGTGACTGGTCAGCTATCCAACTCAATTTAATTTAAGCAGTTAAACTGATGAAGCCCTATCCTCTACAGATATGATGACTACTACTACTACCCACCTCCTCGCATGCCACCACCAGGTCGAGGCAGGGGTCGTGGTGGGCGAGGGGGCTATGCCTATCCACCTGATTACTATGGGTATGAGGACTACTATGATGACTACTATGGCTACGACTATCATGACTACCGTGGTGGCTATGAGGACCCTTACTACGGGTATGAAGATGTGTATAGCATGAGGGGTCGTGGTACTCGCCCCAGCAGGGGAGGGCCTCCACCGCCCAGGGCTCGCGGTGCTCCTCCAGCCCGAGGCCGAGGTGGCTATGCCCAAAGAGGGCCACCCCTTGGTGGTCCTAGGGGTGGCCGAGGGGGGCGAGGAGCCCCTTTCCAGCCTCAGAGAGGCCGTGGTCCGCGTGGTGCCAGGGGTAATCGTGGGGGGAACGTCGGCGGAAAGAGGAAGGCAGACGTGTTTAACCAGCCTGACTCCAAGCGCCGCCAGACCAACAACCAACAGAACTGGGGGTCCCAGCCCATCGCCCAGCAGCCCCTGCAGCAAGGGGCCGACTATTCCGGTAACTATGGTTACAGTAATGACACCATGGAGTTTTCACAGGATTCTTATGGGCAGCAGTGGAAGTAGATCCATCAAAAGGTATTTGGAAGCAAAAAAAGAAAAGAGAGAAAATAAAGAAAATTTAAAAAAAACATCAACAAAAGAAAAAAGACAGGAGATTGGCCACAATTTTGTGATTGACTTTTTATTCTTCATCCCTCACGAAATAAAATCTGTATATATGCCAGAAAAAAATGGACAGACTGCAGAATTGGCTCAAGATTGGCTGGAAATCCTTTTGGCTGAAGAAATGAACTTAACCGTTATGGTCATTTCTTACTCCTACGGTAACATTGGGACTTTTCTTTAAAAAAAAATACAAACACACAAAAACAGTTTTATTGTTACTTTTTGTTCCTGGTCCTTTTAAAGCCAACAATGAACATTTACTAAAACGTGGACATTCATTCTAAAAAATCTGAGAAGACATTAAATAATGATTTTTGCCTTGCAGGAAGTTTTTGTCTATGTCCTCATTCTTCCCTCCCCTTCTTGTACTCCCTTTATTTGTGGTTTCTCATAGCTGCTTAGGGACTTGCTTGTAAATAAATGCATATGGTTAGAGCTTCATACTTCATTTTTTGCTATGGTGGAGAAAAGAATCCACAGGAAGGAAGAAAATCAAAGTTTTGTAATGTTCGAAGTGTATGCCTAGCATTTCTAGAAGTAGTTAAATTGTGATTATTTTATTTTTTAAAACAAATACCATAACTTCCTTGTTTTCTTTAAACTTGCCCAGTAGAATTCGGTTTGGCTTACCTTAAGAGCCATAGCAGTTTGTTCTCTGATGTTCTTTGTATTTATAACTTTTACGTTTGTTCAGTTTCAATAAAACTCAGCTGAGAATCAGTCAATTGTCAGATACTCAAATTCAGTGTTGTCTTTCAATATTTGATTTGATTTATAATCTCAATTCTCACATTTGGAAGAACTTCTTACCCAAGTCAAATTTCTTGTCCCTGAAAGGAGAACTGCAAAAGACTGAAATTGTGCAGTCAGACAACGGAACGAGAACTTGAAAGGTGTCTGGATGATACGGTGGTCAAGCAGGATTTGAACCGTTTTTTCCTCAGTGTGTTCAGAATGCAATGATTTCCTGCACACAGATTTTTTATTGAAAATGTTTCAGCAATGCCACCAACAATTAAAGGATCAAACTGTAAATCTGACTCCTTACCATTCCCCAGCGTTGTTTACCTCTTTCAGACTGTGCTAACAGGTGTATGGTTTATGCTTAAGTAAATCTCAGCCTACCATAAACAAAATGTTCTTTACTAGTTACGATGAGGGAGAAAAGCAATTTACCCTTACAAAAAAAAAATGTCTTTTGTGCTTAAACCTATACTGTAACAACCAAATAAACATTTACCTGCATATTTGGACATGATCATTATTAGTACCTTGAAATCCATTGTTTTTACACACCTTTCTCAAGTAGATTATATATTAATATGGGCTGACATCTACTGAAGCTTTGATTCGGTACACCGTCACAAACTGAAAAGACGAGAGCAAGTTTGGATAATGGTGAGAAGTCGTGAACCTGAACAATCTCAACAGTGACACCCAGTTAGAACCACATCTGACTTTAAATGGATTTCTTCTTGTATGCTGAGTTGTTTGAATTTAATTTTGTTCCTCCCAAAATCAGCACATCACCTCAACAAATCTCCTTTTGAAGACACCAAGGATCTGGCCATCTAGAGGGTTAAAATTCTTTAAACTGGCATTCACCAATAGCAAGAGATCGCCTGTTAGAATTTTGTTAATGTCAAGTTTGTTTTTAGGTATTGCCTGTTGGTACCATGCTATTGTCTTTTGTTTCACGTGTCTGTCCTCTTATTCCAACCTGCCTAGGTGGAGAAGCAATGGCAGCGGCACCACTAGAATGAAGAACTCACCTGAACGGTACTCAAGGGTGAGCTAGCCTTGCACAGAGTACTGTCTCCTCTCCTGTAGCTAATTTTAATCACTGGAGAAGCACTAGTTACAAATATATTATTTTTAAAAATAACCCTGGCTTTATATACTGTCCTGTAAATCAGATGTTAAAAATAAAATCAGGTAAGAGTTATATATCTTTTCTAAGCTATGAAGAAGATAAGTCACTCAAGCTGACTGAAAAACCACTACAAAATTTGTTTCCTGTATAATTTGGTCGTTAAGGGGCTATATGATCAGGGCATATGTCTTCACAGACAGCACATTTTTCACTTACGGATAGAATTTATGCACACCTCTAGGTGTCAAATGGCTGTCTCTTTAAACTGGATTAAACAGCTAGAAGGCAGCCAGGGAAGGATTTGGAAATCGCTATAAATCCAAAGCCATGCACGCACCTGCCGCATGTCTCAGCTCACTGCACCAAAGTCACGTCAGCTGTCTGCACACATTTTTGCGAGTGGGGCAATGGAGAAGAACGACATTTCCCCTCCTGTGCCACTAGAGGTAGCAGCTCCACGCCAGCATGACTACTGATCCATTGTTTCTTTTTTCGATGTTGCATTTACTGTCCATATTCTGAAAAGGAAAATTAGGTATTGTGTTGCTCTGTCCTTTCAAGAACGGTCGCTTTAAATTTGTGCAGAAAGCACTGGGGATACTAAAATATCTATGATATTGGCTTATTTAGGAACAATGGCTGCACTTCAAAACGTGAATTTACTTTTTATCACCACATGATGGCGGTATAAAGTCTGCATTGTTTGTATTTTCCAGGTAAAACTGGGATGTAAAAAAATAAAAATAAACACAAAACAGCATAGAGTAGTTGTTGAGATATTTTGATTTAGCACCAAAATACCATCAAATGCTGCAGTGTCACTTAAACATCTTCTCATATCAGAACTGTGTCTTTATATGTTGCCTCTTGTCAGCAGGCAGTAATGGAGCTGCCCACATCCATGTGAATGAGTTCACACAATTGGGAGAGACTGATTGGTAAGACTGTTCATTATCAATAACGCTCAGATCCATTAAAATGTTTAATATCTTATCAACATATTTAATCTTCCAGAGCAAGTGAGTTCTGTGAATATTTCTCCAAAATAAAGCTTTGTACAATCTTTTGTTAAACAATGTTTTGGGTTTGCTGGTTAGACCATTCCAGAGAAACATCCAAGATTTGTTAGCATGTCTTTGTGTGGCCCTTTTTATATTTTATTTTTTTTATAGCTCAGTCGGTACATTGGCCCCTACCAGGTGTGAGCCAGATCTTCTGTAGGATTTCAGACACCTAAAGTTGGATTTATCAACACTGAAGTTTGTGAAAATGCAGCAACTTTCTTGTCTGCCCTCATCCAAACAGCGATCAAAGGTAAGAGGTGTTTGTGGATTAGTGTAGGAAAAATGTTTAATTTATAAACTGATTAGTGTCACTAAATATAAATGCCACAACAAACCTGTTGAGCTGTCCATCTTTGAGTTATAAGAGGACAGTACACCCCCCCCCCCCCCCATTCAATGTTCTTTTGTCTTTTCACTTTGACAGAAATGGAGGACAATATGTGACCTACAGCTTCACATCTAGCAAACCACTGCTTCGATTCTGCTTCAAGTCTTATAGGAAAGGAGAATATCTAAACTGAAAATTGTACAATATGTATTACCCAAATAAATGTCTTTACACGTTTGTTTGCTTTTTTTTTTTGGCACTTTTTTTAACAGTCATATGAATGTTGTGATATTTTATGTTAAAATGTATTTTGAATGACCGCTGGTGCATTAATTCTAAATTGTGTTCACAATCAGCCAAATGAGTAAGCGACTACAGGCATTTCAGAGGCGTTAACATTGTAGAGCGGGCAGCGCTGCAGGGGCGGAGCTAGAAAGGTCCGGGGTGACGTTGGCCACAGCTGAAATCTGATTGGACATACTCCTAGGTGCCGCCTGAGGTGATTGACGGGTAACTCCAGGAGAATGAAAACGTCTTTCCAGACTTGCGTGGATCCCCGGTGTTGCTACACCAGTTAGATTTAAGTATTTTCTTAATTATTTGAAAATAGTAATATTTAACTGCACACTACATACATGCAACTGCTAATGTTATGTAAGACTATTTTTAAGTTGATGTTAACATGAAGCTATTTAGGCAGCACACATCTTGGTCAAGATTTTCATATTAGAACCGACAAAAGTAAAAAGAATAAGAACAGATCAGGCCAAGACAGACCCAGAAGCTAGTATTACCAGCCTGATATATCTCAACGTGGAGCCACACTATGTTTCAGTCTCAATGATCCAATCTACCACTACCACCAGAGAGTAAGCCAGAACTGCTACGGAGAGAGCCCATTGATCCCCCCTACTATTACATACTGCACCTTGCTTTTGTAAATATTTTCACTTGGTGATCCAGATTATTAATGTAAACTTGTTTAATTTTTCATGTCTCTAATATGATCACAATTATCACGCAGAGGCACAAAATTATTTTGCTTTACTATATTTCTATGTGAAATAAAAGTTTATGAATGTTATACGCAGAAGTATCCGTTTAAAGCGGTTCGGTAAATTAATGTGTGGTCACGTGACTTGATACGTCACATGTAAACCCGGGCGAAGATGGCGGCCGCCGGAGGAGAGCCTTCTCACAGTGTCTCGGATGAATTATTCCAGAACTTTTACACGGAGGTATGACAGAATTTAAGTTATGAGTTGTATTTGTTTCACGTCGTTTACAATAATTGTGTCAACTCAAGTTTTACGACGTCTCTACGGCCATCAATTACGAGGCCCTAGAGACAGGAGCATCTGCTAATGGCAAAAAGCTAACGTTTACTGAGGTGATTGTGAGTCGCTTCACAAAAGCAGCAAAGATTTTCTAAACTTACTATCGCATTTCTAGAATGTTGTAACCAAAAGTAACTTAAATATTCGTTTTTCGTTAGTGTTTTTTCTTTAGATGGTTGGGGTAAGCCTTTCCTGCAGCGCATTTTTAGTATTCATTGGCAGATGACATCAGGTTCTTGGCAAATATTAAAAGCATCCTTAAGTGTTTCCTCAGTCATTACTAAACGTGGTTGTACTCATTAGCTATTACACATAGAGTTAACTTTGGTTGATTTGTATGGTATTTTCACAGGTGAAGCAGATTGAGAAGAGAGACTCCGTGTTGACCTCCAAGCAGCAGATTGACAGACTGCTCAGACCTGGTTCGTCATACTTCAATCTTAACCCATTTGAGGTAAACATGTGCAATAATGCTGTGTTTTATTCATTTGTAGTGTAAACCGCAGACAGTTTGCCAGATACCCTGCTAATTTTGCACATCCCTATAAAACAACATGACTCCCCTACAGTAGCAGTCTCTCCCAGCAGCACAACAGCAGGCTTGATAAATGGCAATTAGAGAAGCTTTAAAGAACCTGAAAAAGTCTCATCCCCAAATTTCAAAGTCCTCAGATACTATCATAATTGCAGTAATTATTTTTCATCTCACCTATCACTTTTACATCCCATGCATTCTTTTGTGCATAACGTTTATTTCAGTGTCTACTTTTTTTTTTTTAGGTTATGCAAATAGATCCAGAGTCAACAGATGATGAACTGAAGAAAAGATTTCGAGCAGTAAGGAAACCAATTCAGTGGTTTTATCATAGAAGACATAACTTAGTTTATGACATGCTGATAGTCCTGGTTTTTAACAACTGTTCTTGATATCTTCATCTCTGCAGTTGTCCATTTTGGTCCATCCAGACAAAAATCAAGATGATGTAGACAGAGCACAGAAAGCCTTTGAAGGTACAGATACTTGTGTTTACATATTTGGTGTGCATTTTACACTTTCCAAAGGGAAAACATTCAAAGTTTATTTGTAACTTACTTGCACCTAAACATAATTAAATAATGTTAAACCCAAATTTTTATTGTATCCCCCCCCAAAACAAGTAAAAATTTAAGCTGAACAGTTTGAATCAGTAGCGTTATGTGTTTTTAGCTGTGGACAAAGCATATAAACTACTGCTAGACCCGGAGCAAAAGAAAAGAGCCTTAGATGTGATCCAAGCTGGAAAAGAGTATGTGGAGCACATGGTGAGTGGTCTCCACCCCAACTTACCTCTTTAAAAAAAAGTGTTGTGTTGGTTCATGTTAAAAAGTGTTGATAATATGCACTTGTTTAGTTATGTTTATGTTATATTACAGGTAAAGGAGAAAAAGAAACAACTGAAAAAGGAAGGAAAATCACAGATTTTGGAGGAGGATGACCCTGAAATGGTGAGCTCTCTATAAAGAGACGATCTAAATGAATTACCTGTCCACAAAAGTGTCAATTAGATTTGGATGTAAAGAAGAATGCCAGATGTTTATAACATGAAATATTGGTCTCTCCAGTTTAAACAAGCGGTGTATAAACAGACCATGAAGCTGTTTGCGGAGCTTGAAATCAAAAGGAAGGAAAGGGAAGCAAAGGATATGCATGAAAGGTAGACGAATCTGTATTTCCAACCTGGTTGTTGTGTGACTTAAATAAGTTAGAAAAGGTCAGTATTTTTAAGTGTCCTAATAAGTTTGTTTTGGAAATGATTAATTTACCAGGAAAAGAGCACGAGAGGAAGAAATCGAGGCAGCTGAGAAAGCTAAACGGGACAGAGAATGGCAGAAAAACTTCGAGGTGCGTTCTTCCCTGATTGTGGTTACTTGCTACATTGACTGTTGCTTTAGGCATTTTTTTTAAAATGGTAATTTCTTTGTAATGTTTTCCAGGAAACAAGAGATGGGCGGGTGGATAGTTGGAGAAATTTTCAGGCCAAAGGCAAGAGCAAGGAGAAAAAGAACAGGTCCTTCCTCAAGCCTCCCAAAGTCAAGATGGAACAGAGGGAATGATGCAGAAAATTGGACTTTACTAGATCAAAATTTACTGTTGGAAAAAAAAAAAAAAATCTTTCTGTTCTGTGTATCCTCACCTTGTCTGCAGTCAGCTGTGTAATTGTCATCAGTCATCAGGATGAGTCGTATGACAGGTTCTTTATCCAGACAAATGTAGTTTTGTACCTGGGTTTTTGTAATGTACATATTGTGATGTGGAGCCGGAGATCGTACCTTTTCATGTGTAAGAAAGAACCTTCCATTTATGTAACCGAGAGGAAGTGTGTGGCTTGTCTTTTTCTTTTTTAAACAAATAAATCTGTTCTTAAAGAGCCTATTTTACTGTGATCTACAAAGCAGAGCAAAGTAGTGTAATTAGTAGAAAAGCTTAATAGGCATTTAGGAGGTGACATTGTTTTTGAGAAGCTATTTTACAATAATGACAAAACACTGTACTTCCAAATATTCTGTTAGAGCCAGAAAATATTTGTGTATAGTATCTTAATTGTATTCAAATATAATCAGACACCTTGGAGGTGTTTGAATAGCATTTATAATTTAGCTTGCATGGGGAAAAACTCAATAAAAACCTTTTGCTTGCTTTAGTTTCTGCTCTGGATTTCAAACAGTTCAACTAGAAATGAACTTGAATGTATAAAAATCAGGCAATGAAGATGTTGCAGAATTTTCATTTCAGGAAAATAGATTAACTGACAAATAAGTGAACACAAAGATTATTCAAGTACAAAAAAAATATTACAAACATGTAATAATCTCAGGTGAAATAATTCATTCTTACAGCTTACAGCCATTCCTGCCATTGCAAGGTGATAACAGTCATTTTTCAATTCAAATCACTTCTCTTTACATCTTTGTTGGAAAACCTTCAGCATTTAACTGTCCTTAAATGCCTCAGCTCACATGACTATGCACTGATCTCCTCCTGCAGCAGGAGCAGCAACAGCAGGAGATCCGCCGGTGCCTCCCATCAATCCGTCTAGACTGAGGCCCTGAAAGGCTCCAAAGAAAGAATCGTCCTTCACTGGAGATGGTTTCCTGGCAGCATTGGTGTGCTGCAAGTAGAAGAGAAGGTGATGACTTGAGTGTTGTGAACATTCAAAATAATTCAAGTCTCATTTTAACTGTTCACTCACCCTTGGGAGGCAGTGGTGGCTCCTGAAGTGAGTCTGTCTAACAGTCCTTTCAGCATTTTTCTTAGCCAGCATGGCTTGCTGACGTTTCCTTTGGCAAATAGCAAAAAGCAACATTAGGCATGGCACATGGGCAAGTAGCTTATTCATGTGATGAAAAGCCTTATCCTCATTAAGCCAAGTCTAGCCAGTTAAGAGTCTCGGCTGGATGACAAGACAGTTACTAGTAGTTTAAAATCTTAAATTACTTAAAATGACTGATAATTAACATAAATAAAAGTTAACACTGAATTGTAAAAAAAAAATCATACTAGAATGAGAAAAAAATCTTTTCAAAACATCTTTTTCTCCCCTCCATACCTCTCTCTTTTCAGTTCATCCTGGTAAACCCTGAGCCAGGAGTCAGGGACTTTCTGGCTGTTGCAAGGAAGGCTTCTCCTCCTACTGATGCTCTTCCTGCGGGTGAAACTGCTTCTGCGGACAGACTGGCTCTTCTTGGTCCCTCTCTTGGTTGAGGTGTTTGTGCCTGACATGCAGGTGGTGAACTGCTTCAGTGGTGCACCCAGTGACATGAAGGAATCCATCTCCAGACTTTTGTTGTGTGTAGATGTTTGCAGATGGTCTTTGTTGGCCTTTAAGGCAAAATCGGCATGAGGGACTGCCCACTGGAATCCCGGCTTGGCTCACCAAGTTTGATTTGCAGAAGAGGCTTTATTTCTTGTAATCTGCAACGTATGACGATAATAGAAACTTTCAATAGCATCATCAGACAGCAAACACCTCTACAATAATCAAAATGTATATTTTAAGTGTAATATAACTACATACAGTTCACATTACATAAAAAACAGCCAGACTAACCTGTGATGGAAATCTCCTCCTGATACATTCAGCTTGGAGTCATTTGTTAAATCTTTAAAAGCACAATGTTCATTTGATGCACCGCTCCCAGCCCTGGTCGTGTACCTGTACACGCCTCTGCTCAGTTGCCCTCTGCTCTTATGAGGATTTAACCGATGACCTTGCTGGATTTCAAACAGGATTAGCTAAAGACACTTAAGTTGTTGATCCCATTAACAACAGTCCAAAACAAATATGCACTAGTGGAAACCTGCATGTTTACATTTGGCCAATGCAATAACTAAAATATGTTTGCACTTGAGGATTATGCTTCATGTGGCCTTCACCTGGTTTAAAAGGTTATACTTTAATTTCAACACTATTATAGGTAAGTGAAGACAGGTGAGAAAATTTGGCCAGTGTTAAAGTAAGGGAAACAGATGGCAGTACGGAAATAACGAAAGGTGACGGGTGGCGCTTTGATGACGCAGAGAGGATTTGTTTCCCCTATTTTCATTGACTGGGGACATCAGCTACAACGTTCAATGACTCATTGACTGATTCATTCAGAGAACTTCCTTATTTAGTCCTGCTTGGAAGCTTTAAAAAGACACTGGTAAACAAAAACAATTTCTTAAAAAGTAAATATGACTCATTTTAAGTCTCATTCATTCATTCATTCATTTAAGTAATTGTTCTAATTTACCAAAATAATTGAAGAAATACTCAGCTGGCATATTTTGAACTTAAACCTAAAAGTAATGTCAAAATATGTCATGAAAAACATTTCTATGTTCTCTGACTGTTAACGCCTCATTACCACCCAAGCAAAGTGAGCACCTGACTCAGCCAGTTGAAGCTCACTGGTCAACTGGACCCCCACATGTACCAAATCTGTAAATCAAGAATTTTTTTCTATTAAACGGTTCAGATTTTGTATTATTAGCACAAAGCTGTGTAGTACAGCATGATCCTAATTTTGTCTGCTGTAAAAATAACACAGCAGGGAGCAGAGCTAAGCGGGAAAGAACGGGGACAGCAAGTGGGGTTAATCAAGTAACCCTATACTGGATCACTACCAACAGATGGGGAAAGCCTGCATGACGGTGCTTCTGGACACCTGTTGAGACAGATCATCCACGTTTGTTCCTCTCTAGAGCACGATATAGTGCCATCTGGGCTTAGTTTTGGGAGGAAATACAAGATTAGTGTCTAACATAAATTAGAAACTGATCTATGTTAGCACAGTATACCTGTATGAGCAACTATCAAGAGAGCTCAGGGACAAGTCAGCAGGTCTGTCAATTTACACATTTATGTCTGAGAAATTTACTTAGTCAGCCTTTCTCTTGCCTACTCAAGTGTCCCAGACTTTAAGATTACCCAGCAGAGGTATAAGTCAGTTAGGTAAGACATGGACTCAATACACAGCAACAGTATTTAAAGACGGAACATTTACATTTAACTACCAAAGGCCCAAAATGCTACTGAGAGCACCCTTTAGCCTTTGGTAAGATGACTTTTATTCTACACAATAATACATATATACATTTTTATACGCTTTAATTACATACAAAAAAAAAAAAAAACAGTTGTACAGGTGGGGAGTGGAGACTATGACCTACTGGAATTTAAAATAAATATCATCAAAAGGAGCTGTGTGCTTACTCTCAAAATGGAGATTTCAGGTCTGATGTCAAACATGGAAAAGGCAGTTTGGGTAAAAAAAAAAAAAATGAAGTATGAGATCGATCCCATAACTAATGTTCAACTGAACTAATGAACGAAACATGAAAGTCACCCAATCCATTCGCAACCCTACGTGCGCACACACAAACACACACTCACATTTAGAAAACATTGCATAACATAACGAACGTATTCATCAATAAGTCAGGCTACAGAGAGGCCATCACATCATCTCACTGGCAATAAGAGTGACCCACCGACCACAAAATCAAGTCAGAGTCTTTACGAAGGAGAAATTTCTTTTATACATGAGACAAATATATGCAACGCAAGTCCTCACATCACATTAGCAAAAATTTAAAAGTTTTTGTCAGAATGAAATGAGATATTCAACTTTAATGACAACTTTATTAGAGAATGTCTCTGATTTCTCTGTAATTAAAAGTGGGTGAAAACTTGCGGTGCATATAATGCTCTGTCTTCCTTTGCGCTTTACTTCAGCATTGGAAGACATTTCTTCTCCCAAACTGCTTTCTGATAATTCTGATAATTGTGTACGTTTCTTTAAAGAGAGGCATTATTTTCATCACATGCTGATGAAAATAATGGGCAGTCGGACGGAAAGGAGGAAAAGTGTAGAGAAGTCAAAAGGAAGACGAGCTGCATAGAGGGCTACTCTAGGTATAAACAATTTTCCATCTAAGACTTTTCAGCTTGTAATTAAGCTGTGACCATTTTGGCGGGAAAAAAAAATCATGACTCTTCTCCCATCTTTTGTGGGTTATTTTGGTCTCTCTGTTGAAAAAGCATGTCTCTTGTGGCTGCAGAGGTCGGTGTCAGAGGGTGGAGGAGCAGGAAGTCAATGTCCATGCTTTAAAGACAAATAATAGAAAACCTTTGAAGTCCTAGTTATTCAACAGTTGAGCTGCTCCACATGAAAAGGAGTTGATCTTCTCCATCATTCAGTCTTTGCTGGATTGCGGGTCACCGGCTAATGTCCCGGTTACCCTCCCAGCTTTTGCTGCCTGCTGCTTCACCAGTGCCTCCACTCTCGAAGAAAGGATGCTTTAGAGAATCAGCCAGCACCAACCTTTTAGAAGGCTCATACTCCAACATGCTTTCAATAAGGTCAAATAGCTGGTGGTGCTCTTCTGCCTCTGACAGCAAATAACGCTGATGGGAAAACAGAGACAAGAACTAATGAGCGGCAAAATTAAGGCAGACTGGGGAAATAAAAAAATAATAATAAATAAAAACTCTCACAAAACAAAAAACATAATTGTGATTTCAGTACAAAGCTGCATTTTAAATTTTTGGCCCTTTTAATCACAATCAATCTTTTCCAGTCTCTGCCCACTACTCTTACCCGTAAGGGCTTGCAGTTTTCTCTGACATATTTTCCTGCAGAGGAACTCTCATCCCAATCCAGACGGCCACGATAAAAATACTTCTGTTTCCTAAGAGTTTAAGAAGATACATGTGAATGGCAATCTAGTATACTAGTGTGTGTATCTAAAAGGTGTATTCACATGTGTCAAATGCATTTTAAAGCTGCTTCATTACCTAGTCTTACGAATCATCCTAGAGGGCACTGGTCCCAGGATTCTTTCCATCATGGCCAAATGCTCCCTGTTGTCATGGGTCTATAAGATAGAAAACAACAATGATTCAATGGAACAAGCTAAATTCAGCATATGAGGTTCAAACAGGAAGTTAAATCTGCCCTCACAAAAGACAGGGAGTTAATTTCCTATCAGTGAAAGGAAGCTTTACTGAACACAACTACACTTAAACTGTGCGCTTGAAATCGGCAATGCATAATACATCTGCCACTGTGAAGTGAAATATATCCACAAATAGAAATGTATCAATAGTTAAAATGAAGTTAATCAGTTATCAGAAATAAGTACAGATTTTTGTACCTGGAACAGGGTGAAGCCTAAGTAGTACTCAAACAGTATACAGCCAATACTCCACACATCACAGGGGTGACTCCAGCCAAGCTCTAAAGGACAAAACATGTGATGAATGCATGATAACACCTTTAAAAATGTGTCTAATGTGGTGAGTACTCTTGACTATGGTTAATTCTGGTTAAAATCACGTAAGATTTTCCAAATGAAACAAGCTTCACACAGCAATCAAAGTAATGTCATTTATTCACTAGAGTATTTGGAACCTAAAAAGTAGCATGAACCTAAGACTACTCGTGGGTGATAATTTGTATTCCTCACGTTAAACAGCCCTAAGTTATCTCGGTACCTGACTGTTGCATCAAAACGTGGTCGTGCTACTTCTGTTTTTTGTATAGATGATTCTATCACACATTAACTTAATCAGGAGATATTGTCTCAATTTTCTGTAAGTGTTCGGTAGTGATTGTAAGCTGTCCTTGTTCCAAATGGTATTATGAGGCCAGTTTCTACTGGAACAAGAAGCCAATCTTTAGTCTTCAGAGTAAAGTAAGAACTACTCAATTGTGACTGCTGAAACATGGACAGGATTTCAATGCTTATTTGAATATTTGGGCCATCAGTTTGCAGAAATATCCATGCACTCAACTGCTACACCTACAGTTATTCTTACCTAGTATCACTTCAGGGGCACGATAATGCCGTGTGGATACAATGGTGCTGTGGTGTTCATGGTCAAAAGTGGCACTGCCAAAGTCCACCACTCGCACTGCTGTGCTCTTAACGGTCCGTTCTTCCCGTTTCTGCAAGTTAAACAACATGTGGTATAACTTGTCTAATGCATGCTTTTAGCATAAAAAGGCATAATTTCATGTGTTCATGAGACCTACAAACTGTGTCCAGACCAGAAAAATTCATCTGCAAAATATATTCAACTTTGAAATTGTTTTCTTTGTTATTTAGCAGCTAATTATGGCAAGCTGTATGTTACATAATCAAGTCGAATCAAGAGTTCAAAGTATGCTAATGAGAAATGTAATACCTACTAACTGAGCAAGGATGTTAAGACAACGAGAAAGTAAGGCTAATTTTAAGTAAAAGAAACATCAGACAGAGCAAGTCTTGGTTGGTCACCACTTGCTATCTAGATACACATGATAAAAAGGTATTTACATTTCTTCCTTTAAAACCTTCCGTTTCTTACCTTCTCTACATTGTATGACATTGTGAAATCCGAGTTGACAAAAAGAATGTTTTCTGGTTTTAGGTCTGTGTGTGTCAGCTTATTGTCATGAAGAACTATAGAGGGGGAAAAAAAACAACTAATTTAGTTTTTCACAACTGACAATAAATTTACTTAAAACTACTCATGTAAACCTTTTTAACAGACCACTTAAAACATTTAGAAAACATTTTTTAAAATTGTATCTTTACAAACATTCAAGGCAACAGACTGAGCAACTTAAGAATTCTGTCTACTATCTGTACACACTATACATGTATACTATTCAAACATGTGTGTGGACACCAGATGACAGTAAAAAAAACATTTTACTCTGACGCCCTCCTGTGGTTAGAGGTAGTTTACTACAGACAGGTTGACTGAACAGGTAAGAAAATGAGAATGCATTTACTTTAACCTTTATTTAACCAGGTAAAAAATGTTTGAGAACCAGTTCTAATTTGCAAACTTTAAGCTGCATTTCTAAATCTCTTCTCAGCAAATCATGTTATTATAAATGTCTCATATCATGAGAGTGACTTACACTTCACAGCAAGGCAGATTTGGTAGGCCATGTGCCTGACCTGACCAATGGAGTAGGGCAGGTAGTTGTTTTCCTTCAGGAAGTCGAAGGTGCTCAAAGCGAGCAGCTCAAAGGAGATACACATATGACCGTGGTAGTCAAACCAGTCATACATCTGTACACACAAACTGTAATAGAAAAAACATGGGAAGTTCCACAGTGATCTATCAGTCAACAGTAACTAACACAACAACAACAAAACAACACACCGGTATCATTTTTCTTCATAAAAGACATTAAGAAATCTACTAAAATGAGCAAAACTAGTAAGGTGGGTTACATTTAATTTTAATACTGCAAAGTGTTTAAATCCTTAATCTTGTCAGTTAAAACTGCCTGAAAGATTATTTAAATGCAGCACTCACAATTTATTATCAGGGTCCTTTTCATTTATCTTCTCCAATACATTAATCTCCAGTCGAGCTGCTTCCTTGTATTTCTCCACATTCTTGATAATTTTCAAAGCAACACGGGCTCCACCTCTGTAAAGCATACAACAGGAAAACAAAGAAATCTGTTAATATAATAATAAAAGTAAAGACTCTGCAGGGTCACAATGGCACAGTGTAACATTGTGAAGCCATTTAACGAGATACGATGTATTTTTTCACATGGTAATATTTTGTTGAGACACTACATGTCTGCTTCTTGTATTGTAAACTCTATGGCGGCCGATTTTTCACCTAAATAATTCTAAATGCTCATGTTAGATCATGAAAGCTTGTTCAAAGATGTGTGATCACAGCACATTTTCTTAAAATGTGAAAATTAAGTCAACTTCAGGCAAATTTTCTCTACTGCCTATTCAATTAAATTCAATTCGATTCAAATTCTTTATTGTCCCCAGAGGGGAAATTGATTTTGCAGCCAGAAAACACAAATAGGACAAACATCTCATCAAAACATCAAAAAACAAAATCAGAACCAATGGCATATGTCAAAAAAGAGATTCACGCAATTCAAAACAATGAAGGAGCTTAAAATAAGTTAAATAAAATCACAGATAAAAACAAAATTAATAAATTAAAAGTGACAGTTTATTGTGTGGATGCAATTCTAGTGTTGAAAAAATAATAAAAGGCATTGAGACACATAGTAATCAAAGATAACACTATCTTCAAAGAGACCTTCCAGACACCTCCAGACCAAGCAGGTAATGAAAGACAGCACTGTGTTTAATCTTCCTGCATGGTCCAGCAGAGTTAATGTTAGGTCCTTGCTAGAATCCTGACAGCTGACATACATACAGTGGAATTATCAACAACACTTACCCCACCACCAAAACAAAACCAAAAATATAGGTCTCCCAAGATCTATATCATTTATAGTACCCAACCTATCTGATGTGAAAAAAAGCTATTATTTGCCAAATAGCAAGCCATTTCTATCCCTGTACAAAGGCATGAGCAATGAAAATTAGGTGGATGTATATATCTAGGCCTGCCACAAGATAATAAATCTTCCATGAGGACTGAGTCACAAACAGTCCAAGCATTCATGGGGACCCAGAGACACAAAGCTAAAATATAACCGAGCTAGCCCCTGAGGTAAACTGGACCCATTGGACCAGTATGAAGCAAGGAAAAAAAAATGATTAGTAGTAGAAGGTTTTCATTTATAACCTTAAAACAACAACAAATCTAAAAGAAATCCAGAAAACAGAGGTATACTGGCAACCTGTTTCAACATAAAAGTGAAAAGGGGTTTTCATTGATTTTATGTTTAGAATGAAATTCTACTAAACAGGTAAACAAAGTAGAATGAAAACATTTTTCTGCCTTAACAAGATAGCTCTGGCTATGTTTAATACTTTTATCCCAATCCTATTTGGCAAAGACACTTGTAACGAAAATCAAGCTCAATAAACACATATTCCTACAGATGATCATGGAAGTAAGATTCCAAAAGGCTGACTGTTGTTTAACAATTTCAGTTGACACGCACCTGCGATGGTCAATACACTGCATCACCCTCCCAAAGGTTCCTTCACCCAAAGTGCTGACAATCTCATCTGCGACACAACACAAGAGAGAAAAGGAAGAGAGGGAGAGTGGGGAAAGAAAGAATAGGATAGCATTAGAGACATGGACTTAAGCAGAAATACGTTATCCAAAAGTGTAGACAGGCGAATCAGTTCTAGCGCCCATCCCCTTTTCAAAAAGCTGCCTATTCAATCTGGCAGGCTGAAAACATTCTGAGTCTATGATAAGTGAATGCACGGCACTATGATGCAAAACAAGGGGGCAACTATAAAGCACTCCCTTTAATGACCAACTGGCAGCCAGTGAAAATCACAGCTTTTTTTTTTTTTTTTTAGAGATGTTGCTGCCTTTACACAAAATGATATATGGGTAATATACATGCATGATAACACAAACTGATTAGTGTAAAGCTAAACTATTCTTTTAAGAATTACATGTAAATCAAGTGATTATGTGTGCTGGTTGTAGTAACATTAAAGAAAATGACTACATAAGCGATGTGAATATGAGCTTTTTACAACAATCTCTAAAGCCACTGTAGTCAAAAACGACTAGCTTAAGTTACAGACTTCTGTAACTGAGTATAAAGCTAAAGTGAAACAGAAAGAAACAACAGCTACAAATGGGATTCTACATTTTGGAAAGTCAAATAACCTGTGAAACACAGAAATGCTCCACAGCTTAAAATCCTAGAACAAAAAGCAGATTGTATCTAAAGTCCCTGTCAAATTCTTCAACATTCTTGCAATCCACCCTGCTACTTCAGCTAGAGCGAAGAGCATTCTAGCAAGGCAGCATCATCATCATATGGCACTCCCATGTCATATAAATGCTCTATGCTGTAATACTCATGTGGAGAAGGGTTACGATAGAGTAGTGGCAGTGAGTACATCTCTCTTGCAGGACGTCCCCACTCCGACAGATCAGGTGCCCTTCCTCGTCGTCCCTCACACTCAGTGCCCGCGTCCGGCTGTCGCTCCGCTGTTTTCACACCCAAACCGCATCAGCAGGTCACAACACGACCGAAGGGGACAGGGGTTTCAGTGGCAGCCGCAGCCATGGCATCAGGCGGCACAGGTAGATGAGGAGGGAGGAGGAGGGTGTTGGTAGTTGATGTAGTTGTGGTTGTAGGTGGGTTTCGTGGTCATGGGGCGATTCACGCATGACACCACGTGAAGGAAATATATAACGATAGGGATATAGTGCAAGGGAACAAGTCAAAGATCACATGTTGTCCTCTGCTCCCCCCTCTACCTTTGTACCACAGCTGCTTACAAACAAGGAAGCAACTGGCATATCCATTCATCAACGCAAAAAACCCATTAAGACATTAATATAACTAAATCAAAACTTTTCAGGCTGACATTTCAAATAAAAAAAGATGGAAGATAAAATGATTGGACCAGATTTGTTAAAGTTGGAAATATTTAAAGATAATCCCATTATCTACACTACATCAATCTCACCCTCTAACTTAATTTATCATACTTAAAAGGTGTGGTTAAACATAATCCACACAAAAAGGATTCCATTTTCTGAATACAGCTAACTTCAAGCAAAAATCAAATTCAACTTAAATATAAATCTTTGCCTGGTGTTTGGTAGAACATTTTCACTTTTTCAGGCCATCTTTACTTAAATACAAAAGTAGCTAAACAAGTTGTTCCATTTTTCTACTTAAAATAAAAAAAAAGAAAGAAAATTTGATGACAAAACATTTACTGTGTCATTACTAAACTACTAAAATGTGTTTTACTATTAAATAGAGAATAAAATGAAAATGTTCTGCCAAAAATATTCACCAAATTCAATAAGTCCAATTAAATAAAAACAAAACAAAAACAAACAAAATAAATCATAAAGAATGTACTACTTACCAAGTCCACGGGCTGTAAACAAGAAATGTTAGAGAAAGACAGGAAGAGCTGAGTGAAAGAAACAAGGGGTGAAAAGAGAGGATGAGAAGAGAGTTAGAATACAATCTCGGGCCTGGTTGTACTCACCGAGGTGGATGGGCTATAGGACCTGGTTCTACGCCGCCTTCGTTTGTGCTTACGCCTGCTGCCTTTCCGCCGGTAAGATTCGTCCCGTTCTCGTTCTCTCTCACGGCCACGTCGGTAGTCATACATGTTTGGGGAGAAGTCTCGTGGATAATAGCTTTCAGCTGCTCCATGTGGTTCCCTGTCCCGGTCTCGATCTCGGCTCTGATCCAACCGCCTGTATCCCTCGCAGTATCTTCGATCAAATGGTCGATGTTCCGTAGAGCGATTGTCAAAGCTGCGACTGGACAAACAGAACAAGGTGATCTTTTAATCTTTTTAATCTAAATAAAAGACAGTCAAACAATCAAGTAAACAACAAGATGCACCTAAAATAACAACATACCTCCGTGAGCGTGCATAGCTTCCTTCCTGTCTGTGCCCCCATCCTCTTCTGTCACGGTCTCTCTCACTACTAGAAGAGTTAGTAGGTGATCTTCTGTGTCGATGTCTTCGCCCCCTGTCTCTGTAACGGTCATGGTAGCTGCTACGGCTGTCTCTTTCCGAAGACGAGTATCGTCTGGTGTGAGGCATCTAGTAGATTGTTTGAAAAACAAAGCATTATTGCTAATTAAATAACAACTCACTGAAGTCTAAACTAAAACAAATAACTTAATTTAAAATGAATTAACACTTAAGTACTGCAAACTGCTTGTATTTGTTTGACAAAGGTTGCTCTTATAGAGGCTTTTAACAAAGGTTGGACAGCTGCTTGCAAGCATCTTTGAGTAAGAGGACTGGCTATAATAGGCAATACCAAAATTAACTGAATAACTGCCTTGAAAACTACAAATTTTGGGAGCATGGAGTCAACTATGCATTAAGTACAACAGTTAAACTCTCTTTACATATATGTTGCAATCATTCAACGATCAAATTATTAGTTGCAATGAAACCAAGACCAATTCTTTCTTCCTTAAATAAACAAATAAGGTCAAGAATGGTGGTTGAATCGGACATGCAACATACAGCTTGCCAAGATTTAAATGTAATCAAAACTAAAACCACACAGTGGTCTAACTACAACGTATACCAAAAGCAGGGATGTAGCCTTAATGCGAAACCAAGTTTATTCAGAAAGGTACACTGGTGTAAGCTGCAAATATGTAGACGGCGGAGATGCATGTTTATAACCCTGTTGCACGATTTCACTGAACTGCGGACAACCTCCTACTGTAAACACAAAGGCGCTTCATATAGATGTAAATAACAAGCTAGCTTCGTAATAACAAACAATATTCTAGCACTGCGCCATTACATGTACATTTAACCTAATTAAATTATTAATAACTGCAAGCTCACAAAATAACGTTAGCTAACTAATCCATCGCTTTCTCGTCCTGTCATAGCGCAACATTGGCAAGAAGGTTTTAAAAAACCGTCAGTGCATTTCATTTAACTTAACACAATGATATTAGGTATTTAAACACTTTAAAACTCAAACGAGTGTAATAAAAATAGTTTTAAGACAGAATATATTTTACTGCACCACTACGTCCTAGCAGTTAGCATACCGTGCTAATGTAAATAATTTGACCGCCATCTTAGCTAGCTACGTTCACCAGCTACACACAGCAACGGATGCTAGCTATTAAACACTGTCTAACTAATGTAAAAGGGACAACCTAAAAATATTGTCTAACCGTTTTAGCAGCGAGGCCTGTACGCTTGTCCCATAAAAAATCCGTGGTGGCGTTGTACGTTTATCCAATATCTTCTTACTAGATCGATCTTCAAAGCTCAGTTGCTAACACGTAGCCAACGCTTTTTCCTTTTTTTTAACCCGTCTACCCAGCACAGCAAGGTCTGGTTTAAACTAGAGTGGAACGCCTCCCGGCGCCGAGGCGTAGTAGTCCCGTCTGATTATGTATAACCAGCTAGTTAGCAACCAGTGTTTATTTATCATAAATAAAGTCAAAATGAGACATTTGCCAAGATTTAGGGTGAAATGGTATACTGAGATATGTTATGGAAAAAATGGGCTCGTCTCATGTTGATTTCTAACTGCATGAAAATGTATAATTTTTCAGTAATCACAAATCCTGGAAGTACTACAGGTGACAATTATATTAACACGTTTTGATTTACAAGTTTTAAAAGTGTATATAAATAATTTAAATGGAAATTGAACAGAAATCTGAATACTCAGCCCAATATTCTATGTTGAAATGCTATTCAGTTTGTACTGATTACAATATATATATATATATATAAAGTAGTGTATGTATAATATTTCCTACTTTTCTAGCAGTAGATCCAGAGATGGATTATGTGCAAGTTAATCACATCTAAACCAGATCATCCTCCATTTCTGGTTAAAATTTTCATTTGAATTCATCCATAACTGTTTGTATAATACTGGTAATTAAAAAAAAATGTATATCATCCTTCATTTGGGCTGCTACAGTAACTCTAAATGTAGCCCATTATCAAGCCTTACTTAAGATGTAAAAACCTGTAATTGTGTTTCAAACACAGTTTTCTACAGGTTATATTTCCTTAGTGTAAAATTTGCCTCTACTTCCTTAATTCACAGTAAAAAATATACCTGAAATATTCATATGCATTTACTTTAGACTTTTAAAAACGTACAGCTTGAAGAAAATGCAAAAATATTTATTAAAAGATGGGTAAAATAACACAAAAACAATTCTTTGTTGGTTTCATGACAGTTAACAGTCTTCAGACACTTTGGAAAGACAGAGTCCAACAATACGAAAATCTGAACATAAGAAGTGTATCAACCCTTTTATTGAACAACGCTGCAGTTAGAAGTGCAATCTAGATAAAACACAGTGCAACAAACACGTTCATGCTGCTTCAATATGCAAGCATTTTTCTTCTCTAGAAACATCTGCATCACTCAGGAACCAACTGAACCAACTGATTACCACCTGCAGATGCAAAAGATGGCTGCTGGATACATATTTTATTTTATTTTTTTTTGGTTAACTCTTCTGAAACTTACAAAAACAGGGATGTGTCTTTGCCACATGCTCTGGTCTGGATAGAAAAAAAGGATTACATTAACATATTTAAAAGAAATCATAACAATATAAATCCTCAATAGATGTAGCAGTAGGCAACCAATAAAAGTATCCTGTGTTCACAGTCCCTTCAAGGTGTCGCTTTTGATGATCCTGAAGTACACAAAAAAAGGAAACAGAAAAGACAAATCAGGTATTAGGAATAACTAAATTGCCCATTTTTTATATAAAAGATTTTAATATACCCTTGAGTGAGGTAGGTTTAGAATTCATCTCATCATCCTTGTTTGACACCATCTTTTGCCTCAAATCAGACATGTGATACAACCGTATGGAGCCTCGATAGAGCCACTCTTTATGCTGATCACTCTAAACATGAAAACAAACAACTTTGTCAAACTATCTTAATGATTAAGAAATAATTTAAAAAAAAAAGAGAAATGCTTACTTTAAAAGAAACTTCCATCAAACTGCAGTCGATTGAGACAACTTCACACCTTTGCAGAGTACCATTATGCTCTACCTTCACAGGCTGGCCAACCCTGTACTGGGTTTGGGGTGGGTGAGGCCAGTGTTTCAAATACTCTCTCATGTAACTCTGGTGAGTTTGTTCAGTAATGTCGTTTAAAGGGTCTGCCACTGTTTCAGAAAATAGAAAAAAAGTCACTCTTCTTCCTGCAGGTATTGTAGGCAATAAGTCAACAAATTAGGTGACATGATTCAATTCTTTAGAGATGAGACTGTTCCTCTTTGTTGTGTATAAGAGTATAATACATGGTAAATAACACCTTTCTGGTAGGAATTAAGCTGATTAAGCTGAAACAAATTAAGTCATTTGTTTTCCATCTGATGCAACTAAGTATAAAGGGTTCCATGTGCCACAATATCATCCTTTCACGTGGATTTGTATACACTGGCCTTTACTTCTTAAGTTTACAAGGTGAGAAGCCAAATACACGGCTCTACTGACGCAAACTTTTAGTCAAGACCAGAATATTTTAAAGCAGTTCTCACTTTGGATTAAATGTATTTATATTTCCAGATAAATAAATTAGAGTTGGGGTGGGGTGGGGGTGGGGGGTCACTTATAAATGCCTAAACTTACAGGGTTTGCACACCAGGCGAAGTAAAGGTAAACCAACATAAACTGGGGTGTGATTGTCGATGAAGACTAGGAATCTAAAAAATAAAAAAAAAACACTTTAACATTAAACAGGACTTCATAATTTAACTTTGGTTCATCTAAAACTAAATAAATAGACAAAACCAGAAATAATGAGAGTTCCTGAATCAGTAAACATGAACAAACCTCATGCGGTTTTTCCTGTTGGGAAGCTCTGCCATGATACCAGGCATGAACTCTGGCTTCTCAGCTGTATACTTGACGACAACACGAGCACCAATAAATAGCTGCTCCGCCGTTGGCGAGTATTCAAAGGCAATGTGGTGACCGGACACAAGGCTCTTCCCTTTCTCAAAAATGACTTTGTACTTCAATCTACCATCATCTGAAATTAAAAAAAGAGAAAATCTCATAGCTATAATATGCAATGCATCATGGGCCTATATCTGCAGCCTTTCTCACACAACACATTCAAACCAGAATGGATCAGAACCAATCACCATCTTGTCTGCCTTCAAGTGATTTGTTAGAATAACCGATGTAGTGTGGCCACTTTGTAAAAAAGGCTTTGTGAAAGATGTTAAAATCTACAACACCGTTCCTGTTGTTTTTCTTATATACAAAACAATAGTGTTCAACATTAATACGACAATAAAACCATATCTTGATAGTTGATGGCAATTGAAAAACATTACCTTAAACAGAACAATTGCAGTCAAGTGTTTAATTGTGATCTTTAGAGCATGCTGGAAAGAGCATTTTAAATGATTACCCTTTGTAATTATTTCTTTAATTGTCCCTAGTTGCCAGCTCAACTCCTTCTTTCTCGCCAGGACTTTCATGTTCATGGTGACCTCTCCTGGTGGCATGATCGGAGCAGTCCTGATACACAGAGTGGCCCCTTGGTTCAGGGGGTTTACTGTTAACAGAACAAAAGAAGCAACATATTAACATAGAAAAACTGATTCATTCATAAATTTAGATCTATCAGGGGACAGGAGGTGTTTAAATATCCATAAACAAAAGTTCAAAGTGAAATACGCCTTTTTTTTTTTTTTTTTTAAACCAACGACTTGTTTAAAACCTTATACCCTACAATGATAAGTACACATCTGCGTATGGAGGACCAGGGGGGGGTCTTTGAAATAGCAATACAGCATTTAGATGATGAGCATTAATTGTCAAATAAAAATATAGGTTTCTAAATATAATTTCAAATTGAACAATTCATACAAAAAGAAATCAAATCACAATGTGTCTTGTAACACAAAGTGTTCGCTAACAGCTAGCTAACTACGGCGATAGTACAGATGCATATACAGAGGCAACAGACGATAATGCAAATACTTAAAGGAGACAGCTGCACATAAACTTTGACGAGTCCAATCCAGCATTCAGAATATGATTTTCTTTCAAAGTATGATGAGGTAGAGCTATTACTTTGCTAAATCTGACATGCAAGACAGCATGAAAGTGTGGCTCTCTAACCAATGAGAGAGCTGGTTACATCTGAGGAGCAGCTGTGATTGGTTTAACTAAAATGGACATGGACAAGGGAATTACCTTTTATAGTGTATGAAATGGAAAGGTATAACCAAATTTATAAATTGTGCTATTTATTTCTCCTTTTAGAAATAGCATTTGAAAATACATTTACAAATTACAGGATTATATGATTTGTATAAATTGCTGAATTTGATGTTATATTTAGAAATCTATATTTTTATTTAACAATTAAATACTCATCATCAAAATCCAGTATTGCTATTTCAGCAGCAAGCTTCTGAAAATGTCCACAGGACGTTACCTGTGGTTTCTGCAGATGGCGTTGAGGTCGTCGCTTCCTTCCTCTCAGCACTGGCTTTTGTATTGGCTTCACATGTTTTAGTTGTTGCGTTGGCTTCAGATGTTTTAGTTTTCGGTGCGTTGGCTCCAGATGTTTTAGTTTTCGTTGCGTTGGATTCAGATGTTTTAGTTTTCGTAGAGTTGGCTCCAGATGTTTTAGTTTTCGTTGCATTGGGTTCAGATGTTTTAGTCGTCATTGCGTTAGCTCCAGATGTTTTAGTTTTCATTGCGTTGGATTCAGATGTTTTAGTTGCATTGGGTTCAGATGTTTTAGTTTTCGTTGCATTGGGTTCAGATGTTTTAGTTTTCGTAGAGTTGGCTCCAGATGTTTTAGTTTTCGTTGCATTGGGTTCAGATGTTTTAGTTTTCGTTGCATTGGGTTCAGATGTTTTAGTTTTCGTTGCATTGGGTTCAGATGTTTTAGTTTTCGTTGCATTGGGTTCAGATGTTTTAGTTTTCGTTGCATTGGGTTCAGATGTTTTAGTTTTCGTTGCATTGGGTTCAGATGTTTTAGTCGTCATTGCGTTAGCTTCAGATGTTTTAGTTTTCGTTGCATTGGGTTCAGATGTTTTAGTTTTCGTTGCATTGGGTTCAGATGTTTTAGTTTTCGTTGCATTGGGTTCAGATGTTTTAGTTTTCGTAGAGTTGGCTCCAGATGTTTTAGTTTTCGTTGCATTGGGTTCAGATGTTTTAGTCGTCATTGAGTTAGCTTCAGATGTTTTAGTTTTCGTTGCATTGGGTTCAGATGTTTTAGTTTTCGTAGAGTTGGCTTCAGATGTTTTAGTTTTCGTTGCGTTAGCTTCACATGTTTTAGTTGTTGCGTTGGCTTCACATGTTATTGTTTGCACTGCGTTGGCTTCAGGCTTTTTTGTCTTAATTGTGTTGGCCTCAGGTGTTGTTGTTTTTCTTGTTCTGACTTGTGGTATTGTTTCAGCAGTTTTGCCATTAACATCCGTATTTGAACTTGTGTGTGGCGTTAATGTCTTTTTTATTGGAGTACTGATACGTTTCCTGGCTGTGAGCCTTCGTGTCTTTGCTCCATCAATGACAGCAGCAAATTTTCCACTTCCTCCGGAAGCTGGGGGACTCCTCTCCCGTGTTTTGCTCTTTTGTTGGATTTTTCTTCTTTTCTTTGACCCAGTATTAAAATCTGACAGAGATGAATCGGAATCACTTGGCTCATCTCCTGGTTGCCATTGCATATCAGACTCAGGACCGCTTAAGGATTCATTTTCTCTGAAATTAAACTGAGGCCGGGGTCGGCGTACAGCGCGGATGATCTGAGATCTCCTAAGTCTTGTCAAGACCACCACTGCTTTTCTATTTAAAATGGGATGCCCTGTTTTCTTTATTTCTTTTGCTTTAGACTTTGATAACTGGGAATCTGAGCTGTTAGATGTTGCACAGTTGTGGAAGTGCTGCTTGGACTGTAGCTGAACTGTGCATCCTAGAAAGAAAAAACGAGAAAGCATAGGAAAAGGAAAAAAAAAAAAAAAGGTGGGCATAGAAACACGATTAACTTTTTTCCCCAAATAAGTAAGTTATTTGTTTCATACCACTACCTGTGGATTCATCATCAGAATCTGAGTCTTTGTACTCCCATTCCAGAAACGCATACAGTTCTTTCACTATTTCCTCACATGCTGCCACAGACCTGAATAATGTCAACAGACATCATAAACAAAACAAATAACATACACAGAAACACAGACACATTGTAGATCCAGTTCCCAGGCTAGAACAAGACTACGAGCATTTGTGATAACTGAAGTGGTTACAATGCATTTAAGATTATGATGTTACTAAACTGGAAATGGTGTATACAGCAAATATGTATATGTGGATCCTTTAAAGCTTTCTACATTTGTTGTATTTGTGTGGGATCTTCAAACACATCTTCAGCCTGAGCCTAATCCAGATGTTTGTCCCTGACAAGTAGAAAACCTCATGTCTTTCAGCCTTTTAGAAGAGGCAGGAATAAAAGCTTCAAGTAGATGTAACACTCACTGACAGAGCTTCAGGAAGTTGGAAGCCTGTTTCTCTCTCCTTTTCAGCAGGGAATGCAGCAAATTGTATTTCTCAAGCAAGCCTGGGGAGGTCAGCCTGGTGTTCTCTACCTGATCTCTGATCCAAGTCTTAAGCTCTTCTTTGCTCATCTCCATCTCATCTTCCTCCATTATTACTGCAACAAACAAGTTTTCAAAGTAAACAATTTAATTATTTAGCCACAAATTTGAAAGAGGATACCCCCTGAATGTATGATATAGTATACAATTACCCTCAATTACCCTCAAGCAGTTAGATTGAAGACATCACTTACCAAGTGTCTATTATGTGTGAATGAGGTGAAGCATTGAAAGCTTCATTAGTAAGGATCACTGGGCAATCTTAGGTGACCTAAACAAAAGTTGTAACACTATTAAAACAGAAATAACATAACCATGAAACAGAAAAAAGAAGCATAAAACTGAGTTTATTTATCCAGCTTTTATTTTCCCTGCATAGCAAAATTAGGCACTTAAAAGGTTTTATATTTTCAAAACTTTGTCAGCTTCTTGTCGTCCCATTCTGACAACCCACCACCCCGTTAACCACAGCCTCATATGTCAAGAAACAATAATGAACTCACAACATGCTTTACTGCATATCACTGCCAGATTAATTAATAAATAAAAGTTAACTATTCGAAGCCTGATTATTTTGTTCCACACAGCAGAAGAGGTTAAACTTTATTGTTCACCTAGACGCATGTTAACATTGTTGACCTTAAAAAATACTTAGCATAAAAAGTAATGAAAATTTGATTTTGGTCGAGCATTTCTTTGTAGTAACACTGCTTCTTGTCAATAACTCTTAGACTGTTGGAAAGCCTGTTTATTTAAATGGTGCCATGTTTGTAAGGTAAATGCTTTTTTTGGGAGGAGCAAAAGAGCTGAGAGAACATGAAAAACTTTCCTAATCTTATTTGCCAATGCCAAACAGCTAATTCTGCTATTGATTCTTTTGACTTGTCTTGAGCTTCTAGTACCCCAGATACTGCATCTGTGACAGCAGTCAGCTGGATTGTGTGTGAAGTGTTGAGAAGACACAGAGAACGCTATGCTGACTGCTGCACTGATACGATGACAGAACTTGGTGGAGGCAGTGTGATGGTATGGGACGGCATCACCCTCACTGGAAAAACAAGGCTTGTCATCACTGAAATCAATCGTAATCTGGAGATATCAAGATGAGATTCTGCAACCAGTGACAATCCCATATCTCCATAGTCTCGAACTTAACACTTGTTCCCACAGAGCGGGGTTTATCCAAGACTACCTCTTGAATTTGGGAGTGGAGAAGATAGAAAGTCCTGACCTCAACCTCATTGAACACTTGTAGGATCAGCTTAGGTGTACTGTTCTTGCCAGAGTGAGAAATGCAACCACATTGGCTGACTTGCAACAACTGCTGGTTGAAGAATGGGATGCCATCCCACAGCATGTGTGACCAAGCTGGTGACCAGTATGAAGAGGAGGAACCAGGTTCTTGTGGCTGTGTATTGTTTTGACATTCTACTGAGGTCCCTGTTAGTTAAACTGTTAAATTGCTAATGTTTTCAGACTTCAATCATCCAAATAAACAACAACAAAGTAGAGGCTACAGCAGAATGTGCCTTTTTTTTTTTTTTTTTGGCAGATTTGGCAAGTTTTGTAATGGGGCTACCCCCACATACTCATCCCACAAATGTGGCACCATTTAAGGGATATAGTCTGGCTCTCAAAACTATATGAAATATATCTCAAAGAACCACTGATAAAACAAAGAAATATTTGAACAAACACTAATTTACTTACTCTTTGTGCCAAGTTTCGTTAAACACTCTTTACTGCCTCTATGACGGCCTTTTTCAACAAAACAAAGCCCGATGGTGTGGGAAGGCTTAACAGAAAATAACATCAAAGCAATAAACTGCTGCCGTCTTAGACATAATGTGAAAATATTTTTCTTCTTTTTATTCTGTTTGTATAAAAATTAAATCTATTCTACTGTTTTAGTCCGACCGTTTGTTTTCATATACTTCACTTCCTCAGTTTGGCCTATTCCAGCACCCGTACCTTTCTTCCTCTGCAGTGCATTTGGCAGCACATCACAGAGTTTGGATTTAAGATTAATTTGGCTTTATCTTAATTTAGGTTAGTTATATGTGGCATTTGTCTCATACAGCTCATAGTAACCGTTTACTACAGGAACACTTATTCGACTTTCGCTAAAGTCTCAGTCAGCAGATAAAAGTTGTTTTGGGCTAATCTTTAATACTCAAATAATATAAGAGACATGGCTGACTTATTGTTTCGTCGTCACCCATGAGTCAGTCAAATCAGTCAATATATAATCACAAAAACGTACCTTTACGAAGCTTCTTTCCTTAACAGCTTAACCGACTTCTTCACTTTATGTACTAATGTCCAGTGAATCTCATTACTGCCCTCTGTGGTCAACTTTGATCACGTCCTCCAATTCGGTGCTGGTTAATAAAGTATTCCCATGGTGTTAAAATATTCTGCCATAAAGTTTTGCATGTCTGTGCACTACAAAATAGTACAAAAGCAAGATGGACTTAAAGGAAATTTTAATTTAAGTATACTTCATTAGCCCCAGAAAGAAATTATATAGCTGCAGTATAAATAATGAAGAAAATAACTTGATAACAACAATAAAGTAGATAAGTGATCAAGAGTTGAAAATGTAGACTAGAAAGGTATGGTTAAAATCTTCAGAGTCCACTGTGAATACATTTGGATGTTGTATTTATAGACAGCCACCACTATGCTGATGATGTATTGTGGTGCTGACAGGTAACAAAAGATGAACTCTAAGTAGACAACATGGAAAAAAACTCACGATAGTCCAACATCTGAGGTGCAGAGACCGTTCCTTTACAGCAATATGTCCAGGATTACACCACATCAACACTGTATTCCTTCTTTCTTTACTCTTGCCATTCTGCCTGAAGTCTCTAAAAGCTGTATCCACAATATATTCAGAATTTTTCATTGCCATGACTTGGTAAAGCAAAATTCAAGCTCAACTGCTTTATTTGCAGGTCATGACATTACCCACAATGATCAGCTTTATCACAGCTCTCCTTTCATGTGCCAATGTTTACTGTGAGAACATACTGGCTTTGAGTTTTAGTGCAATGCATTCAACACATTTCTTAAGTCCTCAGACTAATGGAATCTAAAATGAAGATAAATTAAAGTGTGAAAAGGCAGAATGAAGGTTCAGTCTAATACATAAACAATACAATCTGTTTTAAATGCCAATTTTAGTTAGCTGAGACCTTAGACGTCTATGTTAACATGGTTTAGGCATCATAGGGTTACAGTGAGTTAAATGCCTTTAAGTAGATAGCAGAAAAAACAAGTTGAACAAGGATCAATGCATCTTTGTGGCTGATGGTACATACACAAGTCTCAAATTCATAAAATTATTTATTTGGAGCTGAGGGTTGAAAATTGAAGTCTATAACTTTTATACACGATTCAGCAGACCAGTATATACATTACCTGACAAATATGGCCAGTTATGACGGGCACTTACTGTGGCATTGTTTCAGTAAACTCATGCAATGTCACAACATTAATTTCTGTTTTATTATCTTCTATTAATGATAGCAGAATCAGACCAAAACACAGTTATTCAGCACATTTATTGAATAAGATTCTCAATAGGTCTGGGCTCTGCAGTGGCCAATTCATGCATGAAAATAGAAAATGCTTCATTCAGTCTAAACCCCTCTCACAACTGAGCCCAATGAATTCTGGCATTGTCATCTTGTAATATGCATGTGCTATCAGGGGGGGAAACATTTATGGGGGAAAAAAACATGGTCATCTGGTATTCCTTTATTGAACCTGGCAAAGCATAACACTGCCCCCAGAGCCTTGTATTGTAGGCACTCATCGTGATGGCTGCTGTGCTTAATCTGCAGCCTTGTAGCTCGATGTTGAGTTAGAAAAGAGGGTTAGCTTGTATGCAAAAACCCTGAATCTTAACCATAATTTACATATATCTTTTGGTGACAAGTGAAGCAGAATATTTAAATATCTAAACAGGAAAGAGGAAGCTGCATCAACATATATGTGTATATTTGAAACAGTAAGCAACCTTACATTTAGTTGAAAAATGCTTCACTCTGCCTGGCAGACATTAAATGTGCTAATTCACCAGGCTATGAAAAGAATCATTGGTGCAGAGCTCTGATTTTATATGTATCAATAAACCAGGCAGTGGGGATAATCTACTTATACCAAGTGCACCTTTTGTAGTCCAGTGATTTAGTGAAAGTTTGAGGAAATCAGTTGGTATCGCTCCATTGCTAAATTGGTAGCGCTTGCTGGCAATAACTTGTCCACTAGAAGAATCTGACGCAGGCTCTCATCTTAGCTGCATGAAATTGAGTTTTGGGAAAGTTCCTGTAGGAACCATTTTGACCTGATAGCCATGATATCTCTGCTTCCGCATCACCTCACCTCAACTTTTTTTTTGCCCCCAATCATGAGCATAACTTTATCATGATTACAATTTACTAAAACTCACCAATCGCCCAGTTTTCTAAAATTTCTACTACATGCCAACAATCCCAAAAGTTGTAACCAAACATTTGTTGGATATTTTTTAAACTGATAGAACTAAAAGAAAATTACCAAAACATGGAGATCTGAATCCCCATTTCCTTTCAAAGCATTTGCAAAACAATCAGAGCAAACATAGGATGTAAGGAATGATGACTTTAAGCTTTAGCCTTAAATGTTACTCACAAGACAGGTCATGATTCTACCTCAATAGATGGTCATAGGATCTTGTTACCCACCCCCACTTCTCAGTTATTTTCACAAGCGTCAAAGACAACCAACATAGGTGATATCAGGCAACATTTACAAGAAAGTGGAGTCTTCATGACTGTTTCACAGTTCAGTTTATTTCAAATTAATCTGCAGAGTTCATTACAAGGTAAGATCTTTATACTCAACAGAAGTAAAACAGAAGAAAGGAGAAAATCATATTTAAACATAATACAGACTCATTTTGACAAAAAAAAAATTATTTGAGTATAAATGTTTCTTTCCTCCCCCACAAACAAAAATTCATATGGAACTTCACCTCTGAGGTGATAAACATTGATGACACTCTTTAAATAATTCATTCATGTTTTATTGTCCACAGTCAGTTCACAGTTTACCTGTGTCTGTGGATTAATCAGAGTCAGAATCATCCTTGGCCTCTTCCCTCTCTTTTACCTCCCAAAACCTAGCAATGTGTTCCAGTCGCATGGAGCCTCGGAAGATCCATTCCCGACGCTGATTTTCCTGTGAGACAAAATTTTGATTGCATTACAAAATAAAAGAACAGTCACTGTATAAATAACAGCACGATCAAAAAATATAAACCTGAAAAAATATTTGTTAATGTTTGTGATATACTCCGAATTTTCTGTTGTTTAAAGCGACATGGCCAGAAAAAAAGAGCACAAACTACTGGATGTCCACCAATGTTGTCCTTTGTTTCTGCTGTCTCATTTTTCTTTGTTATAATTCACAGAAGGTGTTGCTTTGCTATGGAGTCAGACAACCATGTAGTCAACACATCTGGCTAAAACCTTATCTACCGGGTAAAAGTATGCTTGGCTGTGGAAACAACAGAGATCGGGATTTACCACAGCAAAACATCCCATCCTGAGCTGGACCCTTAGTGGAAAGGGTGGGGCTCAAATTCACTCATCCACATTTCACACCACTGACTTTATTGACAGACGGACATTCATTCTCTGTACCGCTTAGTCCACTACGAGTCGCGGGTAAGCTGGAGCCTATCCCAGCCTTTTTAGCAGGTGAGAGGCAGGGCACACCCTGGAAAGGTCACCATTCCGTTGCAGGGCCAACACAGAGAGACAAAAGCACACACTCACTCCTAGGGAGAATTTAGGGTGGCCAATTAGCCTAACATGCATGTCTTTGGACGGTGGGACGAAGCTGGAGAACCAGAGAGAACCCACGCATACACGGGGAGAACATGCAAACTCCACACAGAAAGGCCACTGCCCACCCAACATTCAATTTTTTTTAAATTTCTCACTTTTGTCAGAACCCCATTGGTCCATGTTGACACAATAAAGAATAGTGATTAGTATATAGTAACTTTTAACTTAAAATTACTGTTAAATTTGAACTTAAATACAACCGATAAAAGAATATAAAAATATTAATTTTGTTGCCATTTCATATATTTAGAAGATTTGGCTGCTATTATCCAGAATTTCCCATAACAAGAGAAAACCACCTCTGTGAGCACTTATCTACTTTTTCAGTTGGGCCATGAAGTTTTACCTAGTCTTGTTTACATTTATTCATATATAGATTTTAAAATGCATTAAAGATAAATAAAAACACACAAAGAAGCAGAGATACTGACCTGAAAAACAATCTGCATTAAGCTGCAGTCGACAGCCAGCACCTCGCACCTCTGCTGGACTCCATTTAATTCTACATTAAAGCTTTGTCCAGCCCTGTACTTGTTTAAACGAGGGTATGGCCAGTCTTTCAGGTACTGCTTCATAAAACACTTGTGGGGGCCGTCTGGAACGTCGTCAAAGACATCATCCACTGTTGAAAAACATAAAAAACAAAATAGAAGTCAGTTCTTTTTCTAGTGTGTTGTAAATAAATATATTTGTAAATATTGCTAATCAACAAACATGGAAAAGAAGGCTCTGGTTCCTTTAGCTGCAAGAAAATCTGGCACAAGAGTGACGTACGTAAATCCCATTTATTTATTTTGTATTCAGTTCAGAGGCAGAAAATAAGGATTGAAGTTTATGTTTGTGTAGAGATGGGAACGTTAATCTAGGACTTGGACTCAAGTTGCACTGAAGTTGCATTTCCAGTGACTTGGGGCTCAACTTAGACTCACACTCAAAGACTTGAGGCTTGGATTAACAATTTGAGACTTGTAAACTGTCCCCCCCCCCATTACCTTCTCTCTGTCCAATCTCTTGTCTGCTGTCTGTGTTGTGTGCTGTCATTTCCCCAGATGTAACATTGATGTGTCCGCACGCACAATCAATGAAAACAATGGCCGCACCGGTGAACACATTTGTTGCTGTAGCACCGTTCTAACTTTTTGTATTAAAAACGTCATAAAAAGAGAAAAACACAAAAGCAGCAAACTGCAATATGTGTGATATTAAAAACCAAGAAGCTGGATCCACAACACCCACATTCATCCACTTTGGAAACACACTTGGATAAGTTAGTCACTGTAATATGAAATATTAATGTTAGCATCAATGTTTGCAGAGAGCTCAGCGCCACAGCAGTGTAAATGTTAGTTTGTTACTAGCTTTGTACTAAAATAATGTTAACTTTATCAGACTGGCTTCACTGAATGTGTTTAGAAGAGGAATAAGACATTAACTGAACACAGTTACCATAAAATCCTGACTTTGCCATGATGACGTTAAGTAGGACCAAAATGGGAACAGACCCACTGTAAACAACACAGTTTTATTGGCTCTGTTTATTAGAAAAGTACCACTGTTGCTGATTGGGGAATGTAAGGAATATTTATTGGACCTGAAAGTATTAGATCTAAATTAATTAAGATGTTTTTTTTTTTTATATTAAATTTTAAGAAGTTTAATATTGTTTTGTTTTTTTGTTTTGTTGCACTCATCTAACAGTTATACCAAGCCCTTTAAAAAGAAAAAAGATTTCTCTGATGAACTGGTTAAGGGATCACCAAATGTGGATTTCTTGAGCCACTGTCCTGCAGACCTTACATTTACCTGCTGCAATACACCTGAGTTGAATAATTAACGGGTAATTTAGAGGCTTGTGGAGAACTTGACAACAAGGTGTCATTTAATTCAGGCGTGTTGTAGCGGGGAAACAACTAAAACCAGCAGGACAGTTGGTGATCCTGCAGGTTTTAGATCCTGGGAAAAAAAATGTCCAGATGAGAGGGACAGAGCATTTGTCAGTTAAAACTAAAGATCAGTGCTGTTACAACGTGCTAGTAGCTAAAGGGTGAATACAGATTTTTAATTCCTTGGATATTATAATGGAATTCTAGTCCAGACAGCAAGCATTAGATGTAGCAAAAAGTGACTTGACTTGAGGTCAAAGACTTGAGACCTGACTTGGACTTGCAAAAAAAGACCTGTGAACAGCTAATGTGCATAATAATAAAAATCTTTTTTTGTTTTCATTACTATTACTGCAACCTTCTTTATTTAATGTTTTGATCCCATTTAAACTGATTTAACTCAAATGAAATGATAGTTCATTTTAAATGTAGAACATCTGCAAAATCTGTGGAAATCTACATATAATTATATATATCATTGGCCAGACTTTATTTATATATAAAGTCTGGCCAACTCTGTGAATCAAAGTTTATGAATCTGAGTGTGAACTTACATGGTCTGCATACCAGATGAAATAAAGGTAATCCAACATATACTGGTGTGTGGTCATCCATAAACACCAAAAACCTGCAATATGAAATTGTATCAAAACAAGTATTTACTAATAAATGTGGCTTTTCTGTAGAGATTTGTGTTATATTTGTTTTAAAATAACTAATTGTGTTGATTCATAAATCTATGGGTAAAATTAATTCAAATACGCACCTGAATTGGTTCTTTCTGCTGGGGAGTTCGGACAAAATTCCAGGCCGAAACCTGAACTTGTTATTTTGACACCGGACCACCACACGGGCGCCGACATACAGCTGCTCCACCTTTGGTCTCGTGTCAAAGGCGATGTGGTGTCCAGATACAAGACACTTCCCCTTTTCTTCAAAACTGACTTTGTACTTTAACCGCCCATCCTCTGCAAAAGATTTGTAATAAAATATGTCAAATTTTTATTGCTTACTTATTTCCATTGTTGATACAAAACTGTGGAAGAAGTCAAATGGGTCACTTAGACAACATCCACTGGTATCTGTATGTGCGTAGCAAGATAAATTAAATACAAGCATTCTCAAATTCACAGAATAAGAAAAAGATATATAATTTCCACCTCGGAGGATTTATAAAGTAGTTTTCATTTAATTGAGAAAAGCATCACTTTGCAGAAACTGAGTAATCTAAAAGGTGTTATAGAAATAAAAGTTACAATAGTTTCTTTTTAAGACTACTGCAAACATATCTTGTAAATCATATTCTGTGAATCTTACATTGTAGCTGCATAAATATTGTCAGTAGAACTCATTTTTCCCATGGGAAGCTAAAATGACCTTCCCAAAAACATAACGCAGCTTTAACTACTTGTGCACAACAATTGTATCCTCAGTTCACAGCTGGCAGCTCGTTCTTTACGTCTTTGTGCTGATGTGAACTCCAAGGGCTGGGCAGTATATTGGATTTACTCGATGTATCCCGAGAAGTTTTACGTGTTATATATAAAATGGCGTTCAAAGCGTCTACGTGTGATTTTCTTCACTTGGGTTCCTGGAAAGTTAGCTTTGTGACGCTTAGCAAACAGGGCCGGATTAAAAGTGAAGGGGCCCCTGGACACGTGGGTAAGGCCCCCCCTACCCACAGCAATATTGTGAAAATTGTCCATGACACAATGTAAAACTACATTTCTAACATTTCTCAGTCAGTGGTGCCAATAGCAACACACTACACATTGTGGTGTAACTCACTGGCTTTTGTACATTTTGTTTCATGTCCATCAAGGCGGTCTACATTTCAGATTTTTCCATTACTCAATCACAAACACACAGTCACACCTACTAATGTTTCATTCCTGTGTCTGTCCCCCTCACCCGACTATCTCTCAGTGCTTCTGTCCCATCTCTCTGTCATGGCTTCTGTCTCTTTCTTTCTGTCTTACAGCACTCCTTTGGTCCTTACTCCTCAGCTCTCCATCCCTACCTTGTAGTGTCTCAGCCGCTTTTCTTCCCTCTTCTTGTGATAAAACAATATGGAATCAATTCAGATAAACTGGACTAAAACTTTTAAAAGATCTGATATTAAATGAAAAATAAAGCAAAGTTTTAAAAAGGGAGGTTTCTTTCTCTTTTAATGATGATACGGTTTCCTGAGGACTGTCTTCACATACACTCACCTGACTGTCTCTCTCTTCCTTTCACCATCTCTGTCTCTCAGTGCTTCTGCTTCTCCTGTTTCTGTTTCTCATCCTGTAAAGGCTGGTCTCTCTGTCTTCACCTCTTCTCTACATGTGATTTTTCCAATGCTTCAATGTCTGTTTCTGTTTCTGTCTATCTGAAGAGGTCTTCTTTACAGTTTTCTTCTTCCTGTTTCCCATCTCTCACACATCTTTTGTCGTCTTCCTCCTGTCTGCCCCTTGTCCTCCTGTCTGAAGATCTTCTCCTCAGGTGTCCTCAGAAAGTCTTTTTCCTGGCTTTCCTATTAGCAAACTCAGTCACAATGTCATCAAAGTTCAAGTTCCTGACAAGCTGAGATTCAATGGCCATCAGTGACAGAGCACTGTGGCACTGCTGAGTTTGTGCTGTTCTCAGCTCATCTTTAATTCTTGCCACCTGTGAAAAAGATTGTTCTCCTTCATAGTTTGTAACCGGCAGAGTAAAAAATAATGCGTAGGGCCAAAAACACATTAGGGAAGGTGGACTGCAGGCTATGATTCAAGAGGACCTCCAGCAGTTTTTGAGAAGACTTATCCTGCTCATTCTGTATGAAACACCAGAACTGGAGAATTTCATCTGCTAGGTTATGATCCAAGTCAGAAGGGTACAAAGCACAGAGTGCAGCAGCCTGTTTACGAGCAGAGGCCAAATCCTCAGACTCCATGTTCAGTAGAACTCCACACTTTTCATTAATGCTGTTGTATGCCCCCAGTCTCTGCTCCAATGTTAACTAGGCTGTCAATAATGTTAACTGTTTCTACCCGGTATCGTTCCTGACCTTTCAGTGTTACTTCACGCTCTGTAGATTCATCAGAAAATGCTTTGCGTTTCTTGGTCCTCTGCAGTTTATCTCTGTATGACTGGCAAACACTGGAAACATTCTTCTAAGATTTTTTAAAAATGGTCAAAATGGCCTCAAATTATTTCAATGAGTCAAACAGAGACAAATAGCAGTCATAAGATTGATGTCTGCCTTTTGTAGCGTTTGTAGCGCCCAAGCACTTGTTGCTTTGAATCTGTTTAAGATACAGAACCAAAACTGTGCCATAAATGATATTTCAAGACTGCCCAATTTTGAGCAAAGTGCTGATGCCTCATTCTGTGTTTCCCTTTTTACTCCAGGATCAGATGTTATGCTCTCAAGTATGTTTCTAATTTGGGCATAATTCCCACAAAGGGCTTTGACAGCTCTTATCTATGATGAACCCAAAGTAATGACAGATAAATTAAAATAGACTTTAGAAGCTGAAAAAGTCTTAACACATCAAAAAAAAAAAAATGTTCTGACTAGTACGGTACTAGCTTTTCCAGACTACAGAAAAGAGTTTATTCAGACTTTTAACTCCAAGGATGGACACATGACTTCAGTATTGTTGCGGTCTTATGGAGACAAATTAAGACCAGTAGTTAATTACTCATCTAAGCTTGATCCAGTGCGGAGTTCTGTGGCCTTGGTATTATTTCACCCACTCAAACTTTTGGCACCTCATGCAGTAACAGTATTACTTCTCTAGAACAAAATGGCGTTTTTGTAACCCTCTAGACATCTGTCGTGCATGGCAACACTGAAAGATGTACACGCTTAAATCCAGCCACATTATTACTGAGGTTTGATGATGGGACACCACATGACTGCCTTGCTGGAAGCACAGAGTATCTTTCCCAGACTAGACTTACTAAACAACGAAATAAATTGTCTGATTTGATTTGTAGATGATTCTTCTTAGAAAAACCCTGATGGCACAAATGCCACAGGCTATGCAGTAGTCGACTATGTTCCTGTATATTTCTGCTTACAAGCAAAGGAAACTTCCATTATGACAGGATTAAGATGGGCTTTTTGCTGGTGTTACACCAAAATCTGTGACCACAGTAGGGTTGCAACTTATGACTATTCTGATTGTCAATTAGCCACCGACTATTAGAACGATTAGTCGGCCAATCGGATTATGTATCTCATAATTATAAAATGGATCTTATTTCACTTTCAGCTTTGAAATCTTGCATGAGGTTGTTATGTAAGTCCGACGTGCCTCGTCTTTAAATGTTCGAGCATTGCAGACGTACTTCCATGGTACGCAAAATCCGCTTTACAAATCTCACATGTATTTATTTATTTTGTAAGTTTAACGTAAAGTTATTTCAGACTTTTGACGTCCTCTTCCATCGTTTTATTCCCTGGTCCGCCACCATATTTTTCCCCCCGCGGACTCTTTTGCGCATGTGCAACACTCAGCTGAGATAAGAAAAGAAGACGATGTCTCACTCTGTTTTTTTGCCGACAATAGTCGACGTGTAAATTTGTTGTAAACTATTTTTATTGTCAACTATTGTCGACAACAGCGACTAATTGTTGCAGCCCTAGACCACAGGGGACGATAGTGTACATTTATCTCTGAAGGGATTAATAAAGTATTTCTATTCTATTCTATTTCTCTGCATGTGTTAGTTAAAATGACAACTACATGGCTGAAAACATATTTTCCTGTATATTTTTAAATACATTTGAGGAAAACTTGCATTTCAAGAGTTGGTGGGAGTTGTTGGGAGGTTGGGGCGCACCTCTAATATAATGGCTGGGGAAATACTGGGTTTAATTAAATGTGTGCAGGTCCCTGGGTCAGAACAAAAAGTTTGTTGAAAGGGAAAAATCACAATAAAGATAAATTTCGCTACTTAAATCCTACTGGTGTCTTTTTATGCATGGTAATGTTGAATTCAATCTTTACAGTGCTTTACTGGAGATTTCAGATTTATATTGTGTATCTGGACAAAGCCAAAAAATATCAGGATATCAGTTTTAGGCCATACTGTCAGCCCTACTTATAAGTAAAACTTTCACAACCAAGATTCCGCTGGTTTTTCCCCCGACTACAGTCTGAGATTTTTTTATCTAACAGAATGAATTTAAATAAAATACATGTAAGAAAAAACATGTATATTATCAGTATGTTTGACTATTAGAATATGTGATTCATTATACTTTGTACCAATCATTATGTTGCAAGTATTAAGATTTAGGAAATGTACTCAGCAGCATTCTTTGTGCATGTGTGCTGGTTTTATGCTGGAGTCTGAAGGAACAGAAAGTCAAGGTCATGGACGAGATGAAAGGACGTGATGCCTCCTATTTTTTCATGTCTTGTCTTTAGTGGAAAATACCGAAACCTGAGACTTGTGTAATTCTGAAGTGTTTGATGTTCAAGGGAAGGACTTCGTGAACCTCCCTTTACACATCACCGCTTGTGATGGGTAAAACAATGCAGTGTGTGTATCATACTTGTATGATGCGCATATTCCTTTGCAAAGTAAAATTTGTGTTGAAGGTTTAGCTTGGTGCTTGGTGTTGGGAAGAATTTTCCTAACAATACATAAAATGAATTACCCAATTCTTTTTTAGCTCTAATATTCATACAGGTTTTAAATTTTCCAGAAACAACATGTGACCTCTTTCACTGCCTATGTTTCCGGTGTACCTTGTAGCATTTTTCTCTTACCTTTTGTAACAATTTCCACTATTTTCCCCCGCTGCCACCTCATGGGTCTCCTCCTGGCCAGGACCATCATGTCCACTTTGATCTCTTCCTCTGGCATATCAGGGCGGACCTTTGTAGTTTCACGAGAGCTATGGCCAAAAACTGTTGACAGATTCAGAGTTATTTTCTGCCACAGTCGAGTAAAATCCAGTACAAAAATGTGGACGTTTAAACATTTTACTGCCAGTATAATAAATGTATTCAATGATGATTTATTTGTGGGCTTACCATTACTGGTCGTAGGTACTGCAGGAACTCTTATTATTTCAGTTGTTGTGGATTTTGATGTTTTGTTAAAGACTAAAAAATCTGAATCACTAGAGTCCTCTTCTGATTCCCATGGCATATCAGAATCCGAGCTGCTCAAGGATTCATCTTCACTGTAGAATTGTGCAGGTGTTGGCGGCCGCAGAGCACCAATTTTATATTCGGGCAGTCTGGTCAAAACCACAACTGAATTTTTTATTAGATTGAAGGAGTTGCAACCATTTTCCAACTTTGTTGCCTTGCTGGGAGTTTCATGCATGGAGGAAATGGAGTCACATGGAGATTCAGACATATTTTCTGCAGGTTAAAAATAAATAAATAAAAACAGCATTTGTTAAACTGTGATTTGCAACAAATCCTAGAAAAAAAACATCAGAAATGAACATGTCCAAAGGCTGGAAAAATTAGTGAGATAAATTTACATAACATGAACAGTTCCAGTCGTTATTAAACTCATACTGTGGTGGTGAGATCTGTCGATTAAAGAAAATCTTACACCTGTGAGTTTAGAGTTTATGTTTTTTTACAAGTACATTTATACTTACCATCATCATCCCTTTCTTCTTCAGAATCAGTCTTTCTCTTGTTTTCTATCCTCCTGCTGGACTCCTGAAGCTCCGGCGCTCTTGTCTCCACCTCGTCCACCTCCATTATATCTGAAAACACACAAGTTTTAAAACAAGGCAGCAGACAATCAACGAGGAAACCCATCAATAACCGAACTGACTCCCCTAAAAAATGAGTAAATTCTGGCCTCTTAAAAATATTACGCGACGAATGTTGGAAGCTTTTTTAAAGTAGCTGCCATGAGCATTAGGTCATTGAAGTTTTTCAGTTTCAAAACCTTTTAATGATCAAATTTTAGTCTCACAAATTCTGCTCGAAGAGTTGCAATGTCATCCTTCACTGTAAATCTATTATATGATAATATATGATGATTACAATATAGCCAAGTAGTGTAATATTTGGATGTATGTAATGAAATATTTCCATTTAAAAATCTGGATTTCAATGTTTGACATGAACTTGTCATGACATGAACTTGTCATGATGTTAAATGAAACACAAATGGAATCTGTCTTCATATAAAAATGATCTAATAACAGAACTAAAAGGCAGTATTTATAGGCCTCTAAACACATATGCTGTAAATTTCAATCTGTGCTTTTCAAGTATTTTGGAAGAAATCCAGTACACTATAAATGCCTTTTAACACTATATTACAGTTTAATTCGTCCTTATTTAAATTATTGTAATATAGTATGGGTAAATGCCTTCACTACCTACTTAAATAATTTTTTTATTCTACAAAAAAAGTTTGTCTGGATAGCAACTCTTTCCAAACCCAGTGCCCCAAGTTCACCTTTGTTTTATTATTTTTTTTATTAAAACTTTTAAAAAAAAATTTATATTAATACTCTTCTGATCTTCTGTCCTGTATATTTGTATTTAGAGCACTGTTTGATGATGATTAGCCTTCCTACTGTTGCAAATATTTTATAAGCATTTTGATTCATTTACTCATTTATTATTCATTTACTCATTTAAGCATTCTTATTAATTTATTCATTTACATTTTATCCTTAGATTTTAGTAACATGCATTAGGCTCTGCTTTTAATTAATAGAACTACAGCTTAATTGTTATCATTGCTTTGCAGGTAGTGCATTCACATAAACTCATATAAGGTTACTGAGTTCAATACTGAGAAAAGAGCTAAGAACTAGCGGCCTTGACAATGTTCTGGATGGCCAGTAGGGAGTAAATCGTAAATATTGTTGCATCTCTTTGCTTATCTATTCACTCCTAGCAGAACGGAATTTCCCAGTAACTCAGAAATCATTAAAAGTACAGCCTTTTGTGTAAAACGGTGGGAACAGGTAGAAGGAGGTCAGCACAGAGAGGCAGACAGATAACAGGGCAGAGCATAGTATCTCTGTCCTTTCAGCTGACGTACCCCAAAAGAAGGACCTGGAGGAATCAAATTCCCGGAAGAAGGAAGGACCACCTTGCAAAATACACATTCACATGAAGGCTCACCACATGCACGCACATAGCCACAATGCTTTGTATCACTATAAATGAGGAGGATAATTTAGTTAGGCGGGTCTTTTGGCTGAACCGAAGGGTCCCGACACTTTGTGTATTAGTTGATCAGAAGCTAAGCTAACAAGCCTCCTTCTCGAGAAGATATGTATTGTTTTCTTATTACTGGCTTAACAAAGAATTGTCAATTCTACTCAAACTCTGGTGTTTTTGCCTTCTTTTAAAAATGTGGATTTTTGAACACTCTTCCTTCTGATGACTGATTTACAGGTGGTGAACAAATCTTTTAAAGCCAACAAAGAATATTTTAAAACTTCACTACATAAAACATTATTTTTTTATATAATTATCAGCCCCACCATTATTCTACTGGGCAGGCGGTAAAATTACATCAGCATCTGTCATTGTACAAAACATCACATGATCAATAGCAATCAGATACCATGGTGCTAAACTGTGGAACAGATGTTTGCTTCTTTTTGGATTCATCTATAACATTACCTGTGTATAAAAATAAACTAAAACAAAATTTAATGGCTGAGTACTTACCCTGAATAAAAGTAGAACAAACAGGAATCGATTGTGCGTCCATTAAACATTATATTTTCTATATGTTTTGTTTCTAATGCAATTCTTTAGTTTTTTGAGAGTGGTGCTGTTATAAGTATTTGGTTTCTACCTCTCTTATGCACATGCTACTGACATTATATCATACAGCATTTTAAAGGTGTTTTGCCAGTTTGCCAGAGAAGTAGGTTTGGAAAATATATTCTAAAAATATATGTGCATGATAAATATCATTGCATTGTTTTGCAAAAAACGGTAAGCTTTATATATATATATATATATATATATATATATATATATATATATATATATATATATATATTTCTTTATTTATTTTAATAGAAATCTTGCTCTTTTTTTTTACTTGAAATAAAACAAGCACAGATGGATTAATAAAATCAGCTTTAAACTTGGACGTAACTTCATCTCTTGGTCAAGTTCAACAACTAACCAGCCGGCATAGCTGCAGAGGTGCGATGCTGCCCTTGTTGACACATCTGAGATGAACACCATACTGAAATATTTGTTATTATATCAGACGCCATTCTGTCATACCAATATACAACAATATTGCGTCTATTCCAAAGATCACGCAGCAGATCAGGACCAGTCCTCCTTAATGCCATCTAGATGCTGATGTGACTCAGATTAGCTTAAAATAGTAAAAGTAGGTTGCCTTATTGTGTCCACACGATGTCTAAACCGCTGGCAACATTACATAAAAGAAAGATTAAGGTTGTCAAATTTAGACTGTCATCGCGTGATAATGACATGAATTCGTGATTAAAGTAATGGGTTGAAACGATAACACATAGCATTGGCAGCATTAGCTTGTTTGTCGTGTAAAACCGCTACCGACATGTTTACGTTTCAAGCCAAAAACCTACTGGCTCTAACAACGCGAGGCCTAAAAGCCTGAAACAAAACACGTAGCTTACCTGTAGACGAGTTCCTGCCTCTAAAGGACAAAAGTCTGGTCACGCCACAGATGCTTTTTATTTATTTATTTATTCCTTCTTCTTTGGGGTTTATCTGTTTTGTTCGATCGTGTACGTTATCGCCAGAATAACGCAGTCGTTTAGATTAGCTATAGTAAGCTAGGACCATTATGAATTAGTAAAGCAAAAAAAATGAAAGTTTTAGATTAAGCACTGTGGAAAAGTTGAGTAGCTTTTTACGCAACAAATTAGCAAAAAGAACGACTTCCACCATCTTCTGCAGCCGTTGTTATTGTTGGCATACTAGACATCTTTATTATACCTACGTCTGAGCGCCGTTCTTCTTCTTTTTCTTCTTCTTGGCGGTTGACAAACAATGTACAGATGTGCATTACCGCCACCTACTGGTTAGGAGTGTGGGACAGGACAAAAGGCAAAAAAAAAACAACAAAAAACTATCTTCTATATCCTCTACATTCTCTAAATGGATGGATGGATGGATGGATGGATGGATGGATGGATAGATAGATAGATAGATAGATAGATAGATAGATAGATAGATAGATAGATAGATAGATAGATAGATAGATAGATAGATAGATAGATAGATAGATAGATAGATAGATAGATAGATACTTTATTAAAAAAAAAACAGACATAAGAAAAACATACATAAGAAAAAATGTATACATATAAATAGAAAATAAACTCAAGATATACACACAGACTATTTACAATTATGATTATGGATTGTTGGGTATGCATAGGTTAATGCACAGCTGACGATCACTCTCATACATGGAGGAGTTATTTGAAGGAAGGAAGCAATGATTTCCTGAGCCTCTCTTTATGACAGCGGAGCTGCAGTAGTCTGTTTGAGAAAGAGCTCTGTTGTCCATGATGGAGACCAGTTTGTTCAGGGACCTCCAATCAGCCCTGTTTTAGATAGAAAATTAATTATGATTAGATGCATAGTCTCCTGAGCAACCCTGTACAATGCCTGGGATTTCAAATGTTACTTTCATTGTCCTGAGTTCATCTACCATTTCCTTCCTTTTCATCTCTCTCTGTTGCAGTCAACCATTACATGCTGAATTGTTGCATTTTGGTTGTGTGATTTTTCTCCTTCGAATGTTTCTTAACATTTAACGGAGGCTGGGGAACAGTTTTGTAGTGCAACACCACCACCACCTGGTAACATGTAAAAGGGTTTGCTACAAACTGATGATATTCTGGAAACTGAAGAAAAAGTCATTGGCTCAAACCCTTCATTCAAACAGTTTATTATACAGGACACACACACTCACAAAAAAAAACAACAACTTTGAACTCCTACTGAATTGATCCTCAGTGGGAGTGAAGGGGGTAGGCCCTTTTTAAGCTCATGGTTCCGCTGTAGTCTGTAATCCATGCAAACACAGCAGGATTCCTGATGTCTCATGTCTTTTGAGTGTCACTGTGATTGCTTTGTTCATAGTGACCCCTGCCTTCTCTGCCATGTCCCCTCCATAAATACAAGTGAGAATATTTTCATTATCCTGCAAAGTTTTATTACTGTGAGACTTTCCCCCTTCTCTGTCTCAGGTGATCTGCTCTTCCTGGTAGGTAGAGGTGGAGATCATGCCGTAAGGATCCACCACTGTCTGGGCGCAACGCACCACCGTGACCAGAAGGAAGAAACACAACAGGAAGAGGAAGAAGAGAGCAAAGCCGAGGTCCACGTCCACCTCAAACTGTGGCGCAGGGTCAGAAACTTGGTCCATGTGGGTGATGAGGACTGGGGATCCTTGTTAAATAGTCTTCACTCCTCACTTCAGCACTTTTACTTTAGGAAGGTGCAACTGAGATGTAGGGAAGATGTGGTGAAAGAAATATAAATAAGAAAGAGAGATGGAGATAAATGAAATTACATAAAGCTTTTAAATGAAAAGACAGCACATTATTTCTGTAGTTCTGAATTGGTTATCTAAAGGAAGGAAGCTGTGTTTAATTTCTGGTATGAAACACATTTCTTTTGCATAATATACCACATCCTTCTGTCTCGCTCGAAAACAGATATATAAACTCCTCCTTAAATATTTTGGCTCTTTGCATTTGTTATTGATAGAAGTTGATATTAGTCTCATTATCAACTGCTTGGTCAGTAAAATATCATAAATTAAAAAAAAAAAAAGAATCACTGATAAAATTAGCCAGACCGTTACATATGAGATAATTGCCAGGATATATTATCTTACTTGGTGTGTGTGTCAGCTGGTAAATCATGCAGAATTTGTAATGCACAATTGATGCAATTCAAAGACATATGAGAAGCTTAGATTTACACTAGCCAAGTCATTACAGCCCTGTTTCCAAAACAGTTGTGATCCATTTTTAAATGTAGGGAAATGATGCAGCCATTTAATTGCAACTCTTAAATGACATCTTAAATGTCAAAACAGAAACTGTGTTATTTGGAAAACATAAGCTCAAATTAAACTGATGCCACATTAAAAATATATAGAGTTAAACCTAATTTTTAAAACTTAAAACAATGCTTTGGAACATCAGGTTAACTGGCAACAGGTCAGCAATGTAGAGGCAGAGACTTTCAGAAGTAACGATAGGGAGGTTTTCACTACTCTGTGAAAGACAAGGGGGACAAATAGTTAAACCTCCATGGTGGTTTGGAGGTGCATTAGTACACACAACATGATGTAAACTGAGCATGTATAAATACATAAATGCTGAATGATATACATACAAGATTTGGACAGATATACGCTGGCACACAGATTATGTCTTTTCAAGGAAAGTTTTGATTTCAGAAAAAAAGCATTCTGCTCACACTTTTTCATTTTTTGTTATTTAAAATGTGACAGTGGCTCTTGATTGACATGAAGTTCACTATGTAAAGATGTCAGATTTAGCTCTTCAGGCTCATTTTAATCTGTAGTCACATGGCAGGTCGGTGTAAGAAAAAACATGAACATACAATTTCATTAAATTAATTGAGTAAATAAAGTAAGTCCGTCAAACAAAAAACATAAACAGCATGACGCCATAGTGAAAGAGTTTGGGTGTTAAACAGGCCTAGCTGCAGTTCACACATGTGAAAAGCTGTAGTAAAGTCGAAAGAAAGTTGGTTTCCTCAGTTCCCACATACTTTGAATGGTGTTGAAAGAGGTGATGATGCAACGCAGTGGTAAAAGTAAGTGCTGCAAGCATCATATTCAAAAGTAGGATGCATTTTAAAACAATTTCCTAGTTTCAACGCCTCACATCGTGTCTTTGTGCTGTTTCTACTTAAATGTAGTACTTTAACCATGCACATCATTGCTTTCCCTTTTATTTTCCATTTTACACGGCTACCAAACATGTTTTGGAAACAGCTGTACAACTTTGCCACAAGGTCTTAAAATTATAGTCATTTTGAAGCCTTTCATATTGAAGCAAAAACAACACAAATGACTGAAAGTTTAGAGAAAGAAACACGTTTTCATATCTTTAAAAGTAAAACTTAGCATCAAGTCTGGGTAATTGTTAGTTGAAACAATTAAAATTCAAAGACATCTTTACTTACCATCTGTCCAGTCCTTTAATCAGTGACCAGTTTTTTTTTTTTTTTTTTTTTGTTGCAGCCTTTCCACCACCTGCCCAAACCTTTGAAAAACTCTCAAAGCATAACTCTTGAGTCCCCACAATCTTCCTTGAGTTACATGAGACTGTCATCAGTTACCAAAGTCTTAACTGTCCTCCCCTTTCAGTATTATTGCACGAAAAATAAGGCAGCCAAGAAATGAGCTCCTGAACTGACACATGCATACACATGCAAGATACACAAGAGTGCAGTTGCACTTTGCAACCTCCCCCTGGCACGTAAAGCCTTTATTAATACTTTAGGAGGAATTGAATAACGGCCTACACGGTTCACAAGTGAATCAAACACCCCTCCGCTTTTGTTCTCCTGTCAAGAGACCTTCATCATTGTCACCAATTAGACTTCACACCACATTCAACTCAGGCACCTTAGGGCGGCACTGAGGTTATTTTTTTCACAAGGATGAAACAGCACCAGAGGATGGAAAGGGGAACTTTTGGATAAAGGAGATGCAAAAGATTTACGGAGGATGAGTAAGACTGGACACAGAAGGGGGCTTAGAAAGGAGAAACAGGAGATGCATTGGCAATTAAATTACAGAGCCAGAGCCAGATGCAGGAGTCGGGTTGAAATTGACCCTGCTGCTTTAAAATGGTAATAGTTACAGTGAGGCTACCAGTGACAGGACCAGTGCAGAGGCTAAAGTGCAGTGCAGGATTGTAAAGTGATCGCACTCTATATGCAATTAGCCAAGGAGGGCTTTTAGGCTGCAGCCAAAATACTGTAAGGCAGAGCAGGGGGACTAAAATTAGCTTATTTTTCCATTTCTTTGTTGGATAGCAAAGGAGAAAAAAAAGCTAAAAACTTATAGCCTCAAATAGCCTTTTGACTTTATATATATATATATATGTATGTATTTGCATCCATGATCTCAGAATTGTGCTAGCCCATGTGTCATCACCTCACAAGTTTAAGACAAACTTCCATGGCGCCTTCAGGTTTACTGTACACCAGTGGGACCAGTGATTGCTGGATGCTTCTCACACCAGTCTGCATTTATTCCACTTTTATGAGCTTTTGTGAGCGTTGCCAAGTTTTGTTCTTTACAGAGAAAGTACTGTAGATACAAATGATAAAACGGTTCCCATCTCCAAAACATCAAAGTGAAAGGTTGTTCAAGACATGCAATAAGTTAAAGGAAAAAAAGAAACTAAAGATTAGAAAGAAGAAAATAGAACGGAGTTAAAGAATTGCAATGAATGTCCAACAGTGTCAAATACTGCCAAACCTATTGTGTTTTGGCTTTGTAGCACAAATGAAAAGCCACACAGGATATGGGCAAAAAATGACATTGTGCTTTAACAAAATATTTCAAAAGGCACATACCAATTTTGGGACATTGAGTTTAAGTTACCCTTTAAATGCTCCTAACTTAAATTATTGTGCAGGAAGGACCAGATTTTTATTCTCCACACAGTAAAGAATCCTTTATAAAATACCTGGGTCCAGACCGTGAGCCGGGTCACCCCCAAAGTCTAATAACTTGTTCCTTATTCTATTTCAGATGTCCTGAAAATTTAACTAAATTCTATCCATAACATCTGAATGAAAATTACATTGATTAATAATCCAAATATTTAGAGGCTTGTGTAAATGGTTTAGTCATTACACAGTTGATCTTTAAATTTGTTACAATTAAAAAAAAGACAACTTTAAATTAAGATCAAACTTATTTCAGATTCAAATTCTAAAAAGAAAGAAGAAACACAGAATAGTTATCCACAATTATCTTTTATCATTAATTCCAAAATTTACAGCTTAGCAACACAGGCTGCAAGTTAAAAACATCAGCAGATGCAAAGCTTTTTAGAAGGAGCTGCACGGGCTTGAAGGAGGCACTCAGGAAAATTACCGTAAATGTTAGAACACAACGGGCACAGAAACAAACTTCTTTTCTTTTTAACAATATTTGAAATGAAGAAGGCACTTGAAAAATCACAAGATAAAAAATGTAAACCATGCTTTGGCATTTCAATTTTTACCTCTTTGCTGAAGATTTCTTTTAATGACTTAACAAAAATACCCCCCCCAAAGAAATAAAAGAAAATAGAAATACTAACTAAATCTTTGCCACTGAGGGAATCAATGAGAATAAATATCAAACAAACTGAAATTATACTCAGAATTTTTTTTAAACTAATAAGAAAAATCACATTTCTGTTTGAATTGAACCTACTAGCTCAGTTTGTTACAAGATTTTTTAATGACACTAAACTATGGAAGAACCATAAAGTGCATCTTGGATGGGGAAAAAAACAACACTGAATGCTTCCAGTCCACAAAGAAATTACAATTACTCATTGGTTCGCTTAATACTCAAATTGCTCCCAAATTTAAACCATGAACTGGAGTGAAAAACAAATAAAACATAAAGCAAAATAAAAATTACACAACTAAAAGACATTAAACATTTAAAATGATCTCTTTCCAGAATACAGTTTTAAGACAAACTTCCACAAAGGCACGATTTAGTGCACATGCAGATGTAGTAGCACCTTCTTTCATGCTGCTAAAAATGATAACCGATTATTTTGTTGTACACCTCACTGTAAGCTTCATTGGCAAGAGCCAAAGTAACAAAAACTGGTAGTTGCGATACTTGGGCAGGCTCATTACTGAATGAAACTCTGGACTACAGGTAACAGATTTATGGTCCATAGAAAATCACTGCCACATTCACCCTAGTGCCAGGGTGGCTATGTAGAGCAAAATTAGGTCACGTTTAAGGTATAATTAATACTCAAAAGTGTTAGCCGACTGCAAGGGGGATGATCAACTCATCCCAATTGCAGAATCTTCTGAAACGCTTCTGGTAATAAAACAAAGCTACAAGCAGGGAGGTTTGACTGGCAGCTTGGTCGACAGCACAAAATCTGAGCGGAAAGCAAAAGAAAGAAAAGCTGCAGGCGTGAACAAAGAGATAAGAAGAGAGACACGTTTGCAGCTTTTCATCTGACCCTCTTCTCTTATTTAACTTAGTGTAATCCACAAAAAGTTAACAACCCACCCCGCACAGGACTTCTGAAATGGAAGATTTGATATGAGTGTAAATCTGAGTCTGTGCTGCCAGCCACCCCTTTCAACATGCCATGCTCCCATTCTTTGGCTTCCAGACGAGGGCCCGTCATTGCCCCTCATACACCCTCGCTGCCCCATCAGTCCATCTTATTGTGGTTGTTGTTTAGGAGCGCGTGGCCATTCTGCACATGGCCATTTTTGGACTTTTCAATGCACGTGCGATCATCCTCTTCATCATCAGACTCCGTTTCCTCCTTATCGCTCCGCTCATCCTCCACAATGTCCTGTCAGACGGAACAAGGCATGAAATGCTGCACGTCTAAGGCCGCTTGTGTTACATGTCACCGTATGTATGAAGAACACGTTTCTTACATTGCCTGGCAGGAATTTGACAACCATCCGCAAGATGAGCCCTGCCCAGAAGATATGCAGAAACTGCAGCACAAACATCAGGCCGTTGAAGAAGTAGAAGCCAAAGAAGGGGTTGTACTCAGACAGTGGGTAGATCGCTGTTGTATGTATGATCCTGGGCAAGAGGACAAAAGGAAGAACAAAGAGTCCAGTCAGAGCCACCTACAGTCACCCTCAACAGCCCATTGAGAGGAATTCTGACAATGTGGTTGTTGTTTTTACAGGGGGGGGAAAAAAGTCTGCAAAGCTTTTTTTTTTTTTTTTTAATTTCTGCACAATAAAATATGAATCTGTACATGCTTTAGTCAGCTTCCTGCTTAAAAAGTTAAGATAGCATTTATAAATTTATTATCAGAAACTAAACAGCATGGCTGCCGCTGACGCCTCTCAGCTATTTTGAATGAACTGGCCTGTTCTGAACAGCTGCTATTGTGACACAGTGAGGAGACATTTGCAAAAAAAGAAGAACCCAACACCCACTTGCTGTTATTCATGTTTTAAAGAAGATAAAGCGCTATACCATGGGAGGCAGCATAACTTTAAAGATAATGCTGATTTCCTGAACTTGAACTACTGTCAACTAATACACTGAAATCACTAAAATATTCTAACATTCTAAAAGCAACCCATTTAAATGTTTTTATCTCTTAAGGATGTCAAAGAGATATTTTAGATTTTTTTTTCTAAATGTAGCCACAATAGACAGCATTCAGAAGCTCTCATTTTAGAGAATCAGGGAGGATTTCTGACTTGAACTAAGCTAACTGCTGGATGGTTTGCTGAGGGATTCACTTCTTTTTGTCACAAATTTTTTCACACTACATATAAAAGGTTTTCACCCTCAAGTATAAACTAGTAGTGCAGACAAAACATAAGAAATGCTGCATGAAAACTCAATCAAGAAAAAAAAAAATTGTCAACTCTTTAACTAATGCGAACATTGATGACACATTCACAGTTACAAAAAGTTTGATGTAACATCCTTTTTACCAGAAGGGGAAGATCACAAGGCGGGTGATGATGAAAACTGCAGCAAACACCACAAAGATGAAGTTGCACGTTCTTCTCCAGCCTGCATAGTTGAACATTTTGGCTGACTATATTTAAAAGGAGGAAGAAAAAAGAAAGAAAGAAAGAAAAAACATCATGAGTCTGAGCTTCTTGTTTATTTACCTCTAGAGGGCAGACAACCAACTCTGTGAGGACACAAGTTATCCTCACATTACATTAAATCTATTTAGGAATACTAAATATAGATTAGCCTAATCATTTAAGTTCTATTTGTACCCTAGATTAATAAAAAATCATATTAGTTCTTCAGATGTTTTGTATTTAAACATCATCATCTGTAAAGTGACTAAATCTGTAAGATAAAATGTACTAAACTAACAGATATTGTTCTTCAAGCTTCAAGTCAAGTTTAAGTACAGCACATTTTTACTTGAGTACAACTTATTTACATTCCACTGACACTTGCATCATACCTCCATTAGATAGTCAGAGGCATCATGCAACACCAGAGTCAAAGTCCCAGCCCGGATGTAGTTGACCATCCAGGAGAAACTGATGAGGACAATGGTGGCCACATGGTGCACGATCTGCTCTTTGAAATCCTAGACAGACATAAAGGAGATGATGTAAAAAAAACAAAACTTAGCAGTGTTTGGTCACTTATTGATCAAGCTGTAAAGATTGGTCACTAATCAGGATCGCTTGATTTTTACAAATGATTAACTCTTCACAGAGCAGACTGCAGAGCTTCAGTGGGATTAAAAAAAAAGCTAAATTAAAACATATTAGTGGAAAAGAAAAATTATAAAAATTTAGAATCCTCAGACTAGACAATCTCATCATGGTGGTTTTGTCCCAGAAAAAAAATTAAAGAAATCTCTTGTTTGGGTTTAAAAGATAAGCAGCTTGCATTTGTGAACATGAGTTATTAAACCAGCGTTGGCACGGTGACCTCTGTGTGTGCCGACAGGATTGAAGCTCTGTCACTTTTCAGAACATTTTGAACAACATTTAGACCTTTTTGCATCAACTCCAGCTGGAGCGCATGAGTTAAACTGAACGTCATCTTTAATGGCATTCTGAAAGCCAACAGCTACACTCAATACATCAAGTTAGAACTTAATGGGGAAATCAATACCCAAACCTCAAAATATGACACCAGCACAACAGATCATTCTTATCATCTCATGCTCCCCCGGGAGTCATCTCTCACTGGAAAGCTACTGAATGGTTTTTCGATAGAGTAAAAAGCCAACAGAGCTTAGAAACAGTTTGGTTTCACTTACCTTACGTTTGACATCTGATGCTACGCTAAAAACCAAAGAGACATAGAAGCCCAGCTCGATAATGTAGTACCAGTACTGTGAGGGCAGCAGTGGCTGCAAGAGAAGGGCAAAGAGTCTTTTACCCACTGTTTACTGTAACTCACTGGTTAAGATATAAACTAACATGTATGATCACAGATTTTACAGAACAAAAAGGAAATTAGTCACCATTTTTGGAAAGTCTTCCCACACCTGCTTCACATCATAGAACCATGGTTTCTGAGGGGAGATAGATTATTTTTAACTTTGTTTTTTCCTTTTTGTTTATAACAAAGTACATGTGGCGTTAAACAAGGTGTTTACTGTGGATGCAACAGAAAAATCCCATCCTTTTCTGTACTTTGCCAGGCATGTGTGCAACTGTGATGGAAAGCAGCACCGTTGTCATAAGCATGAATGTTATCCATCATGGTCACATCTATAGTTAAACTAGACTGGTTATAGAGTTAGACTTGGCTTTTTAACTGAACCACAGTCTTTGCAGCTTCATTTGGAATATAGACTTATTGATACATACATTTTATTATGCTTTGTTTTTTTTTTTAAAAAAGACAGAGCTTCAGAGATTGGATGAGTGTAGATAAACATACACATGCAGGAGTGATTCAACTTCCAGATGCAATGTGTGTACATATTTAGTAGAAAAAAATATACTAAGTTTGAGGTTTTGAGATAAACACAGGCTGAAATGTACACAGCATGACTAACAAATGCTCGCTGCACTTTCAGCTGACACTTTAAGATAATGCAAAACGATGGTTGAATATTCCACCAGTCTTCTTGACAAAAATTAATAGAAATGAAGTCTGTTTTAGGCACAGACTCAACTCTCAAAGATAATTCGCACATTAACGTCAAGCCTTTCCAAACACTTAATGTTAGCTGGATTTATCCATTAAACAACCAGTTCTGGTGCGTTCTGGAATCACTGTCCTGTTAAGATGAGTCGTCCTGTTGCAAAGTTAATGGTTTTACATTAAAATGAATGTTCCTGTGAAAATCCTCCATTACTCAGCAGTTTGTGCAATCTAGCAGTTCTAACAAAACAGCAAAACAACTCAACCTATGACTATGTTTAACAGTAAGTATAACGTTGCTCCTCCATGAACACCTCTTATTATTGAAGTAAACAAAAATCATCTGTCTTTCTTCTTCATGCATGCAGTCAGAGAAAACTTGCTGGACTGTAGCTGGTGTTCCAGCAACTTCCAGTTCATAGTGGACCTGCACTCTGGTGGTTCCTAACTACCTGAATCACTTATGTGTACATACAGCTGTTTGAACTGAATTTTCATTTGACTTCTAGACTTCTGTATTTACACTATCAGTCAATAGTTTGGACACAGTTTCCCCATTAAATCCAATGGAGTTCATCATGTCTTCAAAAAGAGAATCAAATACTGCAACATTCATGTTCAATATAAATATATGCAGCTTCCAACCATAGCTGAAACATGTAGCCAATATTTCTTATACTTTATTTAACACTGCCAACCAATCCAGACAGATGGTCAACTCTCCTGAGTCTGGTTCTGCTGGAGGTTTTTCTTCCTGTAAAACAGGAAAAGTTTTTTCCTTTCCACTATCACCCACCACACCATGCAAGCTCAGGATGGAGGATTAAATAGAGAAGATTTGATGCCATCTATTGGGAATTTTCTCTTTTTGTTTGGATTCATATAAACACATTATAAAGTGGATAACTGTGGATCATATTTGTTTTAATTGAATTATAAATGGGTGTAACAGTATCTTTAAAAATAGCAATAAATGACTCATGAATTAGTGGTATACAAATAAATCTGAATTGAACTGAATACTGTATTTAACTAAAGGAATTTTTTTTTCTTTAGTTGCTATTACGACACATGGAAGTATTTTCTAATGAACTACTCACATCAACAAGGACTGCCAGGCCAGCAAAGAAAGCAAGAAGGTAAAAGGTAAATCTCCAACTGTAAGAAGAAAAAAACAAACAAAAAAAAAACCACAGCTGACAAACCTTCCCACATCTGTTTACAATGTTCAAAGGTATGAGGAAGTACAAGCGGAAATAATTCAGCTTTTTCATTTTAGTCGTAAAGATATCTAAACCAACCAAATGTTATAGTCAAATCTGATTTATTTACTTTTCCAGTAAACCCAGTATATCAAAAAGAAAAAAGGAGACTCACTTAAAAACAAAATAAACACAAGATCACAGTAGACAATGGAAAGATAACAAAACATATGTCCACAGTCCTCCTTTCAAAGCTGCAGGGAAAACCCTGAGTAGTGTTTTATGTGCAGCAGTTGTCATTTTTCTGCTTGTTTTGCAACAAATGTCTGGGTTGAAACTGGGGACAGCTATGATAAAATAATCATCATCACCCTGTGGAACAGTAAAACGCTATAATTAAAATGTTAATATGCTGCAGTGGCAGATACTACCAAAGTTTTACGAGACGGCTCAATAAATCATTGTTATTGTTTTACTAAAGATGTTGCTGCTTTTATTTACTGAAAGTTTTACGTTGCACAGAGCTGCCTGTAATGCTGTAACGATATGAAGTGCTGACAACTCTTACAGGTGAGGTTAGTTTTACTGTAGTCTTTCATGATGAGAAATATTGTTGCTCTTGTTTTCTGTTAATGGTGTCATGACAGCTGCAAAGGATCTGGAGTCTAATCGAACATCATATCCTCAAAATCCTGACTAAAGTAAAACTATGCTGGTGAAATGAAACACTGTTCTGTCATAAATGTGAAGAGGAAGTACAGGGTTGAACATGTGATTAGAGATATAAATGTACCTTGCTTCCCTGAACTTTTTGAGCTTGCTTGGCCGGTCCTGGTTTCTTCGCTGCCTGAACCACCTCTGCACCTGTCGTACTGAGCAACCCGTCTGCTTACTTAAATTCTCTATAAAGTTCTATAAACAAAAGAAGACAAGAAAAGAAAATGAAGTCATTAAATTACTTGTTAACTGGCTAAAACGGATTCAAATGCAAACAAATGTTGCCATGTTAGTCCATTTATTCCTTAAACATACACATTTCAAACAGCTACGAGGTGCTGATGTTTGCAGCACGGTTACCTGTGAAGGATGCTTTGACGTGCTGCAGAAATGGGACTCCAGGATGGGATTTGAAGGAGCACAAAGGCGCTGTTTGTCTCTCACTCCCAGCAGAGAAGCCAAAGGAATCGCTACCGTCCTAGAAAGCGGAGGAGAATAATGGATGGCTTACAGGTCGCTTTATACTTGTCAGACGAAACATCTAAATCAGATAGGTAGACGAAGCCCAGAAGTCACTTCTGGAAATGACTCACCGCTCAAAGATGGGTCTTATGAGTAAGAAGCAGAGAGCAATGGGTAAAGAGGCCCACAGGTCTTGAATTTTAGGGAAGACTTTTCCATCACGATCCTTTAAGTCATCCCATCCGTGGCCTTCAGGGAACCAAATCCAGTCGGCCCATATCTGCTCACTCAAATGAGATAACATCCTACAGACAAAACGAAGAGAAGGGACTCATATCTTGAGGAAGGAAATTAAGGCAGGTATTAAAAAGAAGATTTTGTCTGCTTGCCGTTTTCCACTTAGATTTTCCATTAGATAAATTTACAACTACTAACTCAGGCATGACAATATCCTGAGAGGAAGGAGAGGAAACGGGGCTCAGAGGAATGATGACTGATGGGAGGTTATTAATCTAACAGAGCATCTGAAATAGGCTCCATATCTGACCACTTCCTTATCTAGATAAAAGGGAATAATGAAAGGATTCTTATAATGCAGGAGCCTATGCAATAAAAAACAAAATCCGTGCTCTATAGTTAAATTTAATCTGACACAAATTTAAAGCATTTCTGCTCCTGGATGATGCATTTACTCAAACACATGGTTTTAAAAATCCCCAGAAAGTTGACCATAAGGCTTTATCGTAACATTAAAAGGATTTTACAAAGAAAAAAAAGTTTTTCTGCAACATCTATGATTGAGAAATGGTTTTACATAAACTATTTCCCACTGATTCATAACATGCATGGTTTCTGAATCTAGGGAAGGAAATTGCGTAACTTTAACAGCATGTGCAGATAATCTTAAGCAAAATAACTCTTTTTATACCTCTGAGTGTTATCACATTTCTACTAAAGCATCTATGGAAAATCATCAAAACATCTGCTCATGGAGACATATCACACTAAACAAATGTTTAGCTTTTTTTTGCATATATTACACACTCACATAATACAAATATTCATTTTGATTAACCAAAGAAGGTCACATTTTAATCATTGAATATTCAACAAGTCCTTCAAAGAGCTTTGAAAAGAAATTAAATCTAAGATTTAGATGAGGCAAGAGGATATCATTTAAAGATCAGCGTAGTCCAAAATTGAAAGAGCTTGCATGTTTTACTGTTTTATTATGTTTTATTATTTGTGCGTAGGCTATTGCAACTTTTTGGTGTGTGTTCAAAGTCTGCAAAGTTATAAACACCAAGTCCAAAGCAGGAGATTCTTTTCCACAAAAATAATCTGTTCCTGAACCACCTGAAACTGCTCATTCATGGTCCAATGTTCCTGTTGCTTATCCACATCTCCATGTAGTACATTTGATTAGCTTCAAATCAAAGCTAGTTAGGACGCACAAATGCTTCAAAGCAAGCTGTTTTCTCACCCGTTAATGCACTTCACCAAATGTTCTGTGGTACAAACAGAACAGTCTTAATGCATTCCTTTCATCATAGAGGATCAGTGGAGGACTTTTACAAAATCACAAAGCCCCCATAACTACAAGATAATCCTTTGATATGGCAAATTGAGCAGCTTATAGATAGATACGTTTATTGATCCCAAAGCTGGGAAATTAGGGGTTGCAGCAGCATGCATTGGCGCAAAATATTTAGATAAACAAAAAAAGCAGCAAAATAAACATACAAATCTTTATACCAGATAATAAGCAAAATATACAAATCTATGTACAACATATACGAGTCGAAAGAGCAAGAGAGAATAAGTAAGGAGAATAGGCTATAGAGGTATATAAATTTAAATAAGGATGTGCAAAATCAAAGTAGAATTTAAAAAGTAAAATAAAATGGCAAGTGGATAAAAGCAGCAGGTAAAGCCTGGTGTCTTCCCTGTCTGCCAGAGGTGACTTATTGAACAGAGTGATGGAAGGAAAGAGTTCCTGTATCTGTCCGTACGACAGCGGAGCGTCTCAGTCTGTTAGAGAAGGAGCTCGTCTGACCAGTGTGTGGTGGAGAGGATGGTGGGGGTTGTCCATGCTGGAAACCAGTTTGTTCAGCGACCTTCTCTCCACCACAGTTTCAAAATTGTCCAGTTTGTAGTCAAAGACAGATCCAGCCTTCTTCAGTCTGTTGTTGTTGCAGGCTGCGATGCTGCCTCCCCAGCACACAGCAGCTAAGACAATCACACTGGAGACGGCAGACGGATAAAAGATCTCCAACATTTTGCTGCAGACATTGAAGGATCTGAGCCGTCTCAAGAAGTAGAGCCTGCTCATCCCCTCCATGTACACGGAATTAAAGTATTCTCCTTCATGTTTACATGGAAATAATAATTCTGAATTGAGATTTAAATGGAAAACATGTTTAATCTTCTTTATTCAATTCCGCTTTAGATCAGGGGGTTGGGAAGAGTTTTGATTGGACAGGGAGCGGGCGTGACGTATTTACATCTACCGGAAGAAAACAAACTCCAGTTCCTGCTTCTTTTCTTTTTATCTACAACATGGAAGACCACATAATAAGAACCATTTTCGCTCTGATTTTGGTTCTAGTTTTGAAGCAGCAGCTCGACACTAGCATACTACTTGGTCAGCTGAGGAGGAGATGGTAGAGTACCGTACCGTCATCGCGACAGGACAAAGGAACGAGCATGCGCAGAACATTCAGAATTAATTTAAAGCAGAATTAACGTCAACATGATCGAGCAATTAATCAATTCAATTTAAAATCTGAATAAAACAGTCACTTACTTCAGTGTTAAGTTAAATTCAGAATGTTCATTCGGAATTAGGTGTTTACAAGCTCATTTAAAAAGGATTTTTACTCTAAATTAAAGGGGAATTAAAACTCTCATGTAAACGTGGTCAATCAGTGGTTGTGGAGAGTTTAATATGGATATGAAACCAATGATTAAAGACTGGGTGTGGCTTACTGCACTTTCACAATGCCTTTTGTGCTATTCAATAACCAGCTGGCTGTTACATCATGACTCCCTAAAAGTATAACAGCAGAACTGAACCCTCAAAACATAATTTTAAAATTAACATAAGCTGGGCTCTTAATAATAAATTGCACTCTCAAATAAAAGAACTAAAGTTTTCTAAGCTTTTTACAGCAACAGTATTCAAGGTTAGAAAGAAAAAAAAAATGTCAATGCTCTCTTAGTCTTAATATCTGCAACATCTTTTCCCCGTTCCTGAGGGCTGATGTCAAAAAAGCAAAAATAAGTGATTTCTTATGAGAGTACACAAACAGTAAGAGGATCTTCAGGTAAACTGGGATGACATCAGTGTAATTACTGGCAACACCTGAATGGAGTGTTTAGCCACCAGCGGATTTCATTACAACGCCTGATGGGCAGACTGACTCTCTTTTTCAAATTGCAACTTTACCTTTAGCTCTCCACTCGGTATTGGAGTTACAGTATGATACTTTACTTGATCCAAATCTTTTGAGATAGAAATTTGGCTGTGTATGGACTTTAAACCATAGTAAATCTTTAATGAAGGGAGAATGACTAGTGCAGCCTGACTTTGTTAGACTTGGCTTGACTTCATTAAATGACAAAGATACATCAGCTCACCCTAAAAAGACAATAGTTACAGATCAACTTTCCTGTCAGTGTCAGGATTTCATTTAACCCGTTTCACTCAGTTTGTTCCTTCTCATGTCAGACATCTAGTATAATGGTCTCTCTGAATCCAACTCTATACCTAAACTCATTGTCTCAGTTGTCTACCTGACAGCAGATCAGGTTGACTCTTTTAAATACTTTGAACAAAAGACCAGAAAATGGGCTCTCTGTCGACTGTGTATAAAAGGTTGGTGAGTGCAGGTCTGCATTCAGTCTTTGAGTGTTTTATGGTACTTAGGTGAACCCATTCAGACATTTTTTGTCCAATGGCGGAAGTGAAAACCCCTCCTTGAGGCTGTGCATTTCAGTATATGAATGCAAAGTAAACACTCGGCCTGTGGCAAAAGTAAACCGAATAGCTTGCGTTCATTGTGTAGAAATGTGACTTAACTTAATCACCAAACTAACAGCTTGAGAAGTACATGAAAGCAAAGTATGTGCAAATAACATGCTGTATCTTAGGAGGTTCATACTTGAAAGTTAAGTGACAACATCACCACTTTCATAACAAAGGGAGTTCAGTCTGCTTCTTTATTTGCATGATTTCTGATTTCACATTACTTACCTCTTGCCTGTTCTACCTCTGTATGAGCAATATTATCAGTTATGTTAAAAGTAGGGCAGTGAAATGATTAAAAAAATTTTATCAGATTAATCACAGCTTACAAATGAATTAATCATGATTAATCACCACTTACAAATATGCCTGCAATATGCCTGTTCCTTCTGTATTGTATCAACAGAAAGAGCAAGCTACTTGTTGCGTGCTTAGCGTTAGCATGGTACTTTAAGGTTGAACAGCATTGGTTAAAGTGAAATTCCTTCTTGCAGATCATGCAAATCATTTCTGTTCATTGGATTTTCCATCAACATTCTTTTAATACTTAATTCCATCCATAGAGCCAGTCAGCTCATCTTGACCTGAAACACCTCCATGTTCCGTCTTCATAACAGAAAAATGAGGGATGTATGGCGCTTGTCATGCTGCATATTCGTGAAATGTCTTAAAAATATTAATGCAATTACATAAATTATTTACTGCCCTTAACGCATTATTTTTGACAGCTTTAGTTAAAAACATTTCAGAGTATTTTGCGCACAAAACTGCTGCAAATTGTTTCTCAGATTTGAAAAAAAAGTATTACAGCATTTTCCTTTTAGAAAGCTGAAGCACATTGTGTGTTGAAGAATCCAAAATATCTTGACTTTCAGACATTAAACTGGGTCACCTCCCTTTATAATGCTACCCAATCTTTTACTGAACTTATTCTGACTGGGTTCGTTACAAGATAATCTGCTGATTTTTCTGGCAGCTGTAGCTGGTTCTGCTGTTTGAATACACACGAGCTAGGTTACGACATGCTCTCTGATCACTGAAAAATCTAAAATATTTCTATTCATTTCAAAACAGCCACTCAGAATTGCTGTACGAAATGTAATAGTACTGATAGAACTTCACGATTTTTCACATAAAAGCCGATCTCTTAAAATATAAACTTTTTAAATAATACTGCCATATTATACTGAACGGGAATAACAGGAAACAAAATGACATCATGAGCTCATTATGTCAGATAAAATAAGTTATAGATAACATTGTGAATTCTGTGAGGACAGCAAAGCTGCAACAGATGCAGCAGTTAAAAAATAATCAGGATGTTACCATTTCGATACCAAGATCAGGTTTCTACTGTTATTTTACCAACACTCATACAGATTACACTAATTGTTAAAAAAAAAAAATGATATATAAACAGTTTTAAAAACATTTCAGACCAGAACCACTGAGCTACCAAAGAAGTTCTTACAGCTCCTCAAAAGTTACCTGAACTTTAAGTGAATATTTAATAAGATTATCTTATTCAACAAAGCTTGAACCCTGTGTCATTTATTTAAATGGTCTTCAGGAACAGTTTTCTAAAATTCTTGAAGGACTTTCCAAAGGTTTCTTTGGATATTGGCTGTATATTGTTCTGTTTTCTGTCAAAATGACCCCACAAGGCTTAAATACGGGGAGGATTCATCACTTCATGAGACCTGCTGTCCCTAATTTTCGGTTCAGTTTTTCTGTCATTGGGAAACTGCAGCCTTTTCTCCCTACTTCCATTCCAAAACGAAGGCACCCATTGATGGAAAAAGGACAACTCTCCAGCTTCTTCCGATTTTTAAAGAAAAATGCCACTCTATGATGAGATATGCCAAGTTTATGGAAAATGACTCTTTGGGAATCACCTCGTTGGTGTATTAGTACTTTACAGCAAACTGTGTTATCTTTGGTATTTTCTTATTGATGCAACTAAATACATTGGAAAAAATTATATCGATTTGCTATTGGCTGCAAATGACAACAGGTACCATTTTAAAATGGTTAATTGTGAAGAACTATGTATTCATGCAAGACTAGCTTATCCCTTAAATTAGGAGCTTTCTTTATGCTTCCATTACTCACAGGTAAATTTTGAATGGTTTAAACAAAAACACATTTCTGAAAATGGTCTGCTACAAGGACTGAAATGAAATTAGTAAGAATGCAGCCACAGTCCAAAGAAACACCTTCAAAAATCCTGAACTGCTGCTCAAGGCTAGTTTAAAAGATCACATGAAAGTCTGGTTTATTATAAGCTAAATCTAAAGAAATTTGCATATTAGTGCATTTAATTTGACCTGCTTGCCTTCATTTAAATAAAAAAAATAACAACATGAAAAAATAAACATGCATCCAAAAATCAACTTTAATTTTTTAAATAGTCTATCAGTCATACCCTCTTCATTTAAGGCTGCTTAAGTTGTTCAGGAAGTTTTTGTTTACGCTGAACGAGGTTTACGTTACGTTCTTTGCGTAAATTCGCTCAGGGAGTGGCGGGGTGCGCGCGCATATCGGGGAGTCCCCCAGAAAGTTAGCGGAACAAACTAGCCGAGATGGAGGATCAAACAAGTTACTAAACACTGACAGTTACTTGCAGAATCAAAATGTGATAATGCAAGGCCATTTATTAAAAGTCTCTCTGGTGAATAAAAAGACAGCGTTAATTGGCGACGTCTCAAAACTTTTTATTTGTTTTTTAACGGTCACATAAACCGCAAGAACAACCGTAACTATCTCCGTTTATCTGTGGAAAACTTTATTTATTTTACGCGAGAAAGTGGTGAATAATTTGAATAGATTTAAAAGCTTTCACGACCGTGTTTTATCGCGGTCTTTGCGAACAAAACACCACCGACACTAGAAGAAGTAAAAGGCCCGTTGGCCTGTTTTAACTTTGATGTGGAAACCTCTTCCAACGACAGGGCTTCGTTCAGAAGATGTCAGCAAAGTTTGATGGGCTAAAACTTGGCATAACATCTTCAAAGGAAGGAGACTCTCGCGTTTCTGTCTAAAAATAACAGCCTGAAGTTTGTGTGCACAAGGAGTGTAGTTAGAGGCTGTTAAAAAGCACTAAATACACCGCCCAATGCGTAACGGTTAGGTCCACTTACCTCTTCTCTCTTCACTGTGTGCAGGCAGGCAATGGGGCACTAAATGTTGGGCGGCTCTACTGCCGCTGCTTCTGCTGCTGGTCCTTTGCTTGCGCTGCAGCTGAGAGGATTTCATTAATATCTCGCTATTAAAGAGGCTCTGACTTACTTTTCTTACAATGAGTGTATCCGCCTTTTCCCCTCCCAAGTCAGGTTCGCCTCATTCTCAGTGAAAATAAATGAAAGAAGAAACAAAGTCGTACTATGTCCTGTGGTCGTGGTTTAAAGCCGACCCAAAAATATGGCAAATAATAACAACTCTGGTCCTAGTAATCTGAATCTTGCTGTTACATATCAGTCGGAAAGTTCAAGTGGATTTTATGGTTAGTGTGTTTAACCAGGATGAGGAGGGCAGGCAGTTTAAAGTGACGCCTCTTCTTGTATGAGGGGTGATTAATGCCACCGAGCGAGCTCTGATAGATCATCACATATAAAAAGAGTCTTCTGTCTGTCCTCAGCGTTTATTTTGTGCATTTTTTGTAGGCTGCATTTTCAGGGCCTTTTTTTGCTCACTTTACAGGTATGCCAGTCTCAAATGTTGTCAAATGTCACGTCCTATATAACACATGTGTGCTTCATGTTAGTATGGTTAGACAAAACGTCCACTAGAGGATAGTGCAGAGTTCAGCCTTAACTTCTGACTTCCGAGCTCCAACATCAATTGAGTATTCACTGTCTGGCTGAAATTAAGTTAGGTAGGTCCGATCCACCTCTCTTTTTAGACAGTTGTAAAGTTTTTAGATTAATACGTGATGGCTTATTTTTCCATAGAAATGAGTCCAGTGACTTAAACCAGCTGGAGGATGGTTTAGTGGGTATCACTGAAAACAGGTAGTTGACTTTAGGTAGAACCATCATTTTGATTGTGACAATCCTGCCCATGACTGACATGGATAAGCACCTACACCATGAGAGATTATCCTCTATTGTTTTAAGTTGCTGGACATAATTTAGGTTTGTTAGTTCTGATAATTGGGAGAAATGTTTATGCCTAAATATGCATTGTTTTCAAACTGTATTGCAGTATTGTGTATGTTCTGTAAGTCACAGTTAATAGGCATAACTATGGTCTTAGACCAGTTAATAGAGTAGTCCAATATTGATGAGAATGTGTTAATGAGTGTGATTGTCTGGGGGAGAGATGTCAGTGAGTTCGGGGGGGAAAGTAATACATCATCAGTATAAAGACTTATCTTATGTACTATATTTTTGGCATGGATTTCTTTAATTTCTGTATTTTGTCTAATGGCAGCTGCTAAGGGTTAAATAAAAATAGCAAAAAGTGAGGGAGACAGTGGGCAGCCCTGTCTGGTGCCTTTAGGAACATTGAATTTTAAGATTGGAAAATTACATAGTGTATCTTTAAAACTCTGTGCTTCTGACTTGTTTTGATGGGCTTCATTTTAGACATGTTCAGAGGCATTATTGCCCTGCAGCTGAGAAACCTCACTTGACAACTTTTTTTCCCTCCCATTTTGAATGTATACCATGGCTGATTCAGCAAAGAAATGCAAAAGGACTTTATCTGAGAAAGCGAGGAAAAGAAAGAGAAAAAGTGACAGAGCAAGAGACATGAATCAACATTAGACTAAATTTTTACTGACTGGAGAGAGCGCATAGAAGAGACATGGCGCAAGTTGCTCTAAACAAGGAGTAATTCCTGCTTTGTTTTTATACCAGGTTGCTTGTGAAGTCACTTTTTTTTTCTCAACCAATCAACAGATTGCAGTGTGTCAAACTCCACCCTTTCAGGTAGGGTTGGTTAGAGTAGTACCCCAATGAAAGGGTCCCAACAAAGTAAGATGGTTTGGTTCGGATATTAGGGTACCCTTCCCAGTTTTTGCGTGTGGAAACACAAAAAAATGCATCCCGACTCATACCGTCAGTGGAAACAGGGCTTAAGATGAGCAGGCTCTCAGTTTAGGTTGGAGCTGTCTTGTTTTTAGTAGTAGCTGTGTAAAATTTAGCATAGGATTAAATTGTGTGATACTGGCTTGAGAATAAGCAGTGAGAATAATTTTCACTCTTTAAGGTCAGTGTTCTTCCTCCTTGTCCTTTTTCCATCTGTTTAACTCCCCACCAGATTTGACTGAGCCAAACAAAGGTAATAGTTAACCAGGGAACAATGGTAAAAGGCAGAGGTATCAGAGTTTTACAAAATGTCGCTACCATCCTAGCATGCAACACATTACATACCTTTACAGTTTCTGTGGGAAAGCAGGTGCAGTTGTCTTAAGAACAGCCTTTTTCTTAAAAAAAAAGAAAAAAAAGAAAAGAAATATTGCATAGATTCATTGTGACATATATTTTGATTGCTTTAATCTTAATGATACCTTAAAGGATAACTCGAAATGTGACAAAAACATCTAATATTATGAAATACTGCACATTATCAGTTAAAAATTAGCACACTAGAGGTTTCGTATGTAAATTTCCTAACATTTTACATGAACATATTAAAACTATTATTTCCACTGTATTTATTGAAATATATCTTCAAACATTTTACTTACACATTGCAAGCTTTCTTTATTTGATGTATTATTTAAACAAAATAAAAATAATACTTTAGTGGAGACTTGTAAAGTGTGACCAGATACTTTTTGTGCAGTTATTTAGACCATATAAGGGAGCATTTCAAACATTATCAAGGAATGACAACTAAGAACAAACTAAATACAAAGAAAAGAAAGTGATAAAGGCAGTACTGTTGATACTGTCCAAGACACGGCCTTGGTTATTTTGATTTTATAGACAGACCAACTGGAGCCACAGCTCTTGATGATGTAACTCTCAGACGGGGTAGATGTGAGGAAACAATCATCTTATCGATTACCTAATTTGTCCCTAAATGTCATTTTTCCTGAGAGCAATTGTTATACGTTGGTTAATATTTTTCTGATTGATCAAGTTATAATAGATTATTGTTCAACAGATTGTGCAGCAGTGCTATCGAAATAGCAACAGTCCAGAGCTATGTGGCATTAATCACCTCTCATACCATCCAGCCATGTTAGTGGAGGCCAAGGCATGTTTAGACTCATCAGACCAAACCCAAAAGTCTGACAGGCAGATTTTCTGCAAACCCCAGCTGTGGGTATACACAACTCCGCTTCTATTGTCGTCTTCATATTTGAGCTAAATATTAAGATAGAATCATCATTAATCAGCACTATTCAAGCGGCATTAAGTGCAGGCATGAAAATGCTTTTCTTACTTTTACATAAGAGTGGTCATTTTAAGCTGCCTCACATTAATGTAAACATTTCATGGTAAATGATCTGTACTTATATTTCAATAACTGTCCTCTTAAAACTATTTGTTCATTCAATCAACACTTTCATATTCAAACAAAACCCAAAAAAAGATGTTTTTCATGTTCTTCAATACTTGTCCAGGCCTACAGAGAGCAGCAAACTTCCCTCAAAACAAAACGCTTGTATGAGCGTTCACCCAAGCTCTGAAAATATCTTCTTCTTTTTTTTAATCTGCTGTATTGAATTAGGTATATATATATATTTAAAAAAATAAACAAAACAAAAACACTTTATTTGGCAAATGACAGAAGAATTCACACACTTTTTTCTAAACTGTACTTTATTTTCTTTTAAAGACATATGTTTTAAAACAGCGAGTGTAGAGAATAAATAAAGAAACAATTTTTTTTTTTTTTTTGTTTGTTTTTTACTTCCATAAGTACATTTATGCAATTAAAAACTCTATAATAACTGTGTGAAGACCACAGGAATCTTTTTTTTTTTTCTTAAATTAAAAAAGGAATTGTCACTTCTCCCTCGCAGTCAAATTGATTACCAAATAAATTAAACGTAAAAAAAATCAAGATAGAAAAATTCCCAGCCCTTCCTTTTCGCTTTGTTAATTTTTAAAAGTAGTGGCAGCAGAGAATGTTAATTTGTGAAGTTTTTAAGTCTTCCATTTTTAAACCAAAGTATGTACAGTAAGAGGAAATCCATTTCTCTTCCATTTTTAATCACTCCATGTTTTTTTTTTCTTTTATTTACGTATAAATAATAAAACTAACTCTACATAACAATGTTACCAACGGTAATCATACAGAATAGTATTTTCTTTTGCCTCCGTCTGTGTAGACTGGCCTTTTTTTTTAAGGCCATAGACCACAAATCACACTATACAGAAGAACCCTGTTCAGTAGAATAACATCAGTGATATGCTTTTTCTTAACATGTATATCTTGTTGCCAACAATAGAGTATGTACATAATAGAAATGAATCCAGCTGTGGAATGATAAGGAACTCTGGAGCACTTCTGATACTGCAGATGCGGACTCTGTCGATGGATTTGTTGCTGACATTACTGCTGTTGTTGTTTTTGTAAGCACATACACGGGATACTGCTTTTTGTGAAGTGTTGCTCCTGTGCTATACGGTTGGTCAAACAACCAAAAAAAGGCTGGGACATCCCAAGTGGTTTTTCTTGATTGAACTCCTGGAAGTAAAGAAGAAGAAGAGGGAGAGGAGAAATAGAAAAAAGACCACAGAGCTTTTTAATCCAATCAAAGAAATAGAAAAACATCTTTTCAAGACTTTTGAAGTGGAGATGTGTCTGCAAAACACACACTGCTTGCACTGAAGCCTCAGGGGGAGTCTCAGTAATCAACTAGTGTCCATGCAACTGTAACAGTGACAGTCATTTTGCTGTAAGTGTATGCAAGTATTTGAAAAATAGTTTGTCATCTGTTTTGGCAGGCAAATTAATTCAGAACATGCACAGTAGGAATTCTGGTGGGGATTAGCTCTTCAAATTTTAGGAAAACAGCCAGAGGGAATTTTACATTTACTGTGAAGACATTCAAAAGCAAAAAAAAAGTCATCTGTATGAATCAGCGTCTCCAATCAGGTTCACTTTGCTGCTAACAGAGTATCTGAAGGTACCCGAACATCTATTTTATTTTTATCAACCTTTTTATTTTTTATTTTCCACGCTTGTTCTGCATGAATTTATGACTAATTATGTACTGGAATAGTAAATGTGTCATTACAAACTGGATACTGAAATGGATTAGATATTAAAAACTCTTTAACAAACATCTATTTCACTTCCTTTTCTTTAATTCAAGATAACCAAGTTATAAAAAATATATAATTGTGTGTTTAAAAGATGTCTGTACGAATGATTATATTTGAGTGGCCACAACATTCCACCTTCCTAATATTGTGTGGATGCAGCCAAAAAAAACCTGACCTCTGACTTATCTGATGCCAGGAAACTGGCAACAGATCCTTTGTATCCTGTAGGGCACAACAGGATCTAAGGAGTTTGGAGATCTGGTCAATGTCTTGAACTGTTTTTGAGGAGTTAAGAGGTGCACTGTTCTGCTCAGACAGACCATCTACACGAGGGTTTTTTCTGCAACATTGGCTATGTTTACAGACACAATACTCACACATTAAACAGATTAAGATTCTAAATAACACACTGCCATGTCAACAATATTTTTAGCGCCCTTTAACCTGAATAAGAACATTTTTAGAGTAAACGTTAATTGGTTAAAGCTATGTGGGGTATGCTGATATTAGTCGCATTATGTAAACGCATATACACCTTAATCAAATCATTACATCCTACCCTGGTGTTCAAGATATCTTGCAATGCACATGTAGTACTAATTCACAGCAAATTCTCTGGGTATAAGAGCTGCCAGGCCCACTTTTCATGAGTAACTTTGGGCTTGTTTTTTCAGCAACACTGTCAGGTGTTTTGTGCTTGTTTTCATCAGACCAGGTGATTTGTTTCTGCCACAAGATCTGGTAACATGGCTGCAGTGGACTTCAGTGCAGAATAGCAAGCGTGTAATAAAAGAAGACATGTATTTGGGGTGGGGAGAAACTCTAGTAATGCTCTGTGTTTGAGGGGATATCGATGTAATAAGGGTTTAGGTAATGTGCAAATTACTGTAGCATATGGGAATATGTAGAATAAACAGAATATTTTCTTATTCATAATAATGTCAACAGTTGAAATATTGATGTAACTGTATGCATAGCCAACGTCAAAGTAACCCCAGGATGTAAAAGTTCCCAGCAGAATAATGAATTGGATCAGAATAACCCATGTCACTGATCTCACCTGGTTTTAACTCAGAGCATACATAGTTTTGCTTCAACAAAGAGTAGAACCAAGCTTTTAAACAGTGTGGCTCTTTAAACATTTTCATAAAAATGAGAAAAACTGTACATTAAAGAGGTTTTTAGACAAAATAGAATGATAAATTAAATTAGTATTTAATAAAAACTTGTGTTTGTGCTTATGTTTTGCTTTATATTTCTATTTATATTAAAAGCAAAAAGAAAAATACAGTTTTGGTCTTTTTAAGGCATCATACTCATTCTTACTCATTTATGACCTACAGATACTCGGAGCGCAAGACACATTATGAATTTCCACTTGTTATGAAAAGGATGTGGACATTTTTTACGATTTATAAGTATGATTAAAATATTTTATGGTTTTACAATCCCAGAATTCCTACAGAGGAATGCAGTTCCTCAGCCAGCAGCACGTATCACAGGTACCAAACAGCTTTACCCAAAACCTTCTGGACTAAGGTCAGCTTCTCATTTTGGGGCAGTACAACACACCCACACGGTCACATACACACCAACGCTATTTTTCACATCTACCAAACACGAATGCACACGCTTTTCTTCCAAGTCACACTCAGACAATATGTACGCACAGTCATTCATACACAAACACTATGTTGTCAACCATATACAGAGGCACGTTAAGTACAGTTTCAGTGTCACAAAAACCAAACAAAGTTCAGGCACAAAGTCACTTAGAAATTAGCAACAACCAAACAAAACCCCGCACTCACCGAAAGACTATCACAGCAACCAACTAAACGGGGAATGTGTAAGAATGATAATCATGACAGACAACGAAAAGGAAACTAATCAAAACCAAAAAAAAAAAAAAAAAAAAAAAAAAACTCTAAAGGGAAAAAACTTCTAATAGATCCATATTTGATGGACAACAAGCTAATTTAGCTTATAGCACTGAAGATTTTAGAGGACTTAAAAAAGAAAAAAGGAAACAGCATGTCATGATAATCAGTTGCTTACAGATGCTGAGGTAAAGTGACAATTACTGATCAGTGTTTGCAAGGATTAAAACCAGGACAAAATAATAAGAGGAAACTCACAACGCACCAAACACAGTTCACGGTCGCCACAGTAACCCGCCATGCAGCTGAGCATGGTGAGTCAAGGCAACGGCCCAAAATAAAAATTGCTAATGGCAACCATCACAGGCAATATCGCCACAGCAACCAACACAGGCCAATTAACTTACAACGCGGTGAGAAGGAAGGGGGGTAGGTTTTAACGGTTGCTAGGCAACCGTAGCCATAGCGACGCACGTCTCCACGATATATGTATGGGCGGGACAGTCTTGAGAGTGGTGTGATGTTTTTTTCAGGAAAAATGGCACATGTGGCACAGCACAAAAACAATAAATGAAAATAAAACAAAAAATTAATGACGGACAGCAGCTGCCATTCAATCCTGCGACAGAACACTGGTTAGACAGAACATTTGAACCAAGTAAAAATCTACTTTTCAATTAAAGTGTCCCTCATATATTGAGCAAAAACAAAAAGAACTACTTTTACACAACAAAGCTATCTTCTAGTCCCAGTAATGTATTTTAAATTGATGTTTTTTAAGTGCTGCCACCTCATTAAAGTTAATCTACTGTAGGGTTATTGACTTCTTCAGTTCCACATGAAAACAAAACAGCCATTTAAGTGCTGAGCTCCCAATTGCATACACTTTGTAGCCCTTCGTTTCCAGCTGTCAATCAATCCCCCCCAATCCCCTAGCTTTTCGCATCTCCTCAAACACATCAATATGTAGCCGCTCACCTCCTTCAGTAAGGCCTGTTAGCATCCTTAGGCCTCTTCAGCTGCACCTTCAGTCTCTTCATGCCAATCTGGAAACCGTTCATGGCCTGGATGGCTGTCTGGGCGCTGGATGGGTTGTCAAAGCTCACAAAACCTGAGAGGGAAATTACACAACACACACTTTCAAGTGTGAGAAAAACTAGTATTGCTTATCAGGAGAAAAACAACAGCACCAGAGACAGGACCATTTCAGTCACCATTTTACTGTGACTCACCAAAGCATTTGCTCTGGTTGGTGGCTCGGTCGACGAAGACCTTTGCAGAGATGACGTTCCCAAAAGGCAGGAACATCTGGAGTATCTCTGAGTCGGTGAACTCCTGTGGCAGATGGTAGATGAAGATGTTGCACCCCTCAGGACCTGTACACAAAGGCAGAAGAGATAGTTAAACCATGCCGAGACCATAGAAAAAACAGAGGAAACACACGTCTGAGGTAAACTAAATGGTTTCTTGTTCTCATTTCACCATAAATATTTTCTAAAATTTTAACATTTATAGAAGTGGGAAGTGGCTCAAATTGTTGTTTATACTTAAAAGGAGACAGGACAGAGGCATCCATCTTTAATGCACAAGTCTGAATGTATGAAAAGAACACCTACTTCAAGAAACATTTTGGAGATGAAGGAAACTGAAGACACAGAAGGTAACATGCTGAATTAAAGCCAGATAAATAAATTAAATGTGAGAGTCTTCAAACATTTAGCTTTAATTCCCAACACTAGTTACTTTCAGATCCACCTGATCATAAACATCCAGTGTGGTTTGCATCTTAATTATCCCTTCAGCCTGGTTCAATTGTAAAAGATGGAAGCTGGCTCAAATGTGGAATTAAATGTCTTCAGCATTGTCTTCATCACATCCCTCACCCCTGAAGCAAAGTAAGATGGAATGCAGATAATACAGGTAGAAGTGCAAGGATGGAGAAGAAGAAAACTATTTCAAAGTTTGTCCTCTGATGCCCTGTTATTAAACATAAATAGACTACAGCATCTCCACCTCAAGTTAATAAAGCTAATTGATTAAATAATCATCAAAAGGATAATTCCAGACTACCACTCACAAATTTTCACATCTTCAGGCTACATCTTTGCTAACTGCTTGTTCTGATTTTATAAATGAATAAAGTCTGAACACGTATCAAACTCATTTTTAAATAATGTCCCTGGGTGTTGAGCCAATGTGTGAAACAACCAGTGCTGCTAGAGGACTGCATGAATGGAAGAATTAGAAGGAAAATAGAGTTCAGATACCTCTGACTCATAGACATATGCGTCAAGAAAAGCTTTTTGTTTTCTTTTTTCCATTGATTTTTATGTGTAGTGGGTGTGTAGAGAGTGGGGTGTTTCTGATCAATGTGCGTCACATTTTTAGGTGGACTGTTATTTATAAAGAAAACATTTCTTGGTGGCTAGCGCTACTTGCAGGTGTGTGGTTTGATACATCTGCTTCTTGCTACAAGTCTTCTTTAGGTTGTTGTGTGTACATACATTTTGAGGACAGATTGTGTGCAACTTCTTACAATCAAGGAGGAAAATCAGACCTTTAAAGGTTTCCTACATTATAATAAGTCTATTTTGACTCACCGTGTGAATTTTGTACATGTAACTTATATATTAGCCACTAAAACATGGGGATGCAAACCATAACAATACTTCTTGGCAAAAAAAAAGCCAAAACAAAACAAAAAAACAGCATCTTGTTAATCCTTTGAGGTCTTATTCTACCGTTTGGTCATTCTAAAGTGTTTGGCATCCTATTGCTGTTTCAAATTTTGACCATTTCACAATTGTTACTGTATTATAAACTTTAATTTTAACCATTTGCTTAAAAACGTCTATTCTAATTATTCCTGCACAAAAGAAGAGGAAAAAATGCAAAGAAACATTTTCTCTTGCTTTTTTTCTTAAGTGTTAACATTAGAGAGTACAAAAAATAAATAAAAAGGTTTAATCAGTCTCATTGTTAGAAATACTTATCTGTTGAAAAGTTTGTTTTGTGGTAATCAAAGCGACCACAAATCCATGCAAGTACAAAACCACTGGAATGTTTCTCTAAGATATGGCAGCCATTATTCCACACCTGTGTGCAATTCTTTGATTTACCTTCTCTTTGCTGAAGCTGCTGCGGCTGCTGAGGCTGCTGGGCCACCAGTGTGGGCTGGTGGGGGAACGGCTGTCCCACCAGGCCGTATGCAGCAGGGTAGGTGGCTGATGGAGAGGGATGAGAGGTGAGGAAGGAGGAAAAATGCTGCAAACTTTAACACCTGACACCAAGAGCTATAAAAACAGACTGACTTGCATTTAGTGCATGGTGTGCGACCATTCATTCAATTCTGATGGAAGTTTTTAAATTATATAGGTGCATGTTTTGACCTTGGATGAAAATTTCTACTTTATGTATACAATGCTGAGTAGATGAATAAGTTAAAGTAAAAAAAAAAGCTTTTTATTATGTTGTAGAAAATGTCTTGTCGTTTTCTGAAATTTTCTCAAAACTACTATTGTGACGTCTAGAAGTCGAACTGCCAACGTGTTTGTTCACACAGCTGACTTTGTATATTGTATTATAGAACCTGAGCACGTATACTGGCACAGCTGATAATAAAATAATGTAAGCATGACCAAAAATTCCTTTACTTAATGCTAGGAATATGGGAGATGGGAAGTTATTGAAAAATGTGTAAATATAAATAGATTCAGAAATAAATTCAGTCTAAAATATAACAACAGAATTTGTAAATTATAAGCTCTTCTTTGCATGTTGGCTGCCTTTTGTTTTGTTTTCTGTCAGGATGATCACACTCTACTTCAGCAATGCTGAGGTTCAAACTCTGGGGATGATTTATCCCTCCATAAGACCTAAAACCACAGATTTTCAGTCATCTGTCATACCTCAGCCTTTTCTTCCTGTTTCCCTTCCTTAAGAATGGCCTCTGTGACAGCCACCCTTCTATGAAGACTATTTCTGACGAGACTTCAGTGAGCATTAGATGGATCACCTGAAGGGTCAGAGGCATTTCTCAGGTCCTGTGTCAGGTCTTTGATGGATCATTTTCTATTTTTTCAGGACATCACTTTCAGGTATTGTTCATCTACTACAGACTTTTTTTAGGCCAGCCGCTTCGTATTTTGTCCTTCACTTGTTATTTTTCTCATTTATCAAGGACACACTGCACACTGCTGAAATATGCAAAGCTTTTGCTTATGAATTCTCCGGAAATCAGCTTGTTGGTGTAAAAGTACTATTATGCATCTGTCAAATTGTGTTATCTTCTGGATGTTTTCTAAATGCAATTAAATAAAAGGGAACAATTTTTTCAGGGTGACAAGCTGCTAGTATGAAAGGGCCTAAAGACACTATTCAAAATGAGTTCTTTGTTAAGCTGCCTATTATGAACAGACAGGGATTTTATCCCTCGAGTTAGTTATTCATACGTCAGCGTTAAGTGTTTTGACAAACAAAAAAATCACATTCCTCTGACAACGTTCAGGTACGAGGACCAGACTGACCACTTTAAAAGATAGTCTGGCTCCTTGGAAGTCAAATTTAAAGAAATGAGTTGTGGCTTGAGACTTTTGAACAGTGCATAAAATGATATTTTATGTCACAGTTTGTGGCATTAAAGTGGACTAACCTGTATAGTGCTGCATGCCTGTGTAAGCCTGCTGCAGGGGATCCAGGACAGGACTCTGAGCTGTGACATAGCAAACACATGGAGGTTACCAACCACTGAATGCATAAAAACCAAGAATGTTTAAACTAATATTTGGTGCTTTTTTCTAATTTATTTTCCTCTAATTAGACCCTAACTGTTGCACTTGAGAGCAGAAAGCATGTGGATCTATACAGTGAAATTGTAATTTTAATCTACTAAATATACAATGTCTGTACCTTGATAGGCATGAACCCCATTTGTGTACAGGGTTTCTGTGGCTGATTGGCCATTGGGTGGAGCTGGCACAGAGGGGTAACTGTTCACTGCGATGGGTGGAGGCAGAGCAGGGACTGGTGTTGCTGCAATGGAGGGAGGAGTGCTGGTACCTGCAGGCAATTGTGGAGAAAAAAGATGAATATTGTTATATTTCAAAGCCCTGGAGACTTATTTTCTCAGACTGTAAGTGATGGGATCTCACATGAACACAGTTTTCTGCAAGAGTAGACAGATTTGATTACAGTGCAAGACAGATTTCTGTTTAAGATATGGCCTCAGTAGGGAAAGACATTGAAGTTACAGCCTTTCATGTACAAATCAGGACACTAGTTGTTTAGTTGCATTCAAATAAATGACTGTAGTGGTACTGCAACAGACTTTTACTGGTGATATATTCATAATAGGACACTTTAAAATTTCTTTTTTAAATACATCATAATATTGATATCAATATCATGTTGATAACAAATATATGATAAAATCGGAATTTGATCTCGGCTGATAATCAAAACATTACAGATTTTCTTGTGCTGATTTTTAAAGTTCCCTTACTTTGATTGAGCACATACACTGATAATATTGTTATCCTTAGTGATTTTATCTGAAATATTTTTACTGTAACCTGATATAATGGAAAACAAATGGCCAATAAACCAAAAAGAGACATTATGTTACCAGTTTTTAAGAGTCTCATATAAACCTTCCCATAAGTATATTTGTAATAAAACCTAGCAGGGAACTTTTATTGAATTACCTCTAACTAGTTTTTATACCTTTATTATCTCATAACAACACAAGTAGAGAGCCATATACTTCAGATTATTTATTATTTCCTTTAACTAGAAAACAATATGGAGGCATTTCCCTTCTTGAAAAGCTCACTGCACTCTGATTGGTCAACTCCAAAAGTGTGAGCAGGCACAAACTCATCATTCTGCATCAGCTTTAATGAAATGTGAAATTCAGGAAAGTGTGGATGCACTGGATGCCAATTTGGTCTATGATACAAGATCAAGAGGATTCTTTAAACTTCTTGTGACGTCCAGGAAATGACGAACTCTGAAATACAATTAAGAATACCTTCATAATGACTTATTTGGCCATTTTTAACCAGATTCTGGTGGATATGTGGCATGTAATGTGAGGTAAACAGCACTTAAATATTTCATTGGACAAAATAGGGACTTTAAAAGTAAAAGCTAACATCACAGAAAGAAAAAACAAATACTTCCAAATGGACGTTGGCAATTTAGTCCTCTTGGGTCCACCTCTCCTTCTGTATCTGTCCTCATATTTCAAGCAGAAATCTAATCAAGGCTGGCCGGGGCCAGACATCTCTGCCCCTCATTACCTGAGGACGGGGTGATGGATGCGATTGGCGTGGCAATGATGCTGCTGGGGTTGAGGGCGGCGAGCTGCTGCATCTGAACCGCTGCCACCGTGGCAACAGGAGAAAGGTAGGCCGACTGAGCCACCAAAGCCTGCTGCTGCATCAACTGGAGGGCAGACAGAGAGAGAAGGATGTTGTGATGAAGGAGATAAATATTTCACATTGTTAAGCCATGTGTCTTTTAAGTCTGAGAGAGTAATTGAGTTTAAAAACACCAGCACAAACACTCACTTAAAGAACGCTTGGTCATCAGACATTTAATGAAAGATTAACCATTAACACCGTTTGTTCAAATTTCCATTAAAAGTTAGCTCAAATAATGACATCCAGTCATATAAACTGAACTAAAGTGGGCTGTACACTCAATATATATTCGAAGGTCACAACCAGGAATAACGTGACAGAAATTTGTCCGTAGGAACATGCGCTCACCTCGTGATTTTCATAATTAGTCATTATGGCCAATGTAGGGGAATAATTGGTCTTTGCATCACGGTATGTGCTCTGTGTCTGGACTATAAGTGTAAAAATTATTACATTTATAAAATCCTGCCTCTGCTTTTGTATAATTTTAAATCTTTCAGGCACTTACATTTGAGTAAGCAATTTTATTTTACTTTTTTTTTTTTTTTTACACTAAACCGTATAACATCACTATAAATCAATACATCCATCTTGAGTAAAAATGCTGTCAGGCTTCTTTAAACACCTCAAATTGCAGCTTTAAATGAGGCAAAGCTGAAGCCATTTGCAGTCAATTAACAAAGAGGAGAACAGAGATCTTGCAGAGGATTATTTAGCAATTTGCCATTTTCCAAGTAAAAGCATCTAGTTACATATTAAATCAATCACATGGAGCATATCTAATTGAGTAAGCTTTGCTTTCCAGAGAGTTTATTCGGTTTATTCTTTGGCTTGTGTTGAGTACAACTGCTTCCACTACATGTCAGTGGTTTTAACTTTTGTTTCCCTTTAAGACAAACATTAGTCTGTGCAGAGCTTTCCATCTGTGACTGCACCACCAACTGATTGATGGACAAACTGCTAATTGCCACAGACAACCAGAATGCACAAAGAGGGATACAGTTACACAGGATATCTCCTATTAGTGCGTTTGTGGGGTTACAAACATGATCTCTGTCTAGTTACCCTCCCAACAATCAAATATGGCTTCAAGTCACACAAGGAGAGATGCGAGATTAAGGTTCCTAGTGTCTAATTGTGGATCGTTACTTAAAAATAAAAAATAAGTACAGGTAGAGTGTGTGTCTAAAAGAATTGTGTTTGAGATTGAATGTTCCTCACAGCCTGCGTGTAGGCATTATAGGCTCCGAGATGCAGGGTCATGGGGCTGATGACTCCCAGCTGAGAGGCCACCTGCTGCATCCGCCTAAGCCCTCGCTCCTTCTCCGAATCTGCAAACTTAACCACCAGGCTGGAAGAGGCGCCCTGCAGAGGAGATGCAGAAAATCAGAACTCACACAGCTTTTCGCATCAGATCACCTCTCTAAAAGACTAAAACAGGTAAGAAAAACACTTGAGGATGTCATTGCAATAAGAAACACACTCGTTAATCACTCCAAGTGTCCAATAACTGGAGCCATTCTTTGCCATTTTCACATGCCTGAGATTGGAAGATTGTTTCACACAGTCAGTAAAGAAAAAACAATAATAATAATAATAATAATAATAATACACACACATCTGCAGAGCAGGCAGTCTTTTTGGTGTGGCTGCTGTGTAACAGCGGCTTTGATTATGCATTTGAATTTTAAATAAATACACCCCAGACTGCAGAAAAGACTTACTTAAACAGAGATCATGCAGAAACAATAATCTTCAATAAAGATTAATTAAAGTTCAGCAGTTTTGTGCTTAATACTATCATTGTTTTAGATCTACCACCGGCTGCCCTTCTCTTTAATGATCCATGTCGACATCGTCTCTAAAAAATACATATAAATGAACCATCACCCACACATTCCTTAGTTCATGTCTGTCTAAGGATGTTTGTTCTTCTTTTTCTTCCCTCATTTCTGGTCAATTTTATGCTTCACATTACCATAAATAACAATTCAAAACAAAATAAAATATCCCTGAAACATCCATAGGAACATCTGGAGGTGTGAATGTGGGTGACACTGTTATCAAAACATTTATATTTTGCTGATGTTAAAAAAAAGCCTCAATAAAAAAAAAAAGATCTCATGAAAATGATTGATCTGCGAACAAAGATTGTAGCGAGTCATCGTCATATTTAGACAAACTGGTGGTTTAGTTCTGCAGCTACAGCTGGGGAAAAACTGTTCAATGAGGCAAAAGAAGTCTAGTAAACGAGCTAAAGACTTCACATGTATGCTCATGAATTTCTTATGGGGAAATCTTGACTCAAGGTTAGATGGAGGAAGTTTTTTCCCAAAAAGTACTTTAACTCTCCACGGTTGACAGGAAAATGACTAATAAAGCTAAAGTTGAATTGTTTGGGAAGGCCAGGTAGCTCCTACTTAGAATATAAAAAGGGCATTGGATATCAACATGAAAGATATTCCCCCAGAAAAAAAAGGTTGATCTGCAGCTACAACAATTTACTGAAACTTTTCTTATAGTTTATTGTGGCCAAAGGGGTTACATCTTCTCATCTGGGCTGTGGATAGTTTGTTTAAAAAAAAAAAAAAAAGCCTTTTTGTTTATCTATACTCATAATTTAAAAGCTCACATCACACATAATGAACAGATAAGCAAGTAACTCAGAATGTGCACTTGTGAGCTTAAAAATATTAAAAATTTTCACATAAACTCAGCTATTCATGTAAAAAACACACACACACACAAAAAAAACAATTGACCACACTGTAAAAAGTCCTCTACTTCGTGTGAGTGTGTGTGGAGGAGGGGGACAGAAATGAGAAGTGGTTGCTATTAGCTGAGTCACCATGTTGAGTGCCCAAATGACTAGATTTGGGGCATCTGAGTGTGTCTCTTTGATATATTTGAATTATGACCACGTGTGCGCGTGTGTGTTCGTACAGCTTAGTAAAGCTGAGTGCGTTCACTGGAGAGAGGACTCACAGGTAAAGTGCGACTCCCATGCAGAGCGTTGATGGCGGCCTGGGCCTCTGCGTTGCTCTGGAACTTTACAAATGCACACCCTACATGAAATGACACATCATTAAACACGGCCTACCACACACACACAGTATTACAAAACTGCTTCCCTTTAAAAATACATTAGAAGCCATCTTACATCCAGTACTCCATCAGTTACCGTGGCATCATTAAACATGGTCCACAGAACATTCATTGCTTCATCAATCATAACCCGTAAACCACCAAACGCATCATTAGCCATGACCCATAAAACCTATTGCACTATTAGTCATGCCTCATGCAACAAAAGTAGAAAAATCTAGCATCTGTGTTCGAGCTGTCGTTGGACTTTGATTTACACAGCAAATATCATTAGCATTGTTGTTAGTGACAATTGTAATTTATATCACGTGGTGGTAATGTGCCACAGGCTTCATTGTCAGGGTTACAAACAGTTAAACAAAGTCAATACCACTTTCACAGTCTTGACCCGGAGTCAGGTCGTAATCGTTTCCTCTCGTACTTGAAAGGATATTCGACTTGAGGCTGTTTGGAAAACTATCTACTTGTTAATCGTTTTATTCACTTGGAGAAATCTTAATTATTTCCTTTGATTTTAAGTAGTCAAATCACCCTTGAATACATTCAGTAATAACTTGTCTGATAACTAAGGTAATAGGAACTGAAAACTTGGGTTGTGTTTGAATCAGTGCGTCTGTGTCTTAAACAGCATGAGGGTAATTATAACAATAGGATCAACAAAGTCTAAAAAGAGGAGCCAGTTAGCTCAAATTAGTCGACATTGATGAATATTGTCACACCTTAATCCCACCTTTAGCTGCTTGTTATAAACCAGCATTAAACTTGGTTCCTGGTAAGATGGATTTTCTGGTGACTGTGATTTTGTGAATTCCTTCGGAATTACATAAAATCAGCAGGGTATTGCAAACATAATTTTCTCCAACAATGCTTTCTTGTTAATCCTGATAGATTCAGAGGAATTGTAAACACAGATGGGACGTGTAATCTCATCAGCAAATTGTGGGTCTGCCTAGGGACCTCCTCCCAGATGACTAAAAAACCTCCAAAGGAATATAAATATATATGCCCAGGAGCATCCTAACCAGATGCCTGCAGCATTTAAACAGACTTCTTTCTTGTTAATGTCTTTGCATGTTTGAAGTCAAGACACTATAGCATCCACAATCTTTTTCTGTTTCTATCACAAAATCATATAACCACAGGAGAGGGTCTGAACTTGGACCACTTGGTAAATCAGACTGAACTCTTTTTACCTCAACAGTCTGTTATAACGGCTGTATTACTGCAGAGACCACACCAGTCTGCCTGTCTGTATCTTTCTGCATTACTATTCTTATTTGTGAACAAGGTAACAAAATACTTAACTCCTTCACTCTGGGCTGCAAATCAACCCCCACCCAAAGAGCATATTTAAAACAGTAATTTAAAGTCTTATTAATCATATCTTGTGTGTGTCCCACTTTAGCAGCAGCAACTCAGATAAAGATAAACACAGCCAAAACTGGAAGTGAAGACTAAGGTGCATCCTGTCAAACAGCCCATAAAGTTTTTTGTTTGGGATAAAACAGACCAATTTAGACTCAGATTATATTCCTCTACTTGAAGGAGTCTTTTGAACTGAAGGAGTACCTTATTCAGTGAAGGAAAACCTAGGCTGGTGTTTTTTAACTCAGTCATTGTGCTGTAGGCTTTAAATGTTTCCCTGTTCGAACTCAGCAGGCTTAACTGAATGGGTTATTACCAGACTTGTGCAGAACTGGAAGACAAGCTGTTGATGAGATTCATTTCATTTGACAAGGTGTGTTGGAGCAGAGCAATGTCTAAAACCTGCAGGGTAGAATGCCGCAAAAGCTGAACAGTTAATGCTCACTTAACACTCTTACACTTGGCCCTACTTCTCTGTTTTGCAGAAGTAAGACAACTTTTCTTTTAGGGCTTAAGAGTGATGGTCACCTAGTCATCGAAATGATCACAATCACTCCCAATTTTCCCATTTTCCTTAATCTCTAAAAGAAAAAAGATACTTTATCTCAAAATAGAGGAGTAGAGCCAAGTGGTAGGGCACAGAGGGGTAATTGGGGTTGAGTGCTGTAACTATACTCGTTCAGAAAAAGATGCACCATGTCACAATAACAGTGAGCTTATGAGCAGGAAATGCAAGGGAGGCAGCAGGAGAGAAGCTGGCTACTTAACTGTGCTATATAATAATATAAACAAGTAGCTGTTTCCAACTACAAAGTTTAAAACATGTTAAACTGAAACTTTGATAGGGAAGATATATAAAGTAATTAATATTTCAATGTGATATTTGATTTTTAAAGTAGCTATAAGTCATAAAAAACAGAACTTATTTGGATCTGTCTTTCTGCAAAAAAGTACAAAAGTTAATCTACCAGCTGATAAAATCAGCATCTCATGTCTTGTGGTATGATATCTAACTGTCATGCTTCACCTTTCTACACAATGCTTTGTTTATATTTAAGCTTTTCATATGTTTCATATGTGGATCGTGGAGTGATTTGACGTTACCTTTGCTGGTCCCATCGGGCCCGCGGAGCACCGTGCACTCCTCTATGCTGCCAAATGGCTCAAACATCTTCCTCACATCAGCATCCGTCTGCTGTTTTCCCAACATACCCACAAACAGCTTCCTGTCTTCTAAGGAGAAGGAGGTTGCCAAGATGGGAGGGAGGAAGCAGGATCATGTGTAGGCAATGTGAAAGAGGACAAAGATCGAGAGGAAAAAGATGTTTTAAGAGAGTTACAACACAAGCACTGACAGTAAGAGCTGCCACGTCTCTGTCCATGTTTAAACAACAAAGTGATAAGCAGTCATAGTCTGGATGGATGTCAGCTTGCTGTTCTTCAGACCACCACCAGAGTGCAGTAACATGAGCAGCACAACAAACAAAACAGCATCTGGCTGTGACTCAAATGTTTGTCACCCTCTAAGAAGCTGTGCCGTCTGTCCCTGAGGGAACATGCCAGTATTTCTGCATCCACTACAAGTGACTACATTTACATTCCTGCAGACTTTTCTCCATAGTCTGAAACACTGAGATACAATCAGTCACAGAGAACATGCTGTTGTCTTTATTGTTCATTTACATACTGTACAGTTTAAATGTCAGGACGCAGCAGATGAAAATGCGGCTTCATTGGAAACACCTGCCTGTGTGGTGTGTTGATATGGAGCCTTTAAATATCAACTGATGAAAATCACAAACACTTCTTTTTATTTTATTTTATGTATTATTTTTTTACTGCTCTTGGATAATGATGCTAGGGCACAAACAAAGGGAAAGAGAACCATGTTGAAATAAGAAATAACTCTTTTCTTGTAGGTTTTACTTTTATAATCGGCACTTATTAGATATGGTAGTTACTTGATACCAAAATAACGCACCTTCTGTTTGGTCAGTGCATGTCCTGCCATTTTTAGACCCATTTTGCCAGAAAATAACACCCACTGTTACACTGATTTAAAACAATTTCTGTCTGCAAGTTAATTGATCCAATGTGTTAAAAATGAAAGAAAACCAAACACCTGCTAATCCTATCTGCTATATAGTGTATTCTTTTTATTTATTTATTTATTTTAAAGGAAATGTTTAAAAGAATAAGCAGTACAATAATTCAAGACTATAAAAGTTATATAGTGCTCAAAGACAGACCTTTTAAAACCACTTACATCTGGTCAATCGCATGACTGAATACAACATGAGCATCCCAGAGTCTTTCACAAATCAAGATAAGGGAGTTTTCAAAATTTTTTAGTTTTAGTTCATTAATTTAATGCTAACTTTAAAGAAAAAATGGGGGCTCACATCATCTACAGTACATTGTATCATTAAAAGATTCAAAGAATTAAGAGGAGTCCCTGTGCACAGGGGACAGGATGAAACACCTGCTTTAATTGGCCATATTTGTTGGTCCTTCACCACTGCACTCACAACAGATACGATTCATTTTCAGACATTAAATAGGCGAAGGAGCGATTTTAAAAATTGCTATCAGTGATAAGAGCTTGTTGTTGTATCCACAAATGTAACTCTACCATAAAAAGAAGAATCACATACAAACAAGATCCAGGAACAGAAACAATTTCTGTACATCCAGACTGATTCAAAGTAGACTGAGATGGGGAGGAACACTGTTGTCTGATTAATCAAAAACTGAAACTCTTTCTTTGAAATCATAGACTCTTCCTCTAGCAGACTAAAGAGGAGATAGACTATCAGGCCATTCTCTGGCATATAGTTCAAAAAGTCAGCATCTGTGATGATATGGGGGTGCGTTGGTGCACATGATGTATTAAACTTGCACATCTGTGACGGCACCATTAACCCACTCAGACCAGATGCAACATACTGTATACATGTATCTCACTTTCAGACCGGGAGGGACGTTTGTGCGCTTTTGACCTTTCAAGCTTGATGTGACATGAGCATCACTTTAAGCCTGCCATCATATTCAAGAGACAAGGATTTTTTTTTCCACTTACATATTGATGGAGATAAAAGCATAGTCAGTCATTTTAAATAAGAAACCAAAGGTTTTGCCTCTGAATTAATTTATGTTTTTATAGGCCAGTGATAATTGTGTCAGATTTCAGGAGGCTGTTTTTAAACATTTCTTAAGTTTAAGATGCATTTTTTTTTTTATACAATCAGGATAATTTTATGAAATAACATAAGCTGCCACCCAGGCAACATGCTTTTTACCAATGTCAGCAACACAGAAGCTAAAATTATCTATCAAGCAAGAATAAGTCTAATTTCAGACTCAGCGCTTCGCATACGCTTACACTGATCTCCTATAACAAGCGAGGAACACTGCTCATCTTCTGACAATGCAGCAGAGCCTGCTTCCTGTCACTCGCGTGGATCCAGCTTTCACACTCCTCATCTAAAACTAAGACAAACTCCTCTACTATAGGAGCGGGAAAGATTGATTAGGAGTTCAGAGAACACAACAAAACTTATAAGACACCGATCTGATGGAGTCTGATGGCATCGAGGGAGCAAACACAAAGACCCAACAACGTCCAGTTCCAGACACTTAACGACACACTCAGCATGTTCTTTGCCCGACTGGCATAAGAAGATACTACTCAATATTAGTTTTTTTTTTTAAATGTGTTTGTAAAATCTTTATGCTAATTATTGTTTTTGCACTTTCCTTTAAATGTCAGATTTGACCTCATTCTAGTCAGTGTATTAAAAGACTTCCTGCAAGTGTTTGAACATCATTTTAAGACTAAGGGATTTGTAGACTTTAAAATTTTTTTTTTTTTTTGGTAATGTTGGCTGTTTGAACAGGTGCTGCATGTCTGGGTGGGGACAGGCGTCTCTTACCCCCTCTGCTCTCGCTGTCTGCCGGCTTCACCTGGATTGGACGGTTCATCTGGAACAAAACCACAGCACAGTCAAAACAAGTGAAATTTATGAGGCAAAAGACGTACAAGCTGGATATAAGTGGCACTAACTGGAATTTTTATTATGGCATTTAATCAAAATGTTCCTGCTACTGTCTTATGCATGTGCATTACCATTAATATAAATCAACTATTGCTGACTTTTTGTGACATATTTGTGCTTGAATAGATGTTTGGCAATATTCCCTGTACTCCACACAGATTTTTCTTCTTTCCTTTCCTTTTTTCTCTTGTTTGTTTTTGGCCAACATTACTCCAGCAGACCACAGCTGACACTGATATGTGCCACATTACATTTGCAGTGTCATACAGCCTCTCTCTTCCTCCCCACCTCCTCTCTCTGAAGCGCTCTCAGAATCTGCTCTAATCCCGCCGTCTATCGTTCCCTCTCTCCCTATCACACTAAACCAGGAAAAGCACACACCCACGCGGGATTGGGGAAGTGATAAGATTAAGAACACTCGCCAGCTAATCTGGATTAAAGGAGCACGCAGCATCAGAATACAGAGATTCTGAGCCTCACAGAGATGCAGAGATGGATGTCTACAGGGTTGGACAGGCAGGAATAATATCTGAAAAAACAGAACGATAGTGGAAACTGAGACCACCCAACAATGAGAAGAATGATCCTTTTCATAATTCATCAAGAACCAAGCTGCTGAAATGCCATTTTTTTGCCTCCTGTACTTCTCCAGTGTCCCTCACCACTATCTAACTAAAGCTCGGCATGAAACTGTGCACACATCAGTGCCTTCGCAGCTTCTCCTTCAAATGTATAGAGAGCATGAAAATGTAAAAGGAGGCATTGAATGAAATGAACACAAAGAATGAACAGGAGAGGGCAGAAAGGGGAGAAGGGTGGGATTGAGAAGGATTGAAGGGAATGGAAAGGAGCATATGGAGGCAAGGAGGGAAGTGGGGGAAGTGCGCGCAAGAGACGAGGATGACAAGGGGAGGGGTGACAAGTCAAGGTGAAAGCAACAGAGTGACACTCTGTTAACTGTGGCTTAATGAAGGTCTTAATTATGGAGCTGGTGACATTTCGGCCAGTCACTGATCCTGTGTCACTGATTGATCCGCTGTGATCGGGAGACACTATCGATCGGTGCAGCGGTCGCGCTCCCGCCAGCAGGACTCGCATGAACAATCATCTCGGCGCTGCAAATGCACTGAAACGGCCAACTAAAAAAATACCACTGGCACCTGCTGCTCCTGTGGCTCCACACTGAGAGCATCCAATTGATTGCACCAATTAATGGGATGATGGAAGAAGATGTGTCAGAACCGTCATCCAATCACTCAAGCAAATGGAGGTCTTCTCCTGCATTCAATGAATAGTAATTTTAATTTAAATTATAGGTAAAGTTTTGTCCTCACATGAAATCTGCTGCAGTGAAAAGAACATTATCCTGACTGGGTCTGCTTGCTGAAATTCATGTAGTCAGACTAAAGCTCTCAATAAATATCACCTCTGTTAGTATAAGAGGGCCATTCAATGTCTCTTATCCACTGTTTACCACTGCACCACTCACTTCTTATTCTGTTTGCACACCTACCGCACAGAGGCCTCAATATTATTTACTGCAGCATTTACCTTTTGTCATTTAAAATGTTTTAAATACATTTTATTGTTGCATGTTTTAGATATATTTTGTGTTTACATAGCAAATTTCAGGATAAAAAACTTACTTTAGTTACTAGTTGATCATTTTTAGACATTTTGGTCACTTTTTAAAAAGAATTCATTCAAATCAACAGGCTCTGTGACCCCAAAAAAGGCACTTTTCACGAAAAAAAAACTTTCTGTTACTGCTTAGATAAGGTAAAGGGAAGAGTTTTAATGAATCATACCACAAAACACATTTTACATGGATATAACATATATGTGAGTTAATGTTTTAAAAAATCAAGATAAAGGGAAACAGATGAGATAAAGATTTTTGAATCCTCAATAAAAATTTGTCAAATTGAAAGATTTACAAGCATATCAACCTCATGTCATTCGTTCATGAGACACCTTTGATTGATGTTAGAGGGGGGAAAAAGAGAGAAACATCCCATGGCCCATATTTCACCGTAGGGGACAAACAGTGAAGGCCGTGGTGGTGTTGATAAGGAGAGGCGCAGCAGATGGCTCAGGAGATTGGAATTAGAATATACAAGAGGGAAAACAGTGAGAAGTGGAGGCCATAAAGGCTGCCCCACTTCAGATCAGCACAGCAACTGGTCTCACTGCTCTGATGAGGGCTGTGCTCGCACGGCCATCGTCATGACAACCCCAGTGACGAGAACCTCACATCAGGTAAACAAGGTTACCCGAAGCAATGTGCAGAAGAGATGTGTGAAAGAGAAAAGAAAATAACAATGAGAAGGACAAAGGGTGCTTCTAGGTCAAGAGATGGAGGGATTAGATGTTTGAGAAAGGAAGGGGGAGGGGAAAATTGAAGACACTGAACATCTAAAAGAGAAAAAAAAGAAAGGGATGACGGAGAGAGCAATTGTGCCTGTTGAATGTTGGCGCTGCCTCGAGAGCAGATGCAAAAGCAGGGAGCAAAATATCTCCCTCTAAGCCTCAACCGCTAACACACACTTTACAGTGATTTGCTCTCTCCCTCCTCCTCCTCATCCTGTTGCTCCCATCCCCTCCCTTCAGCTTGTTTACAAAAACAGTCCCATACTGTGCACAGACAACACACAGGCAAAACCTGACTGATCAACAACCCATTATGACAGCGTGTTTTTGCTATTAGAGATTGTCCTCTCTTTTTTTTCACCCTCTCCAAGCACACAGAGCAGACATTATATACAATCGTCCTCTGGCTAAACACACAGTGTCTGCTCCAGAGCGTACATCTACACATACTTTTCTTTCTGCAATGCCACTGTGGGATTTGACTCGGATTATGAGATATTAAATCCATAGATTATCCAATCAAATCACAGCTCAACCCCTTCACCATAATGCATGACCCCCCACCCCCCCAATGCCATCAATGCTCATACAAACGGAGGTGTGGCATTCACCATGTTGTAAATGCAGTTTCATTCACAACAGCGTCATCAATGTGCTTTACATCGACGACTGTTTACAGTTAGGTACAGTGAAGTATATTGATGGTGACATTTTTCTCACATCTCTGTTATGGCCTGAAAAATCAGATGATTATCTCTCCCCTCAGCGTAGCCGCTAATGTTTATTCTATACAGTCGGCCGCTGCTGCTGAGTGAGGGTGACACATTTCTGCCGCCTGTTTTCTCTCCAATTTCAATCCATTCTGTTTGCCTGCCCTAAAAAAGCAGCCACTCTGAATGGTAAACATATCAGCAGAGACCATCACCCCTGCTCTTTCAAGAACATTTACAGCAGGGAGGCAGAGCTGGAGGGATAGCGGGTGGGGGAGGTGGAGGGAGGGAGGGAGGGGTAGCTGGGTGGGGCATAGAGGGTGGATGGGGAAGGGAAGGGGGGGGGGCACAAAGACAATTTTCCTTCTTCACCTCCCCTCCACTCCATCACACAGAGCTGGTCATTGCATCGTTCTGGTTGCCTAGCAACCTGGCATCCCTTGTCCCCACCGTCTCCAGGCAACGAGACCTGCGACCGTAATCAACCTGCCCCCCACCCCCCACCTCCCTTACTCACTCCCTGCTCTGTTCCTTTCCCATCTCTGCTGCTGCTCCTGCTCTCTCGCTTCTCCATCCGCCTCTTCGTCGCAAATACGCGTCTTAACGCTGAGATGCACTTGTGAATTCACTCGGCGGGGGGAGGGTGGGATGGGAAGAGAAGAGAAGCGCAGGTGGAAATTGGTATATTCACAACCAAAAAGATGATTTAAAAAAAAAAAAAAAAGAGAGCGAGAAAGAGATGAAGAGACACCTGATTGTGCACTCACACAAAGAGTTGGAACAAAGCAGAGATACACAACTACGGTCTGTTAATGTTTCCATGCGTGGATGAACACACAGATGCGCACACACATAAGGAAGCAGGCACACCGAGTGAAGAGAAACTCAACGTTCTCCTGCCAGTCGCTAAATCAATCAAACACAAAGAGACGGACAGCACAGTGCTGGTACAGTTCAATAATATTTAATCAATGTCCACGTATTCAGTGTCAAAGCTGTTTCCTAGTGTTGTCTCCCATCTTATAGGGTTCAATAGCTTGTCCGGTATTACAAAGAAGCTGACAGCTCTTGAAGCTGACACTCCGCCGTTTTGTCAGACAGCCAACAAAAATCCCTCAGAGTGAAGAAACTGAATATCAAAGAGTAAATTTCTAACAACACTTGAGTTGACTCTCAATTGTCTTGTCTCTTCTGATTGTTAAATATTCATGTCAAGTGTTGTTTGACTCGAATCAGTGAAGCAAAGGGGGAGAGGAACTGAATCACGTACAGATTTTTGTGTGTCCTACTTTTTTTTTTAATTTGTGCACAATTTACACACTTAAATCCACTACTCTTCATATGTATGCATGTTCATTACATAGCTTCTCCTGCAAAGTTCAAAGCACTTCGTGAATGTTGTGGCTTCTGTGTGTGCACATCTACTAAACACACTCCCCAACCCTCCCCCCCAAAACACACTATTTCTCAGTAACAGATGTCTGTATTTAAGCTGATAAACACACTGCCTCAATGCACCTCCAACCAACCCCCCCCCCCCCCCCCCCCCCCCCCCTTCATTATGTCAAACTTTCATTCATTTCTTCCTCTCCCCCCACCCTTCTTTACCCAATTTCTCTCTAATTCACACCCTTTTACCACCTCTGTTGATCCAATCTGCATTCACCATTACAGTCGCCGCACAGTGACGTACAAAGGACGAGCCCTTTTTTTTGTTGTCAGTCAGCACTGCCTGTCCCACGTCGTCCCCGCGGCACATTGATATGCATGCATATGTAAATGAATCAATGCATGAATGCACACTTAACTCCATGTAGATTCATCAAGTGAACGCACTCGCTCTGAGGCGCACTAATTGCTATCATCACCATCCGCATCCCACTGACATTAAGATATAGGTTACATGTTAAAGCGCTGCTTTCTCTTCATTGTCAGATAATGTTGCAGGTCGCATGTTAGTGTTCACATTGTAATACCATGTCTTCGCCCCCAGTGAATCACGCCTTTTGACGTGTGACACATTAAATGTTGTTCTATCAGCTTTTATTATAAAAGAGAGACCAAGATGCAGCCGCTGAATAAGCATGCTATGCTAAAAGGTATATGAAGGATAGTTAACATTACCCTGCAATGGTTCATAGTTGATGTGCATCCACATGTTTGTTCAGACATTAATGGCACATACCATCCCATCCTATCTTTACAACTTCCTATTTCTCATCTCGAGTAAAAAGCTGAGGCTATATTTAGTTTATGCATTTTTTTTTCTGAGTATTGATAAAACCCTTCAGTCTGCCCTGTCTTTCCTATGTCTGAGTAAATGTCAGGCTTAGTCAGATGTTCCAAATAAAGAGGCCTCTTCTTCTGCTTCTGAAGGAAGCAGGAGATTTCACCCTCATGCACGTTGCAGATTGTGAATGTAGAAACATGAGAAGAGCACATAATACACCTTGAAACTTCCATCCGTATCTTCGGATGTGTGCTCTCCATGGATACGTGCGTGCACAAAAGCAAACAGACAGTTTCGCACACCCTTACACAAAAGCGCACACCCTTCATTAAGCCGTGCTAGTGTGAACACCTGCCCTCCCTTCCCCTGCAAATATACAAGTACACACACAGCTACTTTCCTGACTTCTCACTATCACATTTAGATATGAGATTTTAAACACAGTGAGTCATTGTTGTAAACTCTCTTAAACAAACATGACGTAGCATGTTCATGAGTGGGCTTTAAAAGTACAGGCAAGACACAGGCTGGATTTCTATGAAGTGATCGTAAATATGAAATGTAAATCTGACATGTTTCCATCAACTGGTTTGAAGTGACAAAACTAGGTTGTATAATTACTTTTATCTCTGAGAATATCTGGAATATTCATAATATATTTCCTGTCAGTCACATGACTTTATTCTGTCAACTCAGCACCAGAAACAACTATGAGTGACATCATTTTAATATTTGCCAGGTCAAACATGATTCATAATAGTTTTTTTTTTTTTGCCCTAATGTTCCCCTAATAAAACCTTCAAAACAGGCATAGACACTTGAGGAAAGTTCATAAATTTTTTTAGCTCCTTAGTGGAAGTTTCCATTCATCTTTTCTAATCCACATCATCTGAATACAAATGTAAAATGGCCATGGAAGCATGGCTAGAGTCAGTGTTTCTTCCAGCTTTGAGTCTTTGTGCTAAGCTAAGCTAGCATACTGTTTATATTTATAGACCAGACAAGAGAGTTTTATTGATCCTTTCATCTAACTATCAACAAAAATGCAAACAAGCTTACACCCCAAAATGTCAGACCTCTCCTTTAATTTCCTGTCTTGCTACTTGATTAATCTCAGAGCCATCTGACCATGTTTTCTCTGACTGATGCTTTAAAACCTCAGTATATTCTGTTGGGTTTCAAAGATACCTCAGTAGCACAGGAAATATGCACATAGAAAATGCAGGAATCCAGAGAATTGTGACTTTTTTTTCTTTTTTAATGTCTTCAAAGGTTAATGGATTGTAAAAATATGGCTGATTCATTTTTCACTCATGTTAATTATGTAAATTCGCTTCAGCTCGACTAACCAGCTCAGAGCCAAAGCTCTGTTTTGGATTCTGCTTTGTGAAACACCTTAATTTAATGTGGCATAATGTGAATGTTATTGTCTCCATGAGACTCTTAACAGCTGACCAGGCAAGACAAATGGCCTAAGACAGAACATGGATGAAGCAATAACAACAGAGGGGACAGGACGTCCAAATAGGACAGAATGAGTACAGCTCCTTTAAAAACATCCATTTCCACATTCAGGGTGAATATGTATTATTTCTGCTACATTTTCCCCTCTCCTTTCCAACTTCACTGCTCTCACTTTCTTTCTTTCCTTGCTTTCAGCTGCCTTTGACACTCCTCTTCCTCTCCCTACTTAGAGAAAGACTCTCACCTGAAATTAAACACAAGACCAGGTGCCTCTCTGATACAACCATCTGTTCGCCCCTGCCTGACTTCTTTTGCTTTCTTTCTTTTCCCATCGTTCTTCTTTTCCATTGTCAGTAGAGACAAAAGAGCAGTATGAGTGACTCTTTCTACTCAGGAAGGAGAGATGCTAAAAAAACTTAAATAAAAGAAAAAAAAAAGCAGCCCTGACCATTAATGACTTCTTTCAGCTTTCTCCACATTCAGGTGTGCTTTCATTTAGGCTCTATCCTCTCAGTCCTATAATTGCTATCATGTTATTCCTTTTGTATCACTCTGGCCATGAGATGCCAAAGTTAATTATTCTTTGGCAGCGCAGGTGCAATTACATGACAATTACACCACAGCTGGTGGCAGGGGTGGAAAGCAGATCTTGTCCTTGTGGGCGTGTATGGAGCTAATAAGATGGTCCCCCCCACCCCCATTTTTTTCACTTCCTTTGGCAAGGGAAGGGGAGGGGGCAGGGAAGGATTGGCAGAACACAGGAGGGTTTAGCTTGTTCCACATGGCTTAGAGGTAAGAGGTTGTGAGGAAGAGAGCCGCTAGAGTAGAAGCAGAGGGGGGAGAGGGTTTTAGTATGGGCACTGGCCCCTGCTGATCCTCTATGAGGGGTCAGGAAGGTTATGCTACTGTCACGCTAACAATGGGATTTCTTTTGTCGCTGTCCTAATAGCGGCCCATTCCTTAAAACTGTCTCCATTTCCTCCCAGTTGCCTCTTCCCTGCAATTCCAGTAATGTTCTAGAACTGAAATGTGGCCAGAAGATAATTAAATGTCATTACCTTAAAATAATTAAGTAATTTCTTATCCAAAATAAATGTTTTATGTTATTATTATTAGTTTTAGAATATTTATTATTATTAATATTATTATTATTATTATTATTATCACTATTATTATTATTATTATTATTATTATTATTATTATTATTATTATTATTATCTGAGGCTAAAATTTTGGTTCTCCATATTTCTACACTGAATGATGATAAAGTAAACTTTAAACCTTCAAAATAATTCAAGCTTCACAAAATAGGATTTCTGGTCCTTCTGTCTTCTCTAGGGATTACATTTATTTTTAATGTAATTAAGTCTATAAATTGTTAAAATGTAGTAAATGTGTCTTATTTAGTACTAATAAAACATTAAACTAAATGATTTCCTGTTTAACAAGACAAATAAAAACAGATATTCTTCAGATTTGATGAAGCATCCATCTAACAACTACTAATTTAGATCACTTATTTGTGTGAAGCATAGTTTGCTGTATTCATACCATACCATTAAATAATACTAAAAGCAGTCCATTAACTGCAGCCCTTCATTTGTGCACATCTTCTTCTCCCTTCAAAATCTACAGCCATGAGTTGACATTCAGAAGAGGGAGGGAAAAAAAAAAAAAAAAAAAAAGAACTGAATGATGTAGATTTTAACAAAAATAACCAAAAGGAAACAGGGGTAACGCCTTGTTAGTAAAAGAGGAAGCAGCACCAAGTCTGGGAGCACACTCTGTCTCAGTAATTCCTTGCCTTGTCGCCTTGTCTCCCATATAGATGGTTATTATAGAGACGCGGCTGTCATGTCATATTTAGCTCTGGAAATGTCATTTGGCAGCACACCTGCTGCCTGGCTATGCTAATAAAACTAGGTTTAACTTTGATTAGAATTCAGAGAGAGAGGTGGGAAGGGGGGGAGACGGAGACGCAGAAAGGAAGAGAAACATCGACGAGAATAAGAGCTGGCAAAGTCACTCCAGCAGAGAGCTTCATAGGCTGTCTCTCTCAACCCGTGACATGTAGGCAAGATGAGTCATGCCTCAACTGGATGGATGTGTCTGGATGCATCACATATGAAACATAAGAGAGAGAGCAGCCTCCGACCTTTATTAGAGCATATCAGCTAAAGGGGGAAGTCAACCCCACATGTCAAACTTTATTAGTTTTCCACGTGTCCACATGTGTTTTTGCTCAGATAGCCTGTTTTTCTGTTCCCTTTGTGAGTTGGTGAGAACTCGAAAAGACAATGACACACTTACCCCTGGTAGGGTCTTCTGCTCGTGCAGTGCATTCTGGGCTTTGAGGGCAGACTCGCGAGCACAATATGTGAGGAAGGCACATCCTGGAGGAAGACAGAAGTTAGAAGTTCTGCAAACAGAAGATTATGGATGCTATATGCTGGGTTTTAGCAGTATCATAAGGCATGAAGACAGACACAAACTATCATAAGAATGCTATTTTTTACATGTGATTTGTGATCCAATGTGTTTACATTTTCTAAAAAATGCCTCTCCCAGATTTGTTAAATAGGTCTCCCAGCACCAGCTGAGATCCATGAGATTATTAAATCATAATATCTTGAGAAACAAGCAGTCTGAATGAGTGTTTAATATCACGCTGTTCAAACAAAATGTATGCAGTCCCATATAATAGAGAAAGGCCTTCATTAACCTTTAAGACTCCCCAAATCATGAATATGTAAATATATGCAGAATAGGTGTTATAGGTGTTAGAGGACTGATACCACCTGGCCCGTATGTCTCCCCAATGGCTGACGGTTTTTGTGGATATTTGAAAGCCTTTTGTTTTCCCTGCTCAGATTAGCATGAGAAATGACAGTAAGATCATTGTTTACTTAGATCACTTCCCAGATTCAGTCCATCTGTCATTTTTTTTTTGTTTTTTTAAGTTTTCTTCCAAAATATGAGAAGCCTGCTCAGCATGTGATGAAGAGGAACAGCAGTGGGTGGCATGGGTGGTGACCATGCCAAGCGAAACCAGTAAAATACTCTTTTAAAAGACCTATTTTGATAAATAATGGAGAAAGTTTGCTCTGCTCGTTATTCTGGTGTTAGAATGTGATTTACGCTTCGAGTTCAACTTTTGTGATTTGAGCTAAAGAAAATCAGGAGCGAAGACAAACATGTCAGAACGCATCGAGCCGACAAACTTAAATCTAACAGTCGTTTTGTGTATGAGGTCAGCATTATTTCTCATCATTACTGTACAGTAAACAATTCAAACAAACCCTGAACATAATCCTACAATTATAGTACATTTACAAGTGTTGTTAACCTTTTACATTTTGCTTTAATTCCATGTTTGTTTCTTTAAATATTGCTCTTCCTGTTAAAATTACTTTGGGTGATTCACTTGTTTGAAAAAATCTCTATAAATAAAGATTTGTGTGCTGTTGTGAAGCCACTAAATTACAGCTGTTCTTGAGAAGCAAGCAATAAGTCTCAAAGCATTGTTGTGTGAGAAAACAACATTGTGCTGTTATTCATTGTTATATCTTCAAATATGTTTGTACAGGAGCGCTTCCTGAATTTGTTTGAGTAGCTGTTTGGGCAAGACAGGCATAAAGATGGCAGCTCTGAAAGTCAATATGATCATGAAATTGGTTTAAGGACTGCCTTAAAGTTTTGTTTTTTTAAAACTATGTATATCTTTAAATATGTTTGACCAATTCTGCCAAAGTATTTGTATTTGACCTACAAACCAATATAAATAATTTCTATTAATAATATGAATCGGCTGAACGGTCTACAACCGTTTTTTGGGGGGGATATAAACTCTGAACTATTGACATCCGATTTCTTCTTGATGCTGTTTGAAGCTGTAATGGGTGATTGGCCCCATGTTGGCCTTTAAAAAGGCTCCAGTGGACAACAGCTCAATAAGAAGTCGTTTAAGCTAAATCATATTTACTGGAAATCCAATCCCAGCTGGAAAATTTAGTAGAAACTCTTGGGGTTGCACGTTTTAACTTGCTTCACACAACCTCCACATTGGTCTCTATAGTGGCCTCTCTAGCACCTTACTTACCTTTGTGCATCCCCGTATATTTGTCCTTTATCACAGTTAACTCATAGATCTTGCCAAACTGCTCAAAGATGGGCTTCAAGTCCTTCTCCTCAAGGTTTCGGGGTATTTGCCCGATGAAGAGCTTGATTGCGTCAGGCTCCTTCATTGAGAAGTCTGGAGAGGAATCATAACACACACACACACACACCACAGAGTGAAAGCAATGAGGAGGAGCAGGCAGGAGCCTGCAGGCTTAAATTCACACTGCACAGGAGGTGCAAACAGGAGGCCGGGGATGGAAGTGCAGATGGGAGCATTCAATTGGAATAGGCAACTGAAATAGTGGTTTCTACGTCCTTAGAGAAAGGCTGCACCAAATACTGTGGCAGATTTGCAGTTTATGGCACAGATTTCACAGTGAAACGAACAATTTGACTTCTCTTGAAAAAGTGACCTTAAAAATATACATCAAAATATCTATAAGAACTACCTTTTTTTTTTTTGAATGGACTGTATGCATATACACATTCTTTTAAAAAATATTTTAATAACTTAAGCCCCAATTTAGGGGTTCACTCCAATACAACCACAAAACATGAATGCACATATATATCAATTCATAATAATTATAATAACTCTCTCATTTGTGGCGTCACATCCATATTGTGAACAAGAATCCCAGCAACAGAACTCACATAAATGGTTTCTGACTTACACTACAGTAATAACAAAAAAGAGAGAGAGATAGAGACGTGTGCATTGTCTTAATTACAGTAGCCTAAAAAAACCCCAATGTTTTCCTGCTTAAATATAAGCCTTGGCCGCCTATGTTCGAGCTCCAGCAGGAACGTGACAGCGTGTCAGTCAACACAGCTGGAGACCTGCTCTCCCTTTGTCAAGACGTCGGTGACAACAACAATGACCTGGATGCGATTTCACACATTTGACCAAAAAACACAAAACAACAAGGAGTTAAAAGAAAGGTACCTGTGGTGATGGTCGTAGCAAAGAATCGGGCGCGATCAGTGGATGCCTGTCTTCTTTTCCCCCGCTGTTATTTTAGTTATTAAACCTCAGTTACTCAGTTCATTTGTCAGCCGGAGCGTCTTTGAATCCTGTAACAAGTTAGGCCTGCACGCCCCCTAAAACAACACAAGTAACATCCAGCGATGCTTCTTTATTCGGCATGAGCGTGCTTTCCTAGAGCTGATTGTTGTTTCCTTTTCCCCCCACTACTCTTTTTCTGACAGAAGCTTCGTGTTTCTATAAATATATATATATGGTTTTTAAAATAACAAATCTAGTATACTAAAAAAAAAACCTTATCTCTTACTGGCTTGACTAAACAGAGTCTCGTGATAGATGAATATTTAGACTTCCTTCAGCAGACCGTGGGGAATTGGCAGTCTGGTTGGCTGTCCTCTCCTCTCCCTGTGTGTATGTCTGTACTCCTTTGACGTCGTAAGCCGGTGTCTCCCTCCCTGTCCATCTCAGCTCCATCCCTCCCCTGGGCTGAAGAGCCGTGATGTCTGCCGCCAGGGACCGTCAACAAACTATCAGCTCTGTCACCGCGGAGAAAGATGAGTGGTGGGGAAAAGAAAAGAAATACATTTACTGAATCATTAGGCACTCTTGTATTTGTTCTCCATTGCTGTACACGATTCCCTTGATTATTGTGTCTTTGATTTTATGTTTTGATTTGAATTTGTTATGCTGGTGGTCTGTATACTGTCCTTACCATCAAAATGGTAAATTACTGCCCCCTACAGGTGGAGGGAAATACAACTCACAATTATTTATACATTGGAATAGGCGTCATTTATAATTGTTTTCATTAAAATGACACAACTGAACTTTGATAGGTTTTTACAATTTGACAACCCCTAATGGAGGCTAATTCGTCTCACATCCTGTTTCCTTTCTGAGTTCTCTCCAGGCAATAAAAGCCATTCTGATGTTGACTTATTTTATTCATTTCTTTTCTCACTTTCTCATTCTTTTCTTTGCTGAATCAGCCATGGTGCGCACCCAAAACGGCCAGTGTGTTGATATCCAGTTGCTGGTATGTGACCCGATGCAATAAAGCAAAATGAGGCTGTCATGTGATAATCCAGGCCAGAACACAAAGATACGTAGTGCAGTTTCTGAGTCCTGGGATGCTACAGGGCAATGATGGCCCCAGGAATGTGAATAAAGAATGTCAGTGTGCCATTAAAAAGAATTAGAAGCACATAGTTTTATGGGTCGGAAACTTATCTTTAGCCTCAAAGTATTGTTGCGCAAGTCCTATTTCAGCTAAATTGTGGTATCGGCCTAAAACTTCACTCCTAACACTGCTGATTCACTGTGCATCATTGCCTTTAAAACCTTGAAATATGACAAGTTTTGCTTAAAGAAGCCACAAAATCTTCATAAGAAGGATGGGAGATAGGGTTGGATGCTGCAATAGCACACAGCACCTTTAAACATAAACATATCTGAGATGTGATTTCAAGAGCATGACAACAGGTTATTTCACTTTTGAATTACATTCTGTTATGAATATATTTTACAAAAATTACTTTTGCACTGATCTTTAGGAAAGAAATCAAATAAATTGCCTTTACAAAATATTACTTTGGTTCATTTTGTATTATTTATTGTATTTATATCCACTCATCCCAAAAGGCTGAAGACTAATCTAGCAAGCATTATCCAAGAGGTTCCTTCTTGACAAATCAGTCATATGACATACTTTCCAACAGATAAATGTTCATGATCAAAATCACATTCAACTGAAAATTTGTCTAACTCACTAGTACAGAAAGGTTTCATTTAAGTTTTCAGGTTTTATGTCAAGTCTGTACAATAGTTAAACCATTCTGATAGTAACTAATACAGTCAGAGGCATAAATATATGAAATATATGCACTTAAAATGAAAACATATGTAAGCTCATTTTTAAAAATGTAAAATGCAAAAGGCATTAAAATAGTAAAGAATGAGGTATATATATATGTATATATATATAGTTTTATTTGTTTATTTTTTTTATTTTAAGGCAGGAGGTGTCTGCGTTTAATTTTTTCGTTTTTCCTGTGGAAATTAAAAAGCAGACACTCCCTGACATCAAGGGCTTCAAATCCGCCTTTTGTTCTCGCTGTGGAGCTGGCCATGGTCCTGAAATGTATCTCCTCAACTCGTGTCACATTATCAGGGATGTAACATAACCTCTCTGAGCGGGGGCGGAGAGGGCAAAATTTCCATATGTGTATTCGTAAAATTGCTGTTTCACAACATACACACACACCCTCTCTGAAATTTCGGCAGCATGTAAACAATGAACCCACATGACAGAGGGCTGCACACACCCGACATGCGCACACGGCGGCACTTCAAAGTAGTCACGATCTGAACCTGTTTGGCTCAAAAAGCAGCAGAAACATTATGGTGATTATTTTAAGCAAACCTCTGGGCACAAATCTCTCTGCGGGTTCACCATTAATTCCTTTATTTCCGACGTTAGAATATATCTCCGGCTTGTCTCGGATGTTAAGACCGCCATCTGCCATCAGTCACTAAGTCCTATCTGCCTCCCCGCCCCTAAACGCCACCATAAGCTTATAGTGCAGGTGTGGCGAAGACTCAACTGCTCTTAAGTTGATCAGGTGTAAAAAAGACAATATAAATGCTTAGGGGACGTGATCTGTATCATTTTCACAATGGACGGCAGATTGTAACCAACGACGACATCTGGTGACAAGCTGCAAACGCATATGATGACGCCAGCAAGAAGGGTGTTAATATTAAATAATATCACATAATAGACTTGGAAAAAACAGATGCGTCTGTGGGTTTAAAGAGGTTTTTGTGCATTTAACATTAATGCCACTATTCAGAGTAAATACTTCAGGGATAGTAATGCAAATCAAACCCTACCACTTAGTTTAAAAAGAAATGGTCCTGCACTGAAATGATCAAGAGCAGGAAAAAAATTAATGTGGTTTTCATTAGTCAAACATTGCTCAAATTTCTTGAATATTACTGATTAACTATCATACTCATGATCCTTTACATTTGCAGTTTGTAATATATTACTGGACAGTTTATATATAAACAAATTACTGGTTTTAATTGGAGCATTAAACCTCTTATTGAGTAAAAATATCAGAGCATTCACATTTGCTCAGCATCAATGAATTAGTATGCTAAATTATACATTTAGTTCATAATGAAATATAATAACGACTTGGTATGCACATTAACTGGATTTTAACATGAAGCTACATTTATGTTCATGTTTTGCATCTCATGACTAGTTTCAATAAAATTACATTTTTTTTCATGAAATCAGGCACAGATCTGGTGAGCAATTACACGGGTTAGAAGTTACGTTTCAGGAACAGAAATCTAGATCATGGTAAATCAATTCACTTATGACGTAACTGTGTGGTAATTTATTTGGCCAAGAAGACTTAACTTGTGGCACTTTGGACAGGAGATGCTTGTAAGCATTCAGAAATACTGACTAATTAAAGGATAAATTAAAATTTTCACCAAATCAAAACTCCTAATACAGCTTCATAAACTCAATTTTATTGTACCTGACACTGACCCTGAGGGTCTATCCAATATGCTTCAACAGACATGAAGCACCACAAATCCCATATCAATTTCACAGGTAACAAAAAATGTGTTCTTTAAATATGGCTCGCATTAACCTTGAGCAATATTGTTGAGTCAGGGTGAGCATGGTTGGCTACACTCAGCTGCAGATCCAGTAGACATGGGGCTTAAATCTGCAGGCTGTTAAGACCAGTTCATTCTGGCCACAACTGATGCATAGCCTACAGCACTTGCCATAACTCAGATTAAGTCTGGCTGATGATCTTTGGCCTACGTCTGTCTAACACAACCACTGCCACTGCCAGCAGAGGTAAGCAGCAGCAGAGGCCCAGATTAGGTCCAAATGTGTCTGCAGTCTGAGTTTAGTCAATTAGTTTACCTTTTAAAAAAGGTTAATTTTATAAGGTCTCCAGACAGGGTTACAAAAATATACAGTACTGTGGAAATGTCTTGAGTCATTCTTTATGTTTGGCTTTCAAGTAGCTATGTTTTGTGCTTTAAAGTGGTCTTCTGCAACATTTCTCCAAGCTTTGTGAAGGTTTTTCAGTTTTTTATTGGACATATTTTTTCAAACTTATTTTCTGTCCAGTCATTGTACCTGAACATTTTCATAAGAATATGGATTAATTTTTTTATTTTTTGGTTAAGACAATACTGATGACTAACTCTGATGAATGAACCAGTGTTGTGCATCTACACATAACAAAAACAAACAAAAAACAAAGTCAAATCGTATCTTCATGCACTTTGTTACTAGCAGCTTGTCAAAGACTCATAACCTGTTTCAACTATTTACCTTCATCTATGATTTTTTTTAAAAGAGAACACAGTTTGACAGATAAAAAATAGTATCTACGCATCAACTAGATACCTATGACCTGATATAACTCAACGTGGTCTTCAGTGTCCTCAAAAAGCATTTTTAAACTAGAGAAATCAAGGACAATATAAGAAGTGGCATGCCTAAAAACGATTTACAATAGATTAACTGTATCTGAAATAGTATCTGAATGTCAGAAAGATGCATCTGGTCCTTTAGAAGATCCATCAATAGTTCAATGAAACCTCATCTGAAATGGTCTCCATGGAGACCTTAACAGGTCTTACGGTGTGATGCTCAGACCTCACCATTACTGAAGCAGTGTGGGATCATCTTGACAGAGTACAAAGCAAAAGACAGCCAACATCCAAAGAAGAGATTTAGAAAGCTCCTCAATAAACCTGGAAAACTATTCCTGAAGATTACTTAAAGAAATTACAAGAAAACTTAACTAAGGTTCAATAAATCCCAGTACATAAAGCACTTTGTCTTTCCCTGACATTGTATAAATAAATGATAGGTGGTAAATTTCAATAGTTTTTAATAATTTCAATATTATTTAATCAACTATTTCTGAGAAATTTCTGTCAGAAAAGTTTTTTAAGGCTGCCTGAAAACACACTTTATGGATATAAATGGTTTTATCAAAATACCAGGCACATGTGTATTTTATAAATAAATCAACAGACAACAAAATCATGTTTATTTCATTACCAAAAATAACACTTTATTTCCGCCAAAACATACATTTAGTTTATTTTTTTCCCCATAATGGATCATATTTGGAGATGCTTAGTTATAAACCTGACTGTACTTACTTACAGCTGCTTTCTGTCCTTCCTGTTCTCCATAGTTTCCTCCCAAACACAGAACTAAACACCCACAGAGGAAGAGACGCAGTTAAAACATTTTACTTTCCCCTGCTTGTATCGATTGTTTTGATGTCCTGCTGGTGGCACTTACTGTAGTTTCTGAAGTATAAAACTGCGAGCTTACTCAGCTGCTGCGGCGCACAGCATTCATAACAGACCGTGAAGAGCCATCACCGGGAGCGGAACAGGATTCAAAGAGCATCACCCTCCCCACTTCCAGCAGTTAACATGTGGGAAAGGTTTCCATCACATCAGACACATCAAAGTGGCTCCGGATCCCTGAGGAGGAGGAACAGGAGGAAGGAGGGAGGGAATGTAACAAGAAGCACCAACGTTAAAATTCAAGGAAAGCAGATCTGTGCGAGTAAAACCTGCATTATTTGTAACTTAGTCATCCAGAGAACACAAAGTAAATAATTATGCTGGCGCACTGCAGGACTCCGTGCAATAAAGCTCATCGAGAAAAAAAGCTAACACATTCTGGGTGTTACATTAGATAAAAGCTGCACAATTTAGTTAGCTGCTTTAATTATATCTGATGCTGCTCACTTGACAAAGTGACATCCTAATAAAATGATCTTGGAAAGATCTACTGACACCTGGCGACCGCGGCTTCACCAGAACTCACAGCAAAATTCTGGTGTTTGCTCATTTTTTTTTTTAAGTTTTCACTGCCACAGCTATCGCTTCAAATTTATTTTTTATCTTCTTTACCTTTGTCTAACACAATGCCGATTTTTCTCTGACTCAGTTAACTTTCGTTAACCATTACACCAAACAACGTAACCATATGAAACAGGCCATATTTCCAGAGAAAGAGCCAAACCCTGTCACCACTTTATTCTACGAGATGACAGACACTCCTATCTTCAAAGTTAACACTTTTTCTGTGTGTGGGAGGGGGTGTATTCAAAGTAAATGAGAAAATTGAGTTTGGAAAACACACCACTGAGCTAAAGAGGAAGCATCATAGTCGGTGATCCAGAGGAGATTACAATTAAACACGAAACACTTTCACTGCTTGTGGACTTTCTCAGCTATTTGCAGATTCTGGTTCAATATGCAAAAAAGGTCAGTAAACTTGCTCCCATCATAAACTCGTATTCACCCTCCCTAATTTACAGTATGCCTTTATCTCTTTCCAAGCTACAGCCTTTTGATTTTTTTTTTTTTTTTTATCAAAATTTTACATTTTCTTTTAAAAACTCTGGCACCCAAACGGTTAATAGTCAAACAGCCCCAGATATCAACTTAACCTGATTTGGGAGAAATCAGCTTTGTTTATTGCCTACTATGCCACAGGAAAGTGCTTGTAACAAACAAATTAAAGTCTATAACTTGTTTCTTTATTGTGGTATAGTAGTAAATGAAGCTCAACTATTCCTCCACATAGTTTGAGATGAATTTTTAAGACAACACTAAAAATAAGAAACATGTGGGAACTCAACAATCTAGCTGACTTTGCCCTTGAAATCAGTTTAAGCATTTGTAGAATGAATTTGACTTACTATCAATTCACCCTCGCACTTGAATTTAAATTAAATGCTCTAAAAGTATGACGGCATGCCATAAGAAAAGCAATCATCTCCTGGAGATATGGCTATAAAACTACAAAGCACTTCAAGTTGAATCCAGTAATGCTAAGAGCCTGCACACAAGACTTTTAAGTGAGTTGAAAATCCAACAGATTTAAAACATAACTGGATGAGTAAGGGCACCTCTAATAATAAAAATGCATTCCCATTTCCACACCAAATTAAGACATACGCCTGATTGTAAAAAAAAAAAAAGAAAGCTCAACCAAGCAGCGCCAATAAAAAGCACCGTTGTCTTCTAGAGCCAACTACAAACTATTGTCTTAGAAGAGTGTTTCTTAATCCTGGTTCTCAGGACCCACTGACCAATGTTTTGCATGTTTTCCTACTCTAATACACCTTATTGTGATTACTACATCTCCTCAGGTTCTTTGTAAGCCTGTCAATGACACACATTTCAGCCAGGTGTTAAAGTATATAAACATCTACAACCTGCAGGGGAGTGGGTCCTGAGGACCAAGACTGAGAAACACTGGAGCAATAAGTGCCTAAATGTAGCTAAGTCTATTTGTTTTATTCAGCTGGTGAACAAATACACTACACACATTCTGCATTGCCACTTTTACTCCTCTGGAAACGTGGTAGCTCCTTTTTTTAAAGACTGCGAACAGGACTCACTTTAGTGGATAATTTCCTAAAGCAGGGATCTCAAACTCCAGTTCTTGAGTGTCACTGTCCTGCAGGTTTAAAATGCTTCCCAGATCCAACATACCTGATTTAAATGAAATAAATCCAACAGCTTTTTGCTAAGTTCTGCACAATGACTCATAATTTTAAGGCAGGTGTGTTGAAGCAGAGAAGCATCTAAAATCTGCAGGACTGTGGCCCTCGAGGACCAGAGCTTGAGATCCCTGCCCTAAAGGGAAATTTTTTTTGTTTGAAAACAAAGATTAATATGGACATTTTTTTTATTAAAGCTAATTTAATTAAATACACTGAAATTTATAGCCTGTATTCAAGTTTGTTTACCAGGCAATAAGCAATAACAGTTTAGGACGGTGGTGCAACAAAGATCACAGGAAAGAAAGTAAACAACACATTTTTCAGACTCAGATTTTTATTATTCAATACAAGGAAATAAAACTGAAGACGAAAATCTTCATCTCCTCCAGAAATATACTTCTGCGGCGGCGTCAAAGGCTAGAAAAAAAAAAACCTCACACCTCTCTCTCTCTCCATTTGTCTAGACTTGTGACGTTCTTTAAGAAACTCAACGAGACGTAAAACTATCACCGGAGGCATGTTGCGCACTGGTGGAGACAGATCGCCTCACAAATAGGACATTCGGGGCTGGAACAATGAGAAACGACAGACCAAATATGCTATTGTAAAGCAACAGAAATTCTTCAACATACAGATTATCTTATCCCAAACGGAATTTAAATTGATATTTTCCTCAAAGCTGCAGAGACACGATTGATGTGAAAGAGAAGCAGTCACAACTGCTCATGGTGAAACTAAACAGCAGCAGAAACATTTCCGTTACCTTTGTAGCGTAAATAACTATCTTCAAACTGAACTTGGGATTTAAAAAAGAAAAAAAAAAAAAACTTGCGAATGGTCAGTGACTATTTAACTAACATTTGATTGCGTGCACACTGACCTATAGCAAACGGATGCTTATTAACATTTAATGCAGTGCTTTATAATGAAGCAAAAAACACAAAAAGTGAATTTATATATCCACCTCTTATTTTCTTTATTCTTCGGTCTTCACTCTTCAGCCTTCTCCATCAGCTTTTTGTTTCTTGGTGTTGTCTCTGGTTGTCCTCAACCCTCTAAACATTCTGTATTCTTCTGGTAGCTTCTTCTGAGTAACTGTCCACTGGTGCCCACATCAAGATTTGCACTTGTATTGAGCCCCTTGCTCAATTACAGATTTTCAAAGGCTTCTTGCAGCAGAGTGCAGACTTCAACATTCATGAACTAGCTAGTCTGCCCCTTCTTCATGATACACAGCCAGTTTTAGAGCTCAAAGGTAAATGTTCGGTCAGTATTGTGGGGGTAGGAAGGGTCTTTTAGGGGGGAACATTGGACCACCTCCTCTTAGGCCTGGACGTTTGCCTCTTGATCTCAGATCAGGGCCAAGGAAACGAGGGAATGGTGGACGAGGTGGTCCTCTGGGGTGTTGGTGGTGTGCTGGGTGGGGTGGCCTATGTGGCGGTCGCATACCAGGATGCTGGATTTCATGAGGTGGAGGTCGCCTGGGCGTGTATTGCAGAGGAGGGGGGCTTTGCCGTTGGTAGTTATGGGCATAATAAGGGTCACTTGAGGGTGAGAGTGGGGGAGTCATACGCCCCCGAACTCTAGGGTAGGAATGTGGAGGACTGCCTGGTCTGAAATAGGCATCATGTGGGGGATAGAAAGGACCTTCGTTAAAGTGATGGGCATCAAGTTGTTCGTCATGGTAACGTGTGACATCTTCCCGGTAATGCTTGTCATCTGGGTGAGGGGGCAAAAACTCAGGACGCCTTGGATGATGTGAGTCACCATCATAGAGTGAGTCACCCAGAGGAAGCAGAGACTTGTGATGATGGTCATGGACCACCATGCCACTGATGAGGCTGTCCCGTCTGTTTCCAATCAAACCCCCGACATCTACACTGGGACCTGGCTGCTGCTCTGGGGGAATCATCGTACTGTTCATTGAGGGTGGTGGGGTGTCAAAAGAAGGAGGAGGAGGTGGAAACTTTGGGACAGGAGGAAGCATACTTCCAAAGAAAGGAGGGGCTGCAGTTCCCCCCTGCTGCTGGGAGGCAAACTCTTGTGGTTCCTGAGTTTGCCCTGCTGGGTATGAGTAAAGTCCTAAAGTCTTGTCCTCTCTAGCGCCTCCAGGCACTGTCACACTGTAGCCACTGGGTTGCAGAGTGTTCCCCTGTGGGTAACTATCCCCATACCAACTTCTTTCGCTTGTCCCTTGAAAGCCACTACCTGTCTGTGTGTCACTGGCACTGCCTAGAGGTCTTTCTCCAGGCAGTGGCCCCCCTGTGTGGGCAGAAATCTGCTGGTAATGTACAGCTGACGTAGTGATCCCATGCTCTGACATCTCCTGCGTGCCATGTGGGTTCGGCAGGTACGCCTGCCCATTCTGAGTCGCACCTGGCTGTAAGTGAGTTTGCTGTTGGGGGGTGTTAGAGCTCTGCAGGATGCTTTTCTCAAAGGTTATAGGAGCTGTTTTAGCAGTTTCACCTACAGATACCTGATTTATGTTGGAAGCGAATGGGACAACCACTGGCTTATCCATAATCTCATCTTGTGTTGGGGTTCCTCCCCCCTCATCCCGCACTGGCGTCCCATCCTGTGTGTCTGTGCCAGGTACTGGACTGAAATGATCACCTCCCAGAGTTGGGTTGGTAGAGAAACCCAGATCAAATGTACTGAAAGCAGGGTTTCCCTGCAGAAAGCTGTGAATTTTAGACTCTAAGCTTGATGAAACACATTGTTCCGACTCTGTAGTCAAGTCCATGTCTCTATGGAGAGCCTGGACCAAAGCAGACGCTTTGTTGGAAGTCTGCGGAGAAGCTTGAGTACTTGAGCTTTGCTGTCTAATAGAGCTTGATGAGGACGGCACAGGTGCTACAAAGGAGAGAGAAGAACTCTGAGAGGGCACTGCTGATGCAGATATGGATGAGGGAGAGGGAGTAATCTTGCCTGTACTGGAGGTGTCTGGGACAACAGTTGCAGCCGAGCTGCTCAGGAGTGAAGTGATGCCTAAGTGACAAAATGAAAATTACATAAAAGGTGTTTTAAGAATTTTTCTTCATATTTAACAAAAAAAACAAACAAAAAAAAACTGTTGCTTTCAAACTAATAAAATTATTCCTTGTTCTTACCCCCAAGGCTGCTTTTGCCCTGGACTTTTGATAGAGCACTGAGGAGGTCAGCAGGACTCACGTCCACCTTGGACAGGATGTTGACCAGAGAGCTGGGGTCCTGTGTGGCCACAGAGACAGCAGGTGTGGACGTCACAGAGGAGTTGATAGGGGCAATTGTATGAGGACTTGCCACCCCTGGTGCTGAAACATAAATAAAACAAGGATTCCTTTATCGTTTGAATTCTAATAAAATCATTTCACTTTGATCAATGTTAACAATATCCCTTTAATAATTGTAGTGGAATAATTAATTAATTGCTTACATTAAAAAGAAATAATTCAAACTTCATTTTCATGTTGCAGACACAATCTAATCAAACTTTGCAAAGTTAGTCCTTTCACGGCAGATGTCACGACAAACAAGAGACAGAAGCCACGAAAAACCCACATCAGCTCTGAATACATGTCACTTATCAGAGCAGTTCAGACTTCATTATTATGATGGAAGAATAACCACCAGCACTCACCTGTGTTCTTCATGACTGAGCTAAAATTGTTGAGGATGGAGCCAATTTTATCCATGTCAACACTTTCCAGAGCAGCTGTAGGGGTGGTCACAGGGGGTGGGACCTGTGGGACAGGAGGCTCTGTGACCACTGATGATTCACTTTTTTCTGGGATTGGAGTGGACACCTCTGGTAGAGGTACAGGTTTGATCTGCTCCTCAACTGAAGTGAAAAGCATGAAAATGAGAGCAGTGAGTTCTGTGTAATGATCCAGGTAAGTGTTATCTTGCACTCATTTAAGTCACAGTTGTTTTGTTACTGCTTTGCAAAGCACTTAACTGTGGGTTATATTAACTTCATTCCGTCCTCATCACTATATATACCTTAAAATGTTCTTTAATTTGATAAGAAAAATCCACATACGTGTGTCAGCTACAGCATGCAGGTATAAGGACAGACCTTGCAACTACTCCCAGGAGTTTTAACAACAATTAAGTAACTCCAACTTTCCACAAAATCAAATGTTTAAAAAAAAAACAAACTCACCTATAATGCCAACACTGTCTATTTCTTCGTCAGATAGCTCCATGTCCTCTACTTCACGGTTGTCATTCTCCCCAAGATTCTGCGTGTGTATGGGGGTTCCTCCTGGTGAGGACAGAGGGCTTGGAGCTGGTGGCTCTGCTTCATCATCCATAGCAGAACCATCAAGATCTGGATCGGGGTGGGCCAATTCCAGTCCATGAAAAGGGGACTCTGACCCTGTTGGAGATGGTGCATCTGCAGACGGTGAGGGGATGGGTGACTCATCCAGGTCTGGTAAGGCTGCCTTTAAAGCATCCAGCTTACGCTTCAGGTGGGACACCCGGTTAGCAAATGTTTGGTAGGCCTAAAGAAAACACACATAACTGTCCTTTAGCAGTCCATCAGTTATTTGGCTACTTTATGATTCATAAACTGGTAAATATTTGTTCGTCACATTCATTTCACACATCATTTCAACTCTAAACTGAATTAAAACAAAGACATCATATCAAATTCTGAAGTGAGAAATTTTATTGATTTTAAAAAATAAATACTTTGCTTTCCCATGCTTTATAATAAAAAAGAAACTTTGCACTCTGCCTTGCTACAGAGCCACTCTGTTGTAATACACAGAAAATTGTACATTTTCTTACTTAATCAAGAAATGCATCACACCACTGTGGATGCTAGCTTGCTATCTGAAAGCACACATTGGGACGGTACTATGATGCTCAAAGTGGTCAGAGTGGATGTGAAATGTTAGGCTAACATGGGAAACTTTCAGAGCACAACCACTTTGTGAACAGGGTCAGATATGTCTCTTATAAACTTAGCGAAAAACAAAGCGAGGAAATTAGTGTTTGGATTTTATTTATTGACATTAAATCTTTGACCATTGGAAAGCCAGTTTATTTTTCTATTAAATGGTGCAACATTTATAAGGATAATATGTTTTCTGTGGGATGAGCAGCAGTTAAGTATATGGGCTGTGCCCAGGAAAATCTTTTAAGCCAATCCCAAACAGGTTATTCTGCTACTGATTTTTGTTTGATGTCGTCTATTGGATTGAATGTTTGAAGTCTGAAGACACGAGAGAAATTGGCAAATAAATATTTTATTTGTTCAACAGAGGCCTCAGTAGCATGTGGACGAACCATACACAGCCACAACAGCCTGGAACCTCCTCCTCATACTGGTCACTAGCTTGAATTTGCCTTATAGGACAAGCCCCATCAAGATCAGTCAAACACGGCGTGCTTGGAGCAGATACCAACAGACCACTGTAGCAGAGTCGATGCTCACAGGTGCTGCTAACTAGATGCAAATCAGGCACCTGGAGTACCAGAAGCTCAAAACAAGGGCAATTAACAGAACAGGCTGTCATTGACAGAGAAGGTTTGGCTTGCTTTTCATGGGCGCAATCCACATACTGAACTCTGCTGTTCATCCTGCAAATGCATTTTCCTTACAAACATGGCTCCATAAAAAAGTGAAACAAACAGGTTTTCCAATGGTATAAGTTTCATTGTCAATAAGCATTGTTTCAACAAAGACATAATCAACCAAAATACAAGTTTCCTTACTTTTGGTGTAGTTTTGTCCAGATTCTAAGTCTTTTGATTTTTGAAAAATATTGTCTGTAGATTAACTATTTGTCCACATAGTCTTTCACAGCATGGGGAACTTGCATCCCCTTTCGTAACTACAGACTTTGTCTTTGATTTAGTTTGGCTTTTTTCTTTATTTTGGAGAACATTTAAATTAGATTAATTTAGTTTATTAGTTGCTCTCTTATTAAAGGGTTAGCGCACCCTAAAAGGTATTTTTTGAGCTGTAAACATAGTATTACTTAATTGTGATGAAAACCACCAATAATGTTGATAAAATTTGTCATTTTTTAATTTCTTAAAAAAAAAAAAAAAAAACAACGGGATTTTGTGGGTCAAAAATGGCTCATAACGCCCCCTACAGGGTAAAACCAGGTTTTGTTTTTTGTGATGTTAAGCTGGACTTGGTGCTTCTCTGTCATGAGAAATTTTTAAAAACCTCACTCCCCCCTCCATCTAGATGCAAATAGGCAGATCCTCACCTTGCAGACATAGAAAAGCTGAGCCCACCAACTCATATGAAGGGATGTGAACTTATATGATGTAGATCTTCTAGTTTCGACTTCTATTCTTTCATATAGTTTCTGATGAAATAATCCTGCAATGGGGTGGATTTGTGCTTTCGAGGGGTGTAAAAGCAACACCGGACTTCATTCCTTCCCTGCTGATTTTCATCAGGCGCCAGACAGCAGTTCAAAACTTACAGCGGCTCTTCCGGCAGCTGCTCCAACCTGCAGCGAGCTGCCACATCGTTTCAGAGTCTGCAGAAGCTGTTGACAGGCCAGCGCAACAGCGCTAACGGTTCAGACTGATACAGTTCAGGACCACCTTCTTCTTGTGTAGCTGAGGGGATTCTGGAGGAGAAAGTCTTCCACCTCAAAGACCACTCAGTGGCGTAGGTGCTTTGTGAATCTTACTTTCCATTTATATAGTGGCCGCTTAGCTGCTGTTTGTCATTCAATCATTTCTGCCTGTGTTTTCCCGACCCGCCCACTCTCCTCCCATGATCACCCCACATCGCTAGTTCAAAACCTGCAGCACAGTGACCCTCCAGGACCAACTTTGGACACCCTTGGTTTGAATTATTCACAAATGATGGCAATCTATTCTCAGTATCCCAAAATTATTGAAAACATAATGAAATCCTGTGTTTTCAATTTGGATTTTTGTGTTTGACCCTTCTATAACAAATTACATAAGCACACCTTTGCCATGTGTTTTAACTTACTGCAAATGGAAAAACAACATGCAAGTTATGTTAAAGTTAGTGAAATACAATAAACTGATGCAACATTAGCTTCACCTTTGTCGCTGAACGCAAAAAGTGTGTTGCATTAACATTTTTAGACAGAGTATTGTATCTTTAGTTTAATATGTATTAGCATGAGGGCAATAATTTATCCCAAACAAATGTTCGAGTTCTCAAATATTTGTTTTATGTGTGTAATTTCTTTTGAAACTGAGAACCAAAGGGTCTCAATGAACAGAAAATCTTTACATTTTCTGAGGCTTCTTAAAACAAAGTCTTAGATCATAGTGGGTTAAACAAACATCCTAAATTTTAATCTTTTTATACTTACATTAGCAACAATCTTCACCTCCTTATACTGCATCTCATAGAAGATATCTGCATTGCTGAGCGCTTCCATAAGTGGAGGGCCTGTTTTACTTTGTTTTTCAAAGAACTTTACAAACTCGTGCAGCTGTGCACTTCCCTCCTCAAAGTCCCGGGAGAACTTCTTTCCTCCTGCTTTATCTGTAAGAACCAAGCATGTGAAAATAAACTTAGAAGGACTGTGCGAAAGAGAAAAATACACAGAACAAATACTTCACTAATGCTTTTGTGTATAACATTAAGTTTGACAGTACAGCAGTAAAAGATTAATGGCATCAGGCACCTTTGAGTTTCTTGAGAGCATCAGAACTGAAGATGTCAACCCTCATAGCAGCCAGTTGTTTCTCTCTGAGGTCAACCTCCTCCAGAGATCTCTTGTACTTGGACAGCTGCTCCATCAGTGCCTGGGGCTGAAGCAGAGGGAAAGTCAGTCTTGTCAGATCAAAACAATATTTGTATAAAGGAAGCAAAGATGGCTGGCTTGTCTGCTACTGTGTAAATGTTGCAGTTTAGTTAGGGGGTATTTAAAGTCATGCTTACCACAAACTCAGCAACAACCTTAGACCGTAGATCTGCTTTAGACTCAACAGGAGCTTTAAAATAATTGGATAATAATATAATGTAATTGGTAAAGTATAATAATCCACATGCACATTTGGAGCATTCAGTTCTGTATGAAAACACTTTTTTTTTTAATGACAAATGTTTTAAAGGCTTTGTAAAATAAAGCTAGATGATAACAGAGCAGCACACTGTATCTGAACATGAAGCAAAGTTGAGTGTTGGGTTTATTTATAAAAAAGTTAAAAAAAAAAAAGATAACACACTCACTTTTTTGCTCTGGAGGTGGGGAATCCTCTTTGACTAAGATATTTCTCAGTTCAGCAATAAGTGTCCCTGAATACACATCCCTCTCCTCCCAGATGGACAGAATCCTTTCCACGGATTTAATCACTTTTGAGTCACTCTCGTGGCTGAAAAAAAAGGAAATTTGACAGCAAGATTAAAACATAGGACAGTTGTAAGTATAGTTGCTCTGTTAAAGTGAAACATAAAAAAAAAAATCACTAGCTGACAAAGTAAATAAGGACTATCCAACTTCTCTTCTGAAAGTCAAATCTCTAGAAAGTACTTACTTGACCAGCAAGAAAGCATCTGAAAGCACCTCAGCAAACGCTGTACGGTATACAATGGCGTTTTTCCTTTTGCAGTTCTGAATGATATCGTTGGCAAGGTACAAGAGATTGAGTCTGTGTGAGGGGTCAGCTGTTGGAGAAGAAAGAAATTCCTGTTAGTTTATAGTCCAAATAACCTCAGACTCATCTCTTTAAACTGGATGTAATACTGATCTCTAAACATCATCCATACCAAATAATATGAGCTATCAAATTTTAACCTTAACAGTTTAGAAACTAGTTCTGTCATAAGTCAAAGACCATGCAAAGATTTTGAGATCAATCAAAAAAGGTAAAGAAAAAGTATTTTAAGATATAAAAGGTAGTAAAATGTAATACTTAAGTTATTAAATGTTAAATTTAAGTATGAAAGTTGGGTTGAAAGCTGAAATTTTAATGTGATTTTTGGCTTATTATTAATATTTTATCTGTATTTATTTGACAATGTATTAAAGTTAAACAGTTATATATTAATGTAAAACTATTTGTATCAGTAGCTATAGAAGATGTTTGCAGCTGTTCTTTTTTCTCAGGACTATTTCTGTTCAAAACACCATTGTGATGTGGCAATTTAAAAAAATAATACAGAGAGCATTTATCCCAGTGTACAGACTTTCTAGTTTTGCTACTTCAGCAAGACTGTGTTCAGCACCTTAAGGTTATACCATGAATGTGCATGCTTTTCAGATTTCATTATAGATCTCAATCTTTTTGAAACAACAAATGACTCACTGAAATGGACAATTTGCACAAACCACTATCATATTAAACCATCAACAGATAAAGCATCTCACACAACCATCCAAATCTTTATTCTGTATGCTCAATTTTGAAAGCACTTTAAAACAACAATTTATTTTTAGATTATACACACAGAGAGTATCATTTAAAATAATTTGATAGTGGTGCCAATATTATATAAGGATAAAATCAATATTGTCTGCCTGGTTTTACTGACTGAGTATACCACTTCCCAGAAAACCCTTTATGGAAACCTCAATATTGCATATTGCATTCAAATCATGAATAAATAAGTAAGTAACTAACTAACTACATAGGTAGGTAGGTGCAGAACTAAGAATAAAGCCAAACATCTTGTGGGCAGTTTAGGTTTCAGCAATCTTAAAAACTGTACTAGAAACATACTATAATTTATAAAGTACCAACCAGAATTACAGATCCAACATAAATGTAAAGCACAACACATTATTAAACAAGAGGATCACACATTACACACTACCAGTCAGAAGTTTGGACATACTTTCACATCGGATTTAATAAGTTTCTGCTACATTGTACATGATCATGGCATACCACCATGGCTACTTTTAATCACATAAGCACATGTTCTAGTTTAGACTTTGATATTTTTTTAGTGATGTCCTGGAGGGAGGGGGGGCTCAGTTATTGATCATCATCTCCAGATTTTGCATGTTTTAAATAAAAACAAAAATACCACATACTGGATATCACGGGATGATAATTTAATAATACATATCAATCGATAGACGTGTGGTGCGATAGGAAAAAAGGGTCAATAATAATAATTTCAATAGAAAAACACAGTTTCCCTTCCTTTGTCATTCTAGCCTATCATTTAGCTTAATATTACAGTCATTACTTCCTCCCAACCAATCACAAACACAGACCAGGCACGCTCCTCTCAAACCATAAGCCTAGTCCTGCCAGTTTCTGAGCTATCCAACGGCCAATTTCCACCGTGTCCATGTGCACCATGTTCCGGCTGTTCCGCGTTTTTTTTTCTTAAAGCGTTATCGCGTTTACGCATTAGTTAACGTCAATAAATTTTTTTAAACGTGCATTAATGCAGGTTTTTTTTTTTGTTGTTTTTGTCTAATTGTGTTTGGTGCTCATAGAAATGGTTTCACTGAGCTGTTAGCTGAGATTCTGGATTTTCTGTGGATACCTCAGATGTATATAGTTACATCTACAGACCTGACATTACACTCGTAAAACTGTAACCCCTTAACTCCTGGTAGTGGAGGGTGCAGGCGCAAGGGGTGAAGCTAAACAGTCAAGCTAAGAATGCAAATTTAGAAAATTTATAGGCAAGAAAACTGGAAAATGAACTACAAAAAGTGCATGGATGGAAGTTGTTGTGCATATTGTGAATATTTATCTCTCCTCACCATCTATAAGCTGTTAGATTCTAATCCTGCTTTCTGTCTGTTCACCTAATGGCTGATATTGATCAGACATTATTCCTTCTTAGTTTAGAAGGTAGCAGCTACACGCAGCTTTAAATTAATCCTACTGATTTTTACCTTTAAGTTAGTAAATCCTGAAATGTCCATCCTTCTTTCTCATAAATATTTGATTTTATATTAGGGCCGTCAAAAATAATGCATTAATGGTGGTAAATAATTTATTTTTAGCGCAATTAACCCATGCGAGGCATCACAAGCCCCATACATCCGTCATTTGTAATGACGCGAGACAGAAGATGGCGAGATGGAAAAGACGAGCAGCATTTCTTTTTTTTTGTGTCTTTTTTTTTTTACTTTTCTTGCATTTTAAACCAAACTGTCTCCTCTAGTGGCTCTCTGGTCGTCTCTGTTTGTGGAGCAGATGCTTCCTTCTTCTCCTCTCAGGCTGTTCCGTAAATCATGATGGCGTCGGTGATCAACTGATCGGCTTTTCTCTCCTGTTGCGTTTGTTTATGGTTCAGATGAGAAGGAGGAAACTAGCGGTTCCTGGTTCACACTGTCAAGTTTGTTTTGGCAGGACCCTTTTCAAACACAGTAGTTGGCTGGAGGTAGCCAGGGTTTATGTTTCAGATATGCAGGGGAGGGTCTAAAAAAGTTTTGATTGTTTTTTAGGTTTAGATTTTATGAAATATTGAACTGATTATTCTTAACTAAAGTGATCATCTAATGTAAAAAAGTGAAGAAAAGCTTGTAAAACAAACAGCCAATGACATAGTTTTATCAACAGTTGTTTACTGGGTGATGCTGCTGTTGGACTTCTATCACTGCTGCACAAACACTTTAATGATAAAAGGAAAAACGTGTTTTAATCCAAGAGCCACATGTTGCAGACCTCTGATTTAGTGCTTGAAAACCAAAAATTTACTGCATTTTCTTCATATAGCAGTAGACCTTATTTTAGATGAAAAAGGACATTTGCATGTAACAATGCGATTAATTGCAACATTTCATGTGTTTAAAAATTTTAATTGTTGCCCAGCACTAATTATATAACAAATAAAAAGCATGACCAACTCAAAGAAGCATGGGTCACTATCGTGACAAATAGCGTTAAACTAAAACTAGGGCGGGGTGATAGGGCCTATAACTGATATCCTGATATGTTTTTTGCTTTATCCAGATACACGATATACATCTTGATGTTTTAAAATCTCCTCTAAAACACTGTAAATTGTGAATTTAACATTATCCGGCATAAATAGACACAAGTAGGATTTAAGTAAACTCTGCTAAATTTAACTTCATTGTGAACCAGTGTTTCCCTGACCAATATATTACGGGGGCACCCCAACCCCCTAACATCAACCCTGGCCACCCATAGAAAACCAAGTTTATTTTATTTTCTATAATTACTTTATTAATATCTTATATAATGTTTCGTTCAATTATTCTATATTTAAATATGTTATTTAGGTTTTTTCTATTTTGCACCAGATCACAACGGAAGTAATCTAGGGTTCCCTTTCACTAGAACGGGTTTATATTTTTTCCTTTAATCATGAAAAACGAAACAGTTTTATCCTTCATCTTTTCTTTTTTTTTTTTTCTTTATCTTTCTCTCATGTTGCAGTTATGTCACGTCATGTCACTACATGCCGAGTACACACACACACACACATACAGGTGAGTCGCACTTTTATCAGCAGACTTTGGAAATAGTCGCATCAATCACCTAAAAAACGGACAGAAATAAGTGCTTCAATAATAACGTCTGATTTTGTTCATCACTAAGAGCAGCTAGAGGAGGTAAAGCAGGTGGAGGGGTTTACCTTCTCTAAGAACTTTGTGTCATTCGGGAAACATGCACAGCTAAACAGTCTCCTTGTCACTGTCATTTCTGAGGTGGCTTAAAATGGGATGTCCCGCATTTAGTTTGTACCTCTTAACACTTGTAAACTAGCTAGATAGCTACCTGCATGCTGGTCCATGCTTCTTTCTGTTTCCCCTGAAACAACAACACGCATGTTGACAGTGGTGAGGACTGAATGGAGTCAGAGCATCTAATACTAATTTAATCAACAGTATAGGTGGTTTTCATCACAATCAAGCAATACTATGTTGTTTACAGCACAAAAAAACACATTTTAGGGTGCACTACTTCTTAAAGAATATATCAGCTCTGGTCAGTTATGTTTATTTTGAAAAGGTCTACAATCGGTCAATCGGCCGGCTGATCAATCGGTCGGGTTCTAAAAAAAATGTATAGATAAAAATTCTATTTACAATATACTCTTTGCAATATACAATTAACAAATAAGTATTCACGTAAAAATATGATTAATGAGACAATATGGGATACATCAAAAACAGAAGTACGGTAGTGCATGAAGGGAAAAATAAAACAACAAAACAAAAGAAATCAAGTGCTCTCAGTCTGGCTGCAAAACTGTGCCATTTAATAAAGTTACATTACATGTTTGCCTTACATAAATAATTTATTTATAAAAGTTTTAGAGTTCCAGGAAACCCTGGAAAGTGTATTCAAACTTTTGACTGGTACTGTATGTTCACTGACAGTAAGAGATACCTACACAAATCACCCAGTCTATCTGAACGCATGTAAAACCAAAGCCAAAATCTTTACACTGCTGCTGCTTTTTATTGAGTTCCTGTATAACATCAGGTAGGGGATAAAAGTCCTTATTTCTTACTCAAAGAAACTGTCTGAAGCAGCATCTTTGTGATGGCAGCACGAAAGCAAAAGGTGTATCTTTGATATTGTTTCATTCCTACAGACTAGCGCAAAAAAACAAAAGATTTTAGTTTTTATTTTTAAAAGTAAATCAACTGCTGCATTTCAGTATCATACTGGCACCTAAGCTTGCAAAGTAACCAGCAGAATAAAAGGATGAAAGCGTAATACTCTAGGGTCACTCAACACAAATTAAAACTTTAACGCAAAACACAGTAACATAAATAAGCCGAAGTTAACTGGAAACATAAGCAGAATAGGTTGTAAACTGGTGTAAGAATAAAGCTTACGTAAACTGAGTTAAGCCAACAGTGAGGACCTAAAGCCAATGATCAGAGGTACACCCGAAAACAAAATTCAAAATTAAACAAGCATACTACAATATGGTGAAGAAACTATGGATGTAAGCACTTGGCTCTTTGATGTTTCCAGCATGTAATAAAATAGATTCAGTCATAATAACAGACTGAATCACCAGAAACAACTTGTATTGTGAAAATTGTAGACAAAACAACCCTGATAATTTCCCAAAGAACAATACAGCCCTTCAACAGTGTCAAACAAAAACAAGGCATTTCATATACAATGACAAACAGGAAAAAGAGGATGGTCCAAAATTTTGTGTGGCAGAATATTAAAAAGTTTAATAATTAACCTAAACAATTTTCACAGTAGTGACTAAAACAGGTATGTTTGTTAAATGTTAAATAATGAAGATTGACCAGGGAAATCTGTTGATGTCAGCCTCTTCCAACTCAAGCTACCTCTTAACCAATCAGTTTTTGGCTAACAAGATCGCATCATTTCTGAGAGCTACACACCGTTAGGTTTTTGTTTGTTTGTCTGGGTTGATAAAATACAAAATATTTTTCACTCCACTGAGAGCGACAGACGGAAACATTTATGCAAGCATAAGCGGGCCCTTATATGAGGAGAATGAGGGTCTTCCCCATCAACTACAGCAAGGATTCCTTAAGAATCTGCAACAGCTGCTGTTCCCGTTTGCTGTTGTGTGCTGGACAAGAACAACAGAAACCAAACTGACATACATGACCAGCAGCTCTGTGGGAATGAAGCTGGATTATCCGGCAGTGGTTGCAGCAATCACAATTATGGAACATAATTTACATCACTGAATTATTCAATTGTCCTTTATTCTCTAAAATTGATGCTATCATTATAATAGTATAATATTATAGTATAGAGCTCTCACTTCAAAAGGTATTTCATAGACTGTGCATCGGCTCAACCAAAAGCCTGTGTGATGTAAATTTTATCATCCCCACTAAACTGCAAGGGTCTACACCACCTTACAGTTGACCATGCTGCCCAAATATTTTTTCCTTAATTCACCGATTAAGAATGTGATTTGATTAATTTCCATCCACAAAAACAACATAGCAGACAAGGAAAGCAAGGACCATCAGCACAACATGCAGGCTTGGACTGAGGAGAGACTTTATTCTGTTATTAATGCCTCTATATTGTCATAACCTCACAGGGTTCCAGACTGCGACCAAATGATCGCATTTTGCAACTAAAAAGTGAGACAGCGCGACCAAGACTGTGAATCATCGGGGAGGTGTATCTGTAGTGGTGTACGTGAGTGTGGTGCATGTGTGTGCGCAGTAGTGAGCCTGTGAACTTTCTCCCAGTTCCTTTCTCCAGTCTCTGCTACCTGATGATAGTGGGGCGACCTTGGGAGCTGATCCAGGAAAAGTCCACCGCCCGAGAGGAGGGTGTGGGGAGGGTGGGGGAACTGAGCATCAGTCAACATAACGTTCCATGAGAACCTTATAACCAGCCATCCAGGCCAGTACAGGGAGCCAAATTAGATAACAGCATTTGTTTTAGTTTCAGGCCAGAGCTGTTTCGTCTGCCTTGAGTCTCTCAGTGGTCCCACTGGCGACTCTAAATCATCCGAATTTGTGGGTCAATTTCCATCCAGCCGAGCCGACAACTTCTCCAAGTTGGTGTCCACCCTGCGTACGAGCTCCGGAATCGCAACCAGCTGGCCATTCTGAGCTAGGATAGCCTCCAGTTTACGATTAAGCTCCTGCAGCCAATGTGCGTGTGAGCGGGGACGAACGACCACTGATTGGCTTTTATATGTGGAAAGAGACGGGTCTTGGGGGGGGGATTTATTATTCCTCAGTGTTGCAAACTTAGTGACTTTGTGGCTATACTTAGCAAGTTTCAGACCCCTCTAGCGACTACTTTTAAAAAAAGGGACTAACGACAAATCTAGCAACTTTTTCTGGTATAATTGGAGACTTTTGAAGACTGACGTGAATGAACGTAGTTTGCTCTTCCCAGAGCCTGAGCAGCACACAGCTCACAGCTGCATTCAGAGCAGACAACGTTCACCTCTATTTCATGACCAGGCTGAAAATGAAACATACAAAGCTGCTCCTGGAGGATCCTGCACTGGCTTACCGTCAGAGTAATGTCTACTAATGAAGAGTGTGAACAAAAATATGTTGTGATGTTCCAATGCTCCAGACTCCTAACTAAAAAACAAAATACACTAAAAAACTGAACTAAAAATTAAGAAATTTTGACAGAATTATTATTTGATTGATTGATTGACTGATTGATGTTCCAATCAGTTTTAGGTTGTCTTATCAATTTTTGCCTTTCCCACGACATTCCTCTTTATAGCAGCATCCATTACAACTATATTTACTAGGCTGACTATGCTAATTACGACTTCTAGCGACTTTCAGGACAGCCAATAGCTACTGTTCTTACTGAGGAGTTGGGAACAGTGGCTGGAGAGGAGGATCAGTCCCTGAAGCTGTTTATTGCCAGGAACTACATGGACAAGTCATACCATGCCCTATGGAGGATGATGGTGACAAAGTTGCCGTTCTATTTCGACTACAAAGTGAAAATTAAATCAAATCATCAAATCTGATTTGATTTGACAAGTTCTATGTGTACTTGTTTTGTATTAGTGCAGCCAGTAAGATGTGTTTTTTTAATGTTATGTCAACTGCTGCACAAATGATGTGAATTGTAAACATTGTAATTTCTGAATTTATCGTTCAAGTATTTATCACTAATACAGTGAAAATGAGAGGAACTGTGAATATTTGTTTTGCAAGGCGATTTCAGTGTGTGCCCCTAAATTTTCTGCTTGCGCTCCTAAAAGTTTAAGTTAGGGGCCACTGTGCTCCTCGTAAAAAAAGTCAGTCTGGAGCCCTGCCTCACACCCTCTATTGGTAGTTTCATAAGCTCAAAACATAATTTCCATCTCTAAATGTAGAACACTATACCTACATAATAATAATTTAAGTATTGTTTAATGACAGATTGCTGTTTTAAATACATCAAACAAAATAAAAAACAATCTAACCCAGTGAGGCAGCAGTAGACAAACTTCTGTATTATGTGAGGTAAAAACCCTTTTGGACAGGAATGAAAAAAATACAAGAATAATAATACAAGAAGGCTGGAATTAAATATCTTTTAGGCATTTTAAACTTATAATTTTAAAGCTATATGGTGAACTATAAACAAATTTAATTCTTTTCTCAAACTTTATTCACCGTTTTGCTCTTGCTTTCATAAAAATAGGCTCTTAACTAAAAAAAAAAGTTAATGCTGGCAGTAGGAAAAGTAGTTATTGGCTGTCCTAACATGGGCCTTCAGAAACACTAACACTATTTAATTGCAGACTAAGAGGCAAAACCTACAGAGCAAAACATCTCTGACATAAAAACATGATGACCACTCCTTGACAAAAGTAAGCAGACACAGATACAAAAAACCAAACAAACAAAAGGCTCATTTATGCTCCCTTATGTAAGTCCTTGTTTTCATTCACCATTGTGGATTACATTCACTTGTAAAGTATTTTGCAGCGTATTACTGCTCACATTAGCAGCTAACACTGAGACCACTAGCAGTTCACGCTAGGACCTCTTACATTTTAGGTTCAACACACGGGAGGTGACGTCACTCCTCTATTCATTTCTTATGGAACTTGCACGATGGGGCGAAAATCGCTGGCCTCTTCCACCCAAGCGACAGGCGACATTTGTGCATGTGAAATGTTGCACTCGTTCACATAGAAGTGCACATAGGGGCTTGCGACGCGACACAAGAAAATAGAAAAATATAAAATTTTTGTCGCTGTCGCATGCCACTACAACCAGCAGGCAAGGGGCTTCACTGATTCACCAATGAGCTGAGAGCGGGCTAGACAGTGCAGTCTGCAAACACTTTCAACATGGAGGAACACATCATTTTAACTGTGTCTGACTATCCCATACTTTACCATACTTCATGCAAAGATTAGAGATGTAAATAAAAAGGCGGCTGCATGGTGCCAGGGTGAATTTGTCTGAACGTAGGTCCTGGATTTATCTGGATCAGCCTTGAGGTCTGCCATCAAACGATGACATTTACCAAGCTGTTTGTTGTTTGCAAAATAGGATGAACCCAGGGTAGTCCTTTTCTTCTGTACAATAGAGTCAACAGCAAGATTTCTGTCAATAAGATTAAAATCTTTTGACTCTTCATCCTTCATGCCTTGTCTGTCACAGACTCCTTTGAAAGTTCCCATTTCAAAATTCTCTCTAATATCATAACCAATCAAATTTCTTAGAGAACAGCAATCCGAGAGTGCGATACGAAACACTGCTGCCATCGCTGCTGTTTGTTGTGTCCTGTGTGTTGGGGTTCACCAGGCTTGGTGAAGAGTGTCGCCTGTCGCTGGTTGCTGCCCTTGTGTCGAGCCCATAACAGCTAGTGCTAAGAATGCGGGTGCGCCCACGTTCCACAACAGGAAGTGATGTCACCACACACGTATGTCCTTTAAAATTATACGACAAGGTAATTTAAAGCCACATTTGCTCTAGAACAGGTTTACACTTCGCCCTTCAAAAAGTAAACAGTCTGATGCTATTTATCTGATTTACATGACGCCGTGTCATAGCTGCATCTGCTCTCTGTGTCCATGGCCGTGAGCACACACACACAGGTTTACGTCAGAGGACAGAGTGCACCCATCAGAAAACATGTCAACCAAATAAAAACCAGACAAAAATATTAGTTTTTACCAAAGTCTCTCAAGCAGGTGAGAAGCAGTTGGAGTATATATCCTGTTATGCCAATAGCAGTGAGGTGGATTTATATTTGCGCTGCGTCACCGTTGCCACTGCGTAGCTCCACAGGGGCCCGACGCACACCTCTTCCAGGCCTGAGGTGCATCCCTGCTATGCAGACAGTTCCGAAGATGTATTCCCTTATGATTGGTCAATTTGGGATTACGAGTTTCCGGATTTCTGGATCTTTAAGCTGAATTTGTGTAGTAACCGCCATTTTTAAAAACAACACCCAGTGGATCAAGTTTATGAGAGGCTGATCAAATTATTTCTTTGTTTTCTTCCACAAACTAATAAAGACACTGAAACATACTGGACATCATTGTTGTTTTAAAACTGAAAATACGTACCGGAACTTAAGTGAACCATCAAAAGAACTCTGACCTGGTGAGTTTAGCAGCTGATACCACCCTTGCCGCCAACTTCTGACTAGGAGGAGAAACTGCAACACGCCACCAAATTCATGTTTACCTACGCTCGAGTGCGAGAGCACACTAACCAGCATCAGCTACGCCGTAACCGACCACCAGCAGAGACCGCGCGAGTATAAATCCAGCTTCACAGTCGTCACGGGAGTGGGTTTTTGTTTTTCTCCCTCATCACAGCATTTCTGGCTCTAGGAAAACACTGTATTGTTATGGTATTTCAGAAATGCATGTAGATCTGTCAGATCAGATTATTACAGTAATCTAATTACTTCCAGACAACTGATTTTGATTGTCAAGTAAATACATTGTGTTTTGTAAAAATAGTTATGAGAATGTCTTAAATATTCAAGAAAAAGAGATGGTGTTAACACAATTAGCTGTAAATAAATCTATATCAATACAGATTTAATCAAATCAAAATAAGCTGTAATGAACAGAATCGATTGAGGAAATTAGTGACAATACCCTGTCCTAGTAGCGACTCCAGTTAATTCTAAATTACTTGATTTGATTACTTAATATAAATGTTCAGCTTCTCTGGCAACAAGTTTATTAAAATTTTACATATAACTATACAAATCAATTATCATCTGCTGAAATCCATGTTAATTTGCTAACATATCCAGAACAGAAATCTGTTTACTGGATAAGCCGTTGAGCGGATACGTTCCTGACATATTAGAATAAAGGGTCTTCACAAAATCGATTTTTAATTTTCTTTTTTTCTAGCTTAAAAACAACACATTACTTTTAACAATTTTTTAACTATTAAAAATAGTATACAAAAGGCAAAGTTCTATATGTGTAAATGGGACTGAGTGTAACCTTTCCAGTTAAACTCATTTTAGCATAAGGACTTAATAATAATTTTCCATTACAATTTTCATGTGAACATTAAACTACTTTTTATTCTCTTTGTAATGTATGCCCTTGACTTGTTAAAGTGCCCAGGGTAAAGACTTGTTCTTTGCTCTCGAGTTATCATTTAAATATTTTGCACAAACAAAAACCAGATGGCCTTGGGCCCTCTGTAGATTAGCAAGACTATAACATTTTGTTGTAACACCACTTTATCAAGTTGATTTGCACTTTGTGAGAAGGGGTGTACAGAAAAAAATCTGTTTGAAAATCATATTTTCTCTCAAATACCATTTAGCCAATAAAGTTAATTTACTAATATAATTCTGTCCTCTAGCGGTTTAATTTCATATAAAGAGTGGGTGATTAAATTGTCTATATTCTGTGTAACTGCATTGCTCGACATCCCCACACGATCATTACAGAGGCAGACTCCTTGCTAAGCGTGGACGAGCACACGTTTTATATTCCACCGTTTTCCGGGTCTCAAGCTAACTCAAATGTACCATATGGAAGAGAAAATGTAATAAATCTCGTAACTTTGACTACTGGATTATTATAACCGCACAAGTTCACTCCTACAGTTAAGACAGAAGCAGCAGTTCAGCAGGTAAGTAAATCGACTTACATTTCTTCAAACACTTTAGCCAGTGTCGCACAATGAGACTGTGGTATTTCTTGTTGTCGATGCACCACGTTGACAGTCCTTGAATAGAATCCATGGTGTTGGTCACACTTCGAAATTTCTTTTCTAATGTAGACTCCAGAGAGCCACCAAAAGCGGCTCCTGCTCCCGCTGCCATGTCCAGATGAGCTCGCGCTGCGCTCTATCATTACAAGATGAAGTTAGCCGAAACCTGCACTTAGCTTAGCATGCTAGCTTAACGTAAAACAGAAATCTTCGTATTCAGCAGCCACCCAGCTTCCACTTCAGTGTTAAATTTTAGCTTTTCAGTTTTCAGGTCCCCTTTTGAATTTACCAGCTATCCCACGTGAGACTATGACGCAGCGTCGTGCTAATATCAATTACCAGTTGTGGTTAAAACTTAGCGCCCTGCGACATCATTTAGCTGTGTTTACTCGTTGATGAAAACGGTGATGATCACTTCCGCAAATATGGCGTAGTTATAGCGCCACCGAGCGTCGCGGATGATTGTTAATGTTCACTATATTGCAATGTTTGAATTTTCTTCTGCTTCATATGATTGACCTTATTACACAGTCTTTCGTATTTGATTTTTGTTATGTGTATTTATGCTCACTAAAAATTCAATAAAAATGTTTTTTAAAAAAAGGTTATTCAAAGTTTCCCATCACACAGTAGCGCCATCTGCTGCACGTTGCGGTTATCGGTTGGGTCGGTAAGCTGCACGTGCATTTGTAGCAATGTCTTTACGGGTAATGTCTAATGGTAGCACATGGACAAAGATTCTTTGATAGTTTAATAAAAAGAAACTTGGAAACAGCGATTCAGTCTTTTAAAAAGTTGGGATTTTGTGTAAAATGTAAATAAAAACAGAATGTAGTCATTTGTTTCTAAACGAGCTTCAGATTCATCCAGTTTTGGTCTGTGGCTTTATCCTGTGCACATTAAGATTCCTCCTAAAACTTCGAATATTTTATGATGTTATACATTATAGATGGATGTCTTCACATTTTAATTCAGACAGGAATATTTTCATGCAACTGTTGTACAATTTGTAGACGTCATTTGTCGCAGATTTGGGAACGTCTGCCATCTTTACATTTTAGAGGCTCTGCTTCCCTGAAATGCTCTTTTTATACTCAGTTACTGTTAGTTGTCAAATTTTCCTCCTTTTTTTCAGCCTTTTGTTTACCCTGTTCCTACTTTTTACATTTTTGCTATCTGTTGCTGCCATCAAATTAAAAGTGAGTAGATATTTAATTATTGTTGCTTTTATTTAATTGCATTTCATTAGTATTTTCCATGAAATGATAAAACTTCTGTTTCAACATCTGATATGTTCTTTATTTTCTATGGGGAATAAAATATAGGTTAATAAGATTTGCAAATCATAAATTTTTTATGTACATTTTACAAGGCATCCCAGCTTTTTTAAATTAGGCATTGATTACTAATGCTTTGTGGCTGACTAAACAGCTCTGTATGCTGCTGTGTGCTTTAGCTTACATTCAATCTTTAGGTGACACACTGGCTAAAAACATGAAATTACATAAACTGTGAAGTATAGGCTATAATGTTAAAGCAAGAAGCTATAAATGCTTTCCATACATATTTCACATGAAAATGTACTAGTAGTGTATTTCATTATAAAAATTCACCAAACTGTATTTTTTGTAAATCATCTCATTTTAATGTATAAAATATCTGCATTTATCAATCATCAGTGATGACATCTGAAGAAATGAAGAGATTAAAAACAAGACAATCTGTACAAACACAATTGTAGAAAACAAATATTACTCCTATATTATAAATGAGGAGTTTTATTCAGCACATTTAAAGTGAACTGTAGGACTTTACATTAAATTACAGAAACAAACATTACACTACAGTATTGCTTTCTGCCTTTTGCTTACAATTCCCATTTTCAATAACAGAATAATCTCAGAAGTCAATAATGACAAAGCCTGAGAAACATCTACACAGAAGCACATTTGGTTTGCAATGACACGTCTGGTGAAATGATGATTATTTTTAAAACCATCATTAAATAAATAGTAGACTTCTCGAATAATTCTTTTGTGTAATTTATAGTCAGGCAAACATCTCATCTTTGTGTTTCTAAGTAAGGCTGACTTGTGATAAATCACCACAAATGAGATGCCATTCAACATGAATGATACCCGAATTAAAATATACTGGTACAAACCCCAAATGGTATAAAAGGAAAAAAAAATGTTTAGGAATGGAAACAGCTGAGTTTATCTCATCTCCAAGATATTTCATATTGCTGAGACAACAGTAAAGCACATACAGTGTTGCAAATTTAATAACAGCAATTCAGTGTCCCAAAAATGTCTTAAAGGTCTTTGTCTTCATTGTGACACACTGTATTTGGAACTTTTATAAATAGCAAGCCTGGTAATAAGCTATACTTATTCTCAATTCCTTAATTGTTCTTTCACAGCATAGTCCACAAATAACTGTTGTCTATAAAAGTCTCTAATTGAAATACTTGTCAAGTTCTTATCTCAAAGTTAATGCAGTAAGCTGATGGGATCTAAAATGTCAAGTAATGCTTTTATAAGCAAAAATAATTCTTTGATATTCACAAATGTGTAAAACTGGCATACATTACCTTTTAAATTAAATAGCGTAATACAACATTTGACAAAACTTCTTTCAACTAAAAACATGGTGATGATGTTTACTACGAGTAACATTCAACCAAGAATTTTCCAATTGCTCATCCAACTCAACAATGTATGCAAATTTATCATTTTTGTTTTAAATGCGTTAAGGTAAAAGCAAAGATGGTGCGTATGTTTGTTGCTCTCTAAAAAAATAAATTAACAAAAAAAAAGTGACAATAGTGTAAGCTGTGAACAATGTAATGCGAAAGAGTTTTGTGTGGCACATTCTGGCAGCAGCTACATGTACCTACTCCATCACATGCTACAACCAGTCAGCTGACAAAGCTTGACTTAATTCCACTTTTAGTCATTTTTCCTCATTATAGCAATATTTCTCCCCTTTCACAGTGATTAGCGAGGGTCAAGGTGAAGGTGTGATTTGTCTGTCAGCAAAATTACACAAAGACTACCTTCATTTGACAAAACTTGGTGGAGATGAAACATGGGCAAAGGAAGAACTGAATAAAATTTTGCGTGGCTCGCGGTCACTTTCTTTCAAACTACAAAACAGAGTGCTGATTTTTAAAGAAAATAGACCCACTACAGGTAAGTGCTTTTTGTGTAAATGTGCAATGGCTGCAACTAATAATTATTTTAACAACACAATAAGCTGCAAATCTGACATTAAATTCATAAAATATACAAAAATAGTGATGACGCCCATCTTAAATTACTTTATATGATGAATAAAAACATTTTTAGCTTTAAACTACATAGTCAACGATTCTATGTGCTTTTTCACAATAACCAATGTCTTATATAGGTTTTTTTTTTTGTTTGTTTTTTTATTTTTACCAAAGGTATGAACTCCTATGCTGCAACGTTTGGGGCATTCTTTCATGATATGAAAAGATAAAAAAAATAAAAAAACACAAACTGCCTTAATGGATAACACATATAAAGTCATTTCAATGTCTTTTAACTTTGTTATGTACACAAAAGTGAACCTATTACAAACAATAGTCCTCCTTTTTAATACCTTATTTCATAATATAGTGCAAAAACATTTTAAAAACCATCTGATAGTTAGGGGTTAATGGGTGTCTTTCTGTGTTTCTCCTCCTCCGCTGTGTTGTGCCTTGCAGCCATCACAGACTGGCTCTACGCCTAACTTTATGCTTATGTAATCAAGTCCGCCCACTGCCTTTACTCTGGCTGGCACGCTGAAGCACCTCCATGTGAGAGCAAGGTCGGCTACCACCAGTTAAGGTGAGTCATTTGTAGTTATGACGTTGCTCGAAGACACTGAGCAGTCCTGTGTAACTGGACTGCCACGCGAGGCGAGCACAGAAATCTCGAGAGGCTTCTGCTCCTCATTTTCTCTCCTGCTGCATAAACATGAGGACCTGCCTAAAGAACCAACCCCGTCTGTAAACTTATCTCCAGATGAACAGTTGGCACCAGCTAGTTCAGCTGTTTCTTCCTCTGGTGTGTTTTGTATGTTATGTGATAAAGGAAGACATGTGGAAATGATCTTGTGTGAATTCGTAGCGCGGCAGCTCTGCTGTTTTCCATGTTGGTGGCAGTTCAGCTTGGTGGGGACGCTGCCAGCACCGTCAGGGTCTGTCCAGCTCAGTTTCCTCTTCTGCATTGGAAAAACAAAACCATAAATAACAACTGTAACACAGAGCCTGCATTCAATGTCTCTGAGAAAGAAATTAAAACTTTTCTTTACTCCCTCCCTATTTTATACTAGCTAAATAAACTTGCCATGCCCTCATAAGCAATCAAAGGTAAAATTAGCTAGAGGAGCTTAAGCATGAAGACTCACTACCATAAACTGAATATTGTAAACCTTTTTGTGCCATATTTTGCCATATAGTAACAAAGGTAAGATGCTACAAGCTCACCTTAACCGGCATGTGGAGCTGATTTTCACGTCGGTGTGGTGCAAGTTTAGGAGTGCTTCTCAGGTTTGGTGTGTCTGTAGACTTAAATGCCTCCCTAGGGAACCATGTTTTCAGCAGTATTTCTATCTGCATCAAATTCTGAAGGTATTTTTCACTGTAGGAAAAAAAAAAAGAATTAGGGAACAAAGATTAATATAGTTGGTTAGCAATAACAATCATATCCACATGTTTATTACTATTAATATGAAGTCACTTATAATGATCTTACCCCATTTCAGGTTTCTGCAGCATTCCCAGAATCCTCTGCAGTCTGTCTATGGCAACACTCTGCTGGAAACTGGTTAAACCTGTCAACATATCCCATCTGAGTGTCAAGCTAAATATTTGTACAAGGTTTACAGATACTTAATCGTAAAGATAGTGTTAAATATATAACTCAGCTACATACCTTTTTCAAATCTCCCAGTCTTTAATCCACGCAGAAGCTCAAGCAATGGATGGATAAACCTGTGTAAATCAGCACACTAAAAAAGAAATACAAAGTCAAGTGTTGCTTCTACCATTGAACTGCTTTTTTTCTAACAGAAAGACAGAGACAAAGACTATGCTGCTCACTTTCTGAGCAAAGGCCAGGTCCCCTGGTGTCGCCGATGATAACCTGAGTGTGGCAGCTCCGGGAGAAGAGGCTGGGTCAGGATGTTTAGCTTTATCAGGGCAAAATTCAGACTGGTCGTGCTTAGACTTTGAGTGCAGCTGATCTGCATGGTGTGGGAAGTCGAGGTAAACTCTCGAAATTGAGATTTCCTCATCAGCTGAGAGGGATCCTTTCATTCCACCATCTCCCTCACCCTCTGAGAAGATGTCTGTTTCATCCTCAGTCTGCTCGCTCTCACTCAGGATGAAGCTCGAGGTGGAGGGCAGCGAGTCGTATGATGGCCACTTGGAAGAACTGCCCAGTGAATTCATCTGCAAAGACAAGAATAATTGAAAACTGAGCTGCATTTAGGGATGACTGTCATAATTTACCGCACCTTACTTTATATTATCTGGGGTATAAATATGAAAAAAAAAAAATCAGTTTTATCATTGTTATAATTATTTAAAAGACACACTTGTTTGCTCCCCATTAAAAATGTAGAAGAGCAAATAATAAAAAAGGTAAACATAAACCTCTTAGGCTTTAATCATGAAGGTAACAACAACAAGGTTTTTGTGTTTTATTCAACACTAAGAACTTATTACATAAGAATGTGTTTTATATATATATATATATATATATATAGAGAGAGAGAGAGAGAGAGAGAGAGAGAGAGAGAGAGAGAGAGAGATGAAAAGTGTGAAAGAGTAAATGATTTAGAAAACTTTATTTAGTTTTCTCAACTATCCCCTCTTTTTGTTAGTTCAGAAAACCGTACATCTCCCATATGAGTAATTCAGTTTGACCACCTTACTGGTTGACATAGTTAAGCACAGCAACATGTCAAAAACAAATTGGCATCTGATTTGGTACATGCAAATCGTCTCACACGGTCCTGTGTAGATAAAGAAGTGCTAACATAAAAATAAAAATACAAAGTGAAAAACTACTGTCAGGATTATATAACCTAAGGGCAGAAGGAACTGGAGAATAATGGTTTGATTTCCCCAGATATGTTTCTTCAAAATAAATTCCTACCACAGTTTGATTAAACTATGCTGTCTGGTTTATTGACTCCAAACATGTCCATGAAGGCATGCCTGATCATTCAAAAGCTTTTCAAAAGTTTATTATAACTTAATTTGACATTTGAATGGAAACACAGCTAATGTCTGAACTAAACATTCTTGATTATTCTTATCTCTTGTGTTACCCTATGATTTCTGTTTTTCCCTGGCAGGGCAAAGCAAACTGACCAAATACAACACAAACACTAATTGAAGTAGCCTACATTTCAGGCTGTTTTAATTTATCTATGATACTAACCTGTACATTACAGCTACAACATGCAGATGTGTGTCTGCTAAACCAGTGTTTCTCAGTTCTGGTCCTCAGGGACCCCTGCCCTGCATGTTTTTAAGGTTTCTAACTCCAGCACACCTGATTCAGATTAACTGAACTGCTCATCAAGTTCTTTGTAAGCCTGTTTATGAGCCATTTATTTGTGTCAGTTGTGTCAAATGGAAACCTCTAAAACATACATGACTGGGGTCCCTGAGGACCAGGATTGAGAAACACTGTCCTAAACTGTACAAAGCATGAAAAGTAGTACAAACTTGGTAACATGCCATGACCTTTTCCCTGTTTTTCGAAAAATAAAAGTCCCTGCTCTGCTGAGTTTTGGATCTGCCAGTATCATCTTACCAGTGGGAGGTGAAGGACAAACTGTGCTGAGACACAGCAAAATCAACACAAGACAGCAAACACTGTGCTGCCAACAGGCAAGATCAGTTTTGGTTTATTTAAATTATTTGTTTTTTTCCTAAATTTTGGAAGGTTATTTTCTCACCCACAACTTCACAATGCTAACAGAAAAGGAGCATTAATGGAAACCTACTTATCGTTTTTGCCTATTCATTCATACATATGCTGTCAATCCTTTCTAATTCAGATTAACTTTCACAGATTCATAATCTAACCTATTCACAGCATCACTTCCTAGGCCCAACGGGCTGTTAACGTTTAGGCTGGATGGAAGCTTGTCTTCATAGCCTCCATGTTGGTTGAGTTTTCCTATGTTCACGATGCATAAGTTGCAAGCTAATTGACCACTTGATAATGAGTTTCGATTTCCTATTTTTTGCTAGCTTTTATCCAATGTTAAAGTACCTATAGAAAGGCTTGTAGCGTGCTATAATCATTCACAAGTTTCTTGTAAAAACAACAGCCAGGAAGCAATCCACGCTTTGGTAACACTGACTCTGCTCTGATTGGTTAGTTTTTCTGGCCTGAGCAGGCACCGCCCCCATCCTACTTCAGCTCTGCTGCTGTTTTATGCTTGAATTTATAATCAAGGTGGAGAAATGTCAAAATGTAAGGCAGCATTTTACTGTACACAAAAATATTGTACAACTCTGATGCAGTTTGAATGAGGCATTTTATGCCCTGTCCAAAGAAATGACACATTTGAGGGTGGGTTCACACATAACAGGTTTAGTTATGTTAAAATACACTGATGTGATTGTGCCCTGTGATGGGCTGCTGACTTGTCCAGGGTGTAGAAATAGAAAATGGATGGATGGATGGTTGGATGTCTGGAAGGATGGATGGATTTTTGTGTTAGTGCAGATTATTTATTAGATATAGCACTGTTATTTGGGCCTTGGTCCGTAGAAATCAAGTGGACCCTGAAAGAGGTCTGTCTCGATTGACTTCCAACTAAACTCTGGTGCAATTTGACTGAAATATGATTGCAGCATGAACAATACATACAAAGATACTGTTCTGCAGTAATGACTTCAAGCTTGTCCTTCTGAACACAGGAGCTAAGATGCTCATAATAGTTTGCTACAATCCTTGAAACCATTGTTTCTTTGTTGGGTATCTTTACTTGAGTGTATAACAAGGAAACACATAAAACCCCTTTGACCCTTTTATAAATTCAAAAAGATTTATGTACATCTCCACTGCTAAAAATAACTACCTTAGACATAGTCTTCCAAATTCCAATGTCCATATTTATCTCACATTGCTTTGAAAGTTTGGTTCTATTCAGAAAAAAACGCACCCTAAAGAAATTATTTGCATTTGATCAAAGTGGTAGTTGGTAAGCTGCCTAAAAAGACTTGGGATTTAAATTATAATAATAATAATAATAATATTAAACACACTGAAAAATATGGATGTGTGATTTAAAGAACATTTGGAACTTGAGCATGAATATAGGCACATAACTGTTAGATTAGGTGCCACAAACACATTTTAAAAGGTTTATTTTTCACAGCATGAGACCCCCAAAAAACAACAACAAAAAAAAACCCATATTTGTTTCCCCATAAGTGTATGCACTGAAGGCACAAATGGGTGCACCCAGAATGCTGGAAAGGTAGTTGTGAAGCTGTAAATTTTCAAAGAGAAGACCCCCAAGACACACACGCGCGCGGGCGCGCAAATTTACTGGCACACACTGGTAAAATGAAGACTACGCCCATCTGTCATTGGGTTTCCTCACAACTTTTGCGCACTGTCCAATAAAAATAATAATAATAATAATAATAATAATAAAAATATAGTCATTTGAGATCAGATGTGTACAGCTGCTACTCGCTTTGATTTTCTTATTTAACCTTTAACCAGTGGCATTCATGGTTTAACATTTAAACTAGTGTCAGTATTTTTGTCCCAACACAACGTTATACAATCTATGTGAAGTGGTAATAACAAGTGTGGTAGCTAACAATGTCATAACTTAAGCTTAAGCCAAGAAATAAGCCAAAAAAAAAATAAGCCAAGAAATATCAAAACTAAATTTAAATAGTGTTTTAATTTACCCATTCAAAGTACACATTGTTGTGACAGAAAGCATTTTTGTTAAGTTATATTAAACGTCCAGGCTAAGGGAAGAAAAAAGAAGATGGGTCCTTTCTTTTAAAATAAAAATGAGGAGAGTTCTTACCTTTTAGTTTGGGACGAATTGCACTCCCAAAAAACTGACAAGTCCCAGCTACTTGAAGCTGTTGGACTGTTCTCAACGGAGCTAACGGTTGAATAGCGAGCACAGCTGCGATTTCTATTATCCAGTAAACGCTCAGCCCCTTCCTGTTTCTTCTATTTGAGCTCGTGTTTCGTTAGCGCGGCGAGATCTCCGACCCGTACAAAAAGTACTCGCGGGGCGCAACGGACGCTACACGTGCTAGCAGGGCACGAAGCCGCCGATTGGCTGAGGACAGTGTTCTCATTGGCTGAGAGGTTTACCCAATTGGCAGCGTTCGCGGCGCTGGTTGGCTCGGACATACACCGTTCTCACCGCACCTCCGACAGCAGCACGTGTGGGTGGTGTGGCTGGAGAAGGAGAGAAGCAGCACGCGGCAGCTGGCATCTGTTTAGAATCTTGCTTTTCATAACAGCTCACATTTGGTCCCTCTTGATATAAAAACTGCAACAAGTTTTTTTCAAATTTTAAAATAGCACCCTTGTAGGTGTTATCTCTTTCTCATAAATTTGTCACTTATGGGAAATATGGTGGGCCAAGACAGAAACGTGACTTCAAAAAGTGACTTATTTTGATAAATGATTTTGAAGATATGAAGGCAGTAATTTTAACGTAAGGGTTTTCAGTAAAATAAGAGATGGTACATCCCTATCTCCTGATAAAATTATCTTTCTTGTGTTGAAAACTAAGCATCACTCCATTGGTTAACTTAGGTTTGGCCAAGCACGTGCATGGGAGAAATATAGCCTATGACATGACAGAGAAGAAAACAGCTTTGCTTCAAAATATAAATTAATAACTCAGAATGTTGTTTCTGTTATTGTGGGAGTAGCTAACAGTAAGATTGACAGCATGAGGAGATATGTTTCACACATCTTTTAAAGCTCTCTGAGACAAGACTTGGGAGGGAGTTACATAATTACATAATAAGATATAGGCTGGAGGAGTGAATCACTTCCATAGTCACATGCAGAATAGGATGCTACCTTCAGGAACATACAGTTATTGCAAAATTATCATTTTTACAAAATGGGGATGTTATGATACTCATTTTATTAGTAAAAGAATAAAAAGTAAGTGACAGATGCCAACGTTAAAAGAAAAAGGGGTGACGCTAGATAAAGTCAGTTCAAACATCTTTTAAGGCTGGTTCTGAACAATAGTGATTGTAATTGTTAGTAAAATGACGAAGCTCGATCCAAGTTTCCTGACAGACTGCACAGGGTCCCCATGTAAACTAGCCAATCAGTTATGCTGGTTTCATGGTTCATTGTTGCAACAGGCTTGACACGTTTCTAAAATTGCATAGAAACATTTTTATTTTTGATTGCAACACACCAGATACTGTAACCATGCAAACATTAACGGTCATTACTCTCAGCTGATAAAAAGAAACGTGCAAGCAGTAGTGGTCTTCACCAAAGGCTTTCTATACAGACAGAGTGCTGGTTATACAACGTGTTTCTCAGATTAGGCTTTGGAGACATGGCTATGAAAATTATATATATATACATATATATATATATATATATATATAGTAAATGTAACCTATTAAATGGATACAGATATATCTTTTTAGCACTCACCACAGTTTATTAGTTTACAGGAGGTTGGCCGTGTGCATAAGTTAGGAAAGGCCAACAAAAATATTTGCACATTTCACATTACTGCACAGCCTATGTTACGCAGATAGCTAAACTGTTATGACTAAAATGTTCTCACAGACATATGCCCTCCCCTCAAAAAAAAGAGAGCTGCTCAGCTATCAAAAGGGCCAATAAAAAGGGTGTTTTCTGGCTTATTTCTCTAATGTATTTCTTTAAAATAAAATTATATATCTATATATACTGTTACGTTTTCACTTTGGGCTGGATCTGTGACAATAGTCAAATATTTTCTAATTTTCTATCCAGTTTGTCCTTTTGCATGGATAATTACTATGCCAACATCAAATTTTGACATTTAAAAAGAGAAATCCCTTTAAAGAAAATTTCATTTCAAAGGTGGTTTGAAAGGTGCTTTAAAGAGGATTAGATGTTTGCATGATAGGTATAAACAAAATAACTTCACTTGTACATTCCTTTTGGGGCAGTCTTTAGCAATGTTTATTTTTATGACAGTGACTCAGTTATATGACTTAGCTATATTTGAATCAGCTGTTTCGCAAGCTGGTACACACAAGCATCGAGGTAGAACTGCACAGGATTATCACATGCCACATTTTTTTGACAATCTTTCAATGACAGAAGACTAATTGGCAGCTTAAAAAAAATCTGCCTTTATCAACATTTTTTAGAAACACAAAATGGAAAGATTTGTTTTCTTCACAAATGTGGAAATTGTTCAATACGAATTCCATGCTGTGTAGGAATTTTGCAATAAGAGAAATCTTTGGGGCTGTCCCACTTCCAAGACTCATACCATGGCAAAAGCTCAAGCTTCGACAGACGTGCATGGCTGGTGAGTCTCACTTAAGGGAGTTAGTGTGACAACAACAACACAGTGTGCAGAAGGGATCTGAATTAATGTACAGCAAGCAGCTGTTTAGCCAAGATCTCATTATCACAAACATCTTCAACATAGTCTGAACTTCCTCGAGCAAATTTGTAGGCAAATGTCACATCATGCTGTATACAGACATGTTTGGAGTATAAACCAACTTTTTTGTTGTTTAAATAAAAACTTATGATGAATACCGGGCACAGTAATTAGAAAGACAGAAAATACACATATCTTAATTGCCCTTCATAAAATCTTCAGACAAAATTTAGTAAAGGAATTAACTTTACAACAAATGCATATCTACAAACATTCCCTCCAGACATCATAACAATCTTGACAGCTTCTTTCATCAGTAAGTCCCTTTAAATGTAAAAGAGACCCTTAGTTAGGCTTTTTTTTTCTTCCACTTTAATGTAGAAGTCTACTCTTAACACACTCCATCATCTTAACAGCCAAGCCAGGGATCATCTCTGTTTGTCCTGGAGATGAATGCAATTTTCCGGGCCATTTCCACGTTGTATATGCGGCGGCAGTTCTCATAGTTCTTCCGCTGTCGCTCTTGGCAGGGCTTTTCGAAGTAGCGCTTTCTCTTCACCGTGTCAATAACCCCATCCCGAGCCAGCACCCTGGAAGGAGTGAAGAAAGTGTCTGTTCAACAGCTAAACAGAAAGGTTGGTGGAAACAGAAAGGGTGGTGGAAATGGTTCTTGCAAAACAGTTCTAAATTTTCTGACTACTTCTTAATCTTGATTATTTATAAATTTAAGCCTCTTAAACTTCTGAAAGGAAAATATCTTATTAAGGTTTGTAAAACACTTTTAAAATTAAGCAACCCTCAGCTGTGGATTGATAAGTTACTAAAACTTTAAATAAGTAATTAGATTTTTTCTACTTTTTCTTTTTAATATTATGCTTACTATTACTACAATCAAAAATGTTTTTTTAAACTGCACATCCAGACATCCCACTCAAAAGTAACAATAAGACATATACAAAGACAATTTATGTTCTCTTAATACGAATGCCATCTGGTTGTTGTACATATACAAATTAAGTGTACATATGGATTTCTCTGTATAAAATAAATGCATCTGATAATGGATTATAATACAACCTTAGGATAATTCAAAGAGCATAAACATCCACAATCAACTGTTTATTTTTAAAGATTTTATTAAAACCTTATATTAAACATAAAAAAAACAAAGCTATGATCTATATGACCGCTGAAAAATAGTACTTTTCACCATAGTTTTGTGTTTGAAATATTTGATTGTATATTTTTTTAAACAGTAACTAGTACGTTCTACTACAATTAAATGTATATTAATATATAATTATGCTGCAGCAGACTCTGAATCCTTTCAATGTAGTTTATTTTTCCTACCGCTGAGTATTACATTGAAATGACTTAAGTGTTGCGTCAACTGCGCAGCCGCATCTCAGTGACATTGAGCGGAAGGCTAACGTTGACCTAGCTTAGGTTAGCGTATCATTCCAAATACAAATCTCATTTAACATTCAACCTAAATAAGTTAGGTTTACCTGTTTAATGTCTTGTAAGCTGCATCAACTTTCCCATCTTCCACCATAACTGTCCGGGAAATGAAACGTAGGTGCCTCGCCATGATGAGTTGGGTGTTTGCTCAATTCCGGTCCGGCTGCTAACGCATAATTGAAAAGGTTCCGGGTGCCGGTAGAGCCACATTTTCTAACGCTAGGTGGCGCTTCACTTAACAATTCTTCTAAACTATATACAACCCCAAAGCAGGACAATTTACTAAACACAAATCTATATTCAGATTAAATTGATTTTCACTATAATACTGTATTGGTGGAGCCTAATTAATAGGGTTGACTTTTTCTATAGTTAATCAAGCATTTCTGCAAATTTGTAAAAAAAATAGGATAAAAAAAAAATGGTCCATACTAAAATAATCAAAAGGTCTTATGATTAAAAATGATAACTGGGTTATTTTTACAGTCTACTTACCCATATGTGAAATTTTAAAATTCAACAAAATGCAGCAAATATTTTATTAATATAAATATTGAGCGAAATCGTGATAATGGTGAGAACAAATGCTCAAATAATTAACAGATTTCAAGACATTTTTCAGTTGCTCTTTGCTGGAATAGTTGTGTTTCTCATTAAAATATCCAACAGCTGTTCTACTTAACTCAAAACTTTCCCAGGTCATGGTTTTCACTTTTTGCTTCTCTATAAACATTTTGACAGTAACTTTTGAACATCATATCAATCAGTATTTTTTCAGTATCTACAGACATTCTTAGGAGCATGCAGAAATGTCAGCTCACCAACTTCTTTTTGCACACATGCAGCTCCACATCACCACCCCTGTGCTTCACTGATGGCAGTAGGTGATCAGTGTGGTAGCTATATCTAGCTTTCATGTTGGATGTCATTCAACATTGTCCTACCAACATATTGGATAGGTGCAGTTTAATTAAAAAAGCTGAAGGCTTTAGATAAAGAGGTTAATGTCTGTGTTTTCTACATATTTAAACATGAGTGTTTGCATCAGATCTCTTTAGATTAAGTAAGGACTTTCAGGGTAATCAGAGATTTATCAAACAATATCTGTTGTCATAGCAGCGGTTACTGCAGTGTCCAGTGTTATTCAATCATCAGGGCCATTCTTTTCTTCCTATTTTCAGCTTGGAGTAGCTGTTGTCGTCTGCATGTCTGAGTCTGAGGTCAGCCAGCGGTGAGAGCTGCCAGGAAAGGTTGGTTAATTTGCATTCAAAAATACTTTTCTGAGGCCTTTCTCAACATACAATATCAGACAAGGTTAATTCCCATCTTTCTGTGACTCTGTGGAACAGTCTGTCTGCAAGGTGCCATTTGGAGAGACACTTACACAACCTGGGGAGATAACATCATGACTCCTTTTGTTGGCTGATTGCTGTGCATCATGTTTCCAGAGGGGTCCCATCTGATCTAGACCTGATGAAATATTTCTGGCAATGTGAAAAAGTATTTGTGAAAGGAAAGAAAAGAAAGAGACAGAGTAAACTACACAAACGTACCCTGAGAGGCTCTGCCAGAAAGTTTTATTTCCCTTGCAGTGCGTTGATCAACCTGACACTGTTTCAGGAAAAACATAAATAACGTATTAATTTATTTGATTTAAACAAAAAGCTTCAGCTCATTCTGCTTGTTGCTATGGTGACCCCTTAGATGAATTGTCCATCAGTCAAGGGGGCACATTTGAGTTCCAAGCTAAAAGGAAAGAAAAGAAAGCTTGCTTTTGTCCAACATTTGTTGTGCAGTTACAGTCCTTTAGATAGATAGATAGATAGATAGATAGATAGATAGATAGATAGATAGATAGATAGATAGATAGATAGATAGATAGATAGATAGATAGATAGATAGATAGATAGATAGATAGATAGATAGATAGATAGATAGATAGATAGATAGATAGAATGTGTCAGGGCTGCAGACAGGTTAGTCCATTATCTATACCAGGGATCAACAACTCCAGATCTCTTGGCTGGTGCAGCAGGGAAACATATAAAACCTGCAGGACACTGGCCCAAGAGGTCCCTGATCTACATCCTCTTCTTCCGCAGCAATGCATTTGAAATGTGTCTAGAACATGGTTCTGTATTGTTTTGTTGAAAAATGCACACCCATCCCTGGGAAAGATGTTGTGTTGAAGACAGCATATGTTGCTCTAAAATGTCTGTTTTTGGATTACTGTTGCCACAGAAGAAGAAATTGGCTTTTCCAACAGCACCGATACAAACCCCACTGGATTACAGTGTCTGGTTTTTGGACCTATTACTACTAATAGAAGCAGTAAATCATTTTAGTCTTTTATCCACTTCTTCCTCAAAAGATCTTGTTTACTGATTGGTTCGACCACAGAACACATTTCCACTATTTCATGTTCTCTCTTTTACACACTTGCGATTGAGATAACGTCAGGAGGCAGAAAAAAGTCAGGATGAGATAGATGTCATGATAAAAAGGAAAGTGCACACTCTTTTAATTCCAAATGTTACATATTGGGACCCATACCACAGCTATAAAAAAATGCATGACATGTTGTTTAACAAAAAAAAAAAAAAAAAGCAAGTGTGTAATAAACTACTTAACCCTTACTGTTTCTATATGATTTAAGAGCTTAAATAGCAGCCAGGTGTTGTTAAACAAATCAAACTACAAGCATTCAGAGAGCATAGACCTTTGCCAAGCCAAAAGGTCACTCACCTAAGAAACACCCCAAAAGGCCCAACAGCCCACCCAGTTACCAACCCCATGCCAAGACTCTAATGTATACTTCAAGCTAATATCACTTTCAATTTCCATCATCAAAGTAAATGCCCTAACTTATTTAGAGTCCTCGACTCTGGTAACAGATCCTTTAGACACCAAGATAAAAGCAAAAGCTCATAATAGTCTTGAAGTTATTGAAGAAATTAGCATCATCCGTAATGGCAGTAATCTGGGTTAGCAGCAATCTAGGTTAGCTGTTAGTTTATTTGATATCTACCATGATGTCATCTTGTAATTTTTTATAGTTTTATTTATTTTTTTTTACCAATGATTCTGGGCATTATCTGTGGCTGCAGCTGGGTCATGCAACAGGACAATGATCACAAGCACAGCAGCAAATTTACAACAGAAAGGCCGAAAAAGAAAGGAATCAAGGTGTTGCAGTGGTCCAAACTCCAGACCTCAACCAAACTGAAATTCTGAGACAACACCCTGTGAGAGTGCTGCATAAATAAATGCTCACAAACCTCAATAAACTGAAGCTGTGATTTAAAGAAAAATTGGCCGAAAGTGTTCCACAAGGATGCGAAACTGAATGTCATACAGAAAATAATGTTTTCAGGCTATTGCAACTAAAAATGGCTCTACTGGCAGTTCTTACTTGGTTTTCCACACACTGCTTTTGCATTTTGTTTAAAGTTGTTGTTGAATAAATAATATTATAGTGCAATTCACATGCTGTTCACATTGCCTAATTTGAAGATGTGGTAGGTACCAGGTGACCTCTTTTTTAAAATTTTAAGTGGGAGTACTGATGGCATCCTCCTGGATGAATAGACACTTTTTTCGTTAGGCTATTTCTGTGTAAAACATGTTAAGTTACGAAATTAATAAAGCCTTCTTTTGTGCTTTCTAATTCTTTCCATTCTCTATCGCAAAGCGATTTAATATAGTTTTTTTAAAAAAAACTTTCCACACGTTCAGTTTTGGCTTCATTTTTGGCTTTTATTTAAGAAAAAACACCGTGTCCGTCTTCAGTGTTGATACTTCCACATGATCGTCTTTGTTTGGCTTCCCAAAATTACATAGTTGTCTGTAAAAAAAAAAAAAAAAAAGCAAAGCAAATACAAATATTTCTTGCTTTCCGAGCCGGTTGCTCAACAACATCAGAGGCCTGACTGGAAATGCATTTTCCAGCTGGTATCCAAATCTTTCACCACGCTGCCAGAGGTGGAGGGTTGCAGTTAGAATCAGGGGGGAAAGTCCCTCCCTACCATCGGCCTCTGCATTGGCTGCAGCAGCATCAGCTCCAGGCAAGCTGTCGGCCAATGAATGGAGGCGCAGATGCAAGCAGAGGAGACGATTTTACAAACCGGGACAGACACTTTCCGAGCAGAGAGTTTGCAACCAGAACCTGAACGTCTAATCTGCAAAACTCCATTTGCATCGAAATGGAGAGTAAAGTCACAGATTTCACTGGAAAATGGAAAATGAAGTCTTCGGAAAACTTCGAGGAGCTCTTGAGAGCGCTGGGTGAGTAAATTAACTTCAGGCTTTTGCTTGTAGATGCATTGTTTGATTATTTAGTTTGCTTAGTTTTGGTTTTGCGTCAAGTTTTCCCCTATTTTCTTAAACTATAACATGAACATGTTTCACAAGCAGAAATTATTTTGCTTAATGCAACATTGGTTTGTCCATCAATCATGCATCCATTGTTAAAATGCACAGATAGATAGATAGATAGATAGATAGATAGATAGATAGATAGATAGATAGATAGATAGATAGATAGATAGATAGAACTTTTGATTTGCCTGGGAATATAGTTTTTGTTAACCTTCATGACGCTGTTCACTGTCCAGGTTTATGTCCTCTTTGCAGGAGTAAGAGGTCAGGTTAGGACCTTTCAGAGGCATCCATTAAAAATCTGAAGACAAATAGCCCGAAGACAAATGTTAGATCAGGCTCATCTAAAGCAGGGTCCTCCTCATGCGGTTGTAATTACAGCCAGTGTAAACGGAACTAAGCCTTGACATGGGCCCCAGCAGCCAGCCAACTCTGTGACTGACTTTCCTTTACAGCCCGAGGCCTCCCTGACCCAATCTGTGTGTGTGAGTGTGGATATGTGGTGTGTGTGTGTTAACTCCGTTAGTACCGCAGCATGAGCAAATGGTCTGAGCTGAATCAGATGTGTGAGTTGTCTTGATCTCTGTGAAGCGAATCCAACTCACATGAATAATGGTGAAATTTAAGGGTCAACTGGCAGTCTACATGTACTTTGCTTCATATGGCTGCTGTGCGGTGCTTACACATCGATGCAGTCGATTTATTCAGTGAGTGTGACAGGTTTGCTATAGGTTAAAGGTGAGTAGAATTTTCTCTTTCTCTTTCTCAATTGCAAACCCATGAACAGGTCACTGAGTGGGGCCATCCAGGCATAAACCTGTTGGTAGCTAGAGGTTAGAGAGGGCAATGGATGGAGCTTTCGTTTGATGTGACTAAATGATGCTAAACAACTAAAAGAAGAACCAAAAGTACTCAAAATCAATAACAAAGAGACTAAATTAATATAAATTAAAAAACCCTCCTTTGCACATAGTCCAGGTCAGACAGCCTCTAAATGAATGCTGCAGCCATCTGTTTTCTTGCATCTCTAGTAGCTGCAGCCATTGTTCGATTGCTATGAATTCCAGCTCTTAAAAGTCTAAAGTCAATTTTACCAAATCAATAATTTCCTTTTTAAACATTTTCTTTGATTTTGGATGCATTTTCTGAACCTTGGTTCTTTAAGAGACCCTTTATCAGGCCTATTCAACCTGGTCCCTGAGGGGCCACTGTCCAGCAGGTTTTAGTTGTTTCCCTGCTCCAGCACATTTGATTCAAATTAAATGGATACAACAGCCTATCAAGTTCTTCACAATGACCCATTAATTTGAGTCAGGTGTGTTGGAGCAGGGATACATCTAAAACCTGCAGAACAGTGGGTCCTAAGGGACCAAGTTGAATAGACCTGCCCAATACCTTTGGTTTGCATCCATCTAAAATGCCTTAGCGATCCTCCGAATTAATCATTCCTTTGATACACAAGTGCTTCAAATAAAAGAAGAAACGCTGCTACACATTATGATACAGCTTCCACCATGTTTTACTGCTGTTTCTTTCTGTTATCCTGTTTGAACAGATTCTCCTATAACACTACAAAAAAGATGCCTGTGTTATGCTGCTGAACCCCCCTGAAGCGTAGTATTGCTCCATCAGCGTGTGCTCTCAAATAGCAAGCTAGCATTGAAGGATGAAAGGAGGATGGCTTCTGTCATTCCTTCACAATCAAGCATCAGTTCAGTTCTGCGACTGCCAGCTTAGAGGTGCATCAGCAACGTGCAACAAAAGTGCAACAGTCCCACAGCTTTTCAGATGGTTCTAGTTTGGTCTTTTACAGAATATTTCTCCTGAAAGACTGTTTTTTTTTTTTGTTTTGTTTTTTTCAAGCATTTGTACAGTATTTGTGTGCCTTTCTGTAAAGGTTTGAATCTACGAAACCCTTTGATTTGATGTGCAGGAAATGATAGTGGCAGTTCTGGTACTCAGCTGTAGTTTCACACAACTCTAGCGCCTACAATTATGTACTCGTACCTATTATAGGTTTTGTAAGGAGGATTGGATTTCAGCAAACCGAAAACCATAGAAAGAGGTATACTGCACATGGTTACTGCACAATGCATCAACCCAGAATGGGTCTGTACACCCTCTCTGATGATGACATTTATGTCATGTGTATCCTACCTTAGCTTCATAAACTTGTGTGCAAAGTGTGTTAGATTTTTTTTCCAGTAGTCTGCACCAACATTCACAAACATCCTTCACTGTATTTCTTAGTTGTATCATTTACTGGAAACATCTTTATGGTTTTATGACTTTAAAACATCTTGTTTGCATTTCTGATGGTACCAAAATGGGAAGTAAAACACTTTTCTCACTGCCCTGGAGCTTTCTGAAGTTTATGTTATTTGAAAGCATCTTTAATTTTTGCCCTTGTAACAAAAACAAAACAAAAAACAACAACTGAATACTTAAAATCAACTTTTAAAAAAAAAAAAAAAATTGAGCTATTAGGATTGGCAAACTTTATACCAGCCCCAGGGGAGGTTTGGGGTTAATTTTGGGGTAAAGAATGGCTGTAATGCTGTCTAAGTAAGTGGTTAGTCTAAGTTAGTGGTTTAAAGGGTCATAACCAGTTGTTAAGTGTTATGTATACCATTAAGCTGAAATCCTACAGGCGGTCGATAATTTTCTAAACCGTACCACTGACTTTAAATAAATCACAAGGATCATTTCACTGACCTTTTTCCTCAGCAAAGTTGTGCGCCAATGCTGCAGATGCTATTATTGGAAACTTAAGTTGCCAAAAAATAATTTTTTATAGCTGCAATCAAACTCAGAGGCCAGACAATAAGCAAACATTGCAAAACTATTACATGAATTGTTGTTATTACTATTTTAAAGCTTTTGTTGACTCAAATATCAGATGACATAATTTCAGTAAGCCTCAAGCGAGGAAAAAAAATCCAAACGTACTCTGCAAACTGCAGCAATACCACACAATGCTATTATATGTACAGTAAAGAAAGGTACAGAAGAATTCACAAATAGATTATCTACCACAATAACATGGAAAACCACTGGTATGCACATTTGTGATTATATTCATTTCATTCATTACAGACCACCTCACAGCTGCCAGTTTGATATCAGTTCTCTCTCTGTGTTGTCAGGTGTGAATGTGTTCCTGAGGAAGATTGCAGTGGCAGCAGCCTCCAGTCCAGCAGTGGAAATCACCCAGCAGGGAGAGAGTCTGTCCATTAAAACATCCACCAGCGTCCGCACCACCCATGTTTCCTTCACCGTGGGTCAGTCCTTCAATGAAGCCACAGTGGATGGACGGCCTTGCACGGTATGCATCCATTTGCTTCTCATAAAACATTCCTGTATAATGTTAGCACATGCCTACCAGAGTTTGGCCAAGGACAGCCTCACTAGTTTCTGCACAAAAGTAACATATGGAAATAATTTCAGTGAAACGCTGCGGTCAGCCTGGGTGATAATGCAGTGATCTGTTCTTAATTTCTTCATGCTGAATGAATGATGTACATATTTCCTAACAGGCCATAAAAATGTTCTGACATGCAATGATCAGCACTCTGAGCTCCGGTTACGACCAAACCCAAACGTCGCTAAAAACTTCAGTGTGTGAAGCACTTCTGTGGTGTAAATTATTCTTGTCATTTGAATTCCTGCAGAGTTTTCCTAAGTGGGAAACAGACAGAAAGATCAGCTGTGAACAGACTTTACAGAAAGGTGAGGGGCCTAAGACAGCATGGACCCGAGAACTGACTAATGATGGAGAACTCATACTGGTAATTATAATTTTCTGTACTTGACCAGTATACAGTCTTGTAGAAATTATGATTTGGAAATACATCAAACTTAAATATTTATCTATTTATGTTCAAATTTTATCAAGAATCTGATGTTCCTAGGGTCATGTGTTCCCTGGATGCCCCTCTTCACAAGATCCTTTATTAAAAGTTCACATGTATGTCCCAGAATCCTAGGAAATGTTTAATTATACTGTAGGATCACAGAAATTCAGATTTATTTGATGTCAATGCATGTGCATAACCCTTAAAGAAAAGACAGATGATTACAGAAGTTAGTTAAATTTATCTTCTGAGAAACAGAAAATGAGTTTTCAGCTGTTTTACACTCAACCCAGCAACCCGAACACTTTTCTGAATTATGACTGAGTAAATTGGTTATCTGGTTTCTTGTCTGTTTGTTTTCTGGTTGTCTTTCAGACAATGACTGCCGGGGATGTTGTCTGCACCAGAGTTTATGAGAGAGAGTGAGCTCAGCTCTGTCACTTATTACTTCGGTTTTGTGCTTTGTGCATGGTTTTCATTTATTCTCCCTGTTGTCCTTTGTCTTCATCTTCCTCTCTGCCAGAGCTCAAACATTGAACTGTGTTTAAAAAAATCATTGCCTTTAACATCAAAACTTACTTTTTATGTATGGTTTTCTTGTGTTACACATTCCTTATAAGTGCATCATTGTAGTGTCATTTTTAAATATGTTATTAAACTGTTTTATATGAATTACTGCTTGCTGATTCCTGTTTCCAGTTCTTATTCGTTAAGTTGCCTCCTCCCATTCCCTTGCCGTCTTTTTGCATATCACTTTACATTACTGTCTGCCATTCTTATTCTCCTGATTATTCCCCACCCTTTCCCTCTAAAGCTTTCCATTTGCAGTCCAGTACCTTATCCAAATGTGTACTCTCATCATAGCTCACTGCAATATGCAACTGATTAGTGTAAAAACTCCTGAAGACAGTTCATATTTTTTAAACTCTGCTTTGAGAAACGTTTGGCATAGACAAGGGGGGAAACAGGGAATGGAAAGGAAACTAAGTAAGGAAAGGCCATAAGAAAATTATTTCATAGTATCCAGAGAGGCTTCGCTTCTTATGTAGCAAGAATGTGCTCAATAAAATCTCCTTCACTCTATACTCTATGTTTTCCACACTGGTACAAAAATCTAACTAGAAACATGCTGGAAGCAAACAAAATATAGGACAAGACTTTGTGCAAACATTAAAGCTTTCAAATTGAAAGGTTGTAGAGTATTCATAGTCCCCAGAATCTGTATTATTACCAAATAAAACCTTACACTGCTTTTCAGTCTGAGACAAACTTCACCTTGCTGTGAAAAATAGACCTTTGGGATCTCAGACACTTCCTGAGTAGAGTAGTGATGGTTTTTCCAGATATTTACACCACATGCATACCAGCTCACCTCTGATGTGCTTCCCAGTTTATATACACGCAGTGCTGCGCAAGCACAGTGGTGAATGTTCTCAATAACATAATTGGCTTGATGTGCATGTGCCTTGAAGGAAGCTCTTTTTCTCATTTAACATTTGGCTCATGTAAGCCCACACCAGTGTTATAGTGGCATTTTTTCCAGGTATTCCAAGATAAATTTAGGGGTATGTGAGATGGCTAATGAGGCAGAAAAGAAGAAGATAAAAGCTCTCTTAAACAAAACTGTATAACTTAGACTTTGCTGTAATCATTAATGTTTGAGTAAAATATTGGTTAATTTAGCCTCTTTGAACCCGAACTGTTGTTCAAATTAAACCACCTAAGGAGTTTAGAAGGGGACGAGATGCTTTTTTTGTAAGACGTCATGAACTGGCAGGAAGTCACTGGCTTAATTTGTATTTGTTTTTCTATGTTTTTTTCAGTATGAACTTTGTGAAGTAAACAATAGCAGCTATCAAGTTGGTGTAAAGTGGTAAAAATGACTGAAATGTTGATTAGAAATATGGTATAAAGGTGACATTGTAAATACTGTTCACTCACCACAAACACTTATTCTATCTGCATGACTGAAAGACAGAGAAAATATGTCCAAGTGCTCACAAGCTCGATGTCTCATAGCCAGAAAGTATGTTTTCAATGGCTTCAAATGAAATCCATGTTATTGTGTAAGTACTCATCCCAACCACAGCACTTTAACTGCTCCCTAGAGGGGTAGGAAAGTTCCCTGATGTTTGCTCAATAAGAAAATTGGCACCATGCACACACCCACATGCATCCAAATGACCAAGATGCAAGATTCTGTCTTAGTGACCCTATTGACAAATGATTGTAAGCCTCACTGGAACAGTATAAAGCAGTCCCTCCTTAGGCGGGTCTTTTCCACACACAACTGTTATGCCAGTTCATTCCTCAGGCAGTGATGTAATTGAGCATTGCATTACTTGATTGGCTGAGGAGAAATGCTGCTGTTTTAGGACCACAGAGGCACCAGAGTCCGACGTTTGATTTGGGGCCATCTGGACTAATCATGACAGGGCCCACTAGAGGAAATGATTAGTCACAGGAGGCAGCTGACAAACACAGATGCTGCTAGCTGAGGACATAAAAGACAGATGAAGTCCACTATTAAGTTCATGTAAACAACACAAATTCACCATAAAGATACAAATAAATTTTGCCTTGCTGATCTAAAATATACCTCAGTGGTACTATCAGTAAGAAAATAATAAGTGTCAGTAAAAACTTCACTATTCTTTTTAATAGGTTTGTCTAAAGGATTTCAGAGAACAAGCGCTTTCATTTACTTATTGGCCACTGTGATCTCTTTTTCCTGTCGTAAAGCTACTTAGCTGCTCTCCTGTGACCCCTTAAGGTGGTCCTGACTGCCTCTGACATGCCAAAATCATTTATTTAGAAATTAAGCCTCAGTGAAGCCAACCTTTGCAGTTAGTGTTTTATTAATATATTTGAACAGATGCATAGATACTGTAGTTGATATATAAATATTTGAACAAAGATGTTAAGTAACAAGAAATATACATCATATTTACAAACAGGTCAAAGGTCATGCAATATGTGTGCTTAGGAGACGGTTGGTATGTTTGTAATAAAATCTCATGACTGTCCTTACCCATGTGACCCCATGTGACTTGTAGGAGAGGAGAATGAAAAAAAAGACCAGGGTGGATTTTGCTAGGGCAGAACAGCATGAAATGTGTATAAACTGGTGGAGCTGAAGATGTAATCCGGTCTGCTGCTACTCAGCCTGTGGCTGTGGGGTCATGTATGAAAAGTCCCTGCACACAAGTTGGGATCAAAGGCGATCCAACTTCCTAAAGACATTGCATTAAAGGTTCATAAAAACAACATGTGTATTAAATGTTAAAAAATATCTTTGATCATATTTTTGGTAACTATATGTGTAATTAATTAAATAAATGTACAAAGTGTTTTTATTACATAAATCATAGCTTTAAGGAAAGAGGTTCTAATTACAGTTTCATCCTGAGAATCACCCTCATCTGATATCAAAATGTCCAAGTGTGACATCTACTGGAAAAAGTGATAATTACCTTTTTGTTATTAACATTAGCACCTTAAATGCCCTCTAAACATGGAAACTGTTATACCCATGTGTTGCATCAGATCTTGATGGATTAAAGCAGCTGCACAGAAGCACCTTGTCACAGAGAAGTAAAAGCAGACATGTCAAAGGCTAAGATCTAAATCCTGCAGCACAGCTTTCATGATGTTGTCTGGAAACTCAACATGTTGATGTAGACTTGGTCAAAAATATTATCAGGGCAATGAAGCACATTTATGAAAATGTTAATAGGTCATATTACCAATACATTTTTAAAATCTTTGAAAAATATTTGTAATGATATGTCAGTGATTTCAATCTAATTGCATTCATTCGGGGTCATGGGAAGCTGGAGCCTTTTCCAGTAATTAGCAGGCGAGAGGCAGAATACACCCTGGACAGGTTGCCAGTCAAACGCAGGGCAAACCAACATAGAATGACAAACAATTGCGCATGCTTGCACTCACTCCTTGGGAGAATTCAGTGACCAATTAACCTAACATGCATGTCTTTGGACAGTGGTAATCTTATTTCTTTTCTGTTAATTTAACTGATTTCAGTGTGATATATTGTCAATAGATGAAATAAAAAATATTACCACCTCACATCTAACTTGTGCTTAATTCTACTTTAAGAGAATGTTAATAAAGCACTTTTGTGAATCTGATTTGACATTGAAAATGCAAATTCTCAGCATGCATATGATGTAATATAAGGTTAATTAGTGAAATGTTGCTCTCTTTGCCTCTCACTGACTGATATACTGACGGGTGTTTTATAATACCTGTTCAAAACAGACTTATGGCTGTTTGACAGGTTTTATATATTGGTCATATTTCTGTTTTATTTTGTGTGTGTGTGTTTGGATTGTGTGAAGTTAAAGTGAGGAGTGGCTTGCTATGCTAGCTAGAATAAAAACTATTTTATTTGCCTAGGAGGTTGAAATCAGTTAAACCAGAAAATCAAAAATGGAAGGCAGTAATGTACACTTGGATAAATACTAAACTAGAATGAATCAGTGAATGAATAGAAACATTTTATGCTAACTTTGTGATTTTCAAAGATGAAGAAGACAGTAAGCACTTCTTTAATGTTTAATAAAAAATAAACAAAACAAACAAACAAACAAAAACAAACAAACAAAAAACAACAAAAAAAAGCAACTTCCCGCCCTTGAGCTTGTCCACGTGACTGTGCTGCAGTAGAAGTCACATGACGCTACTTTGCTACTTACTTCCTGTTCTACTGACGTTTTCCAAAAGAAGAAAATAAGGGGGTCTGCTTTGCGACACGGTGACGTGACAAAATTGTTTAGCCTTGGGAGTAAGTTAAAAAAGAATATAAAAGAGTCGTGGCTTCAGCCATTCGCCTGTCTAAAGCTTAAATTTATTTAAACTGCGGAAAGATGAACACCGAAGAGGCATCTAGCTAGCTTGCTGGACAAACTGCACCGCCCGCTTTTTCCTTAAATAATAATAGTGTTAAATCTGATTTGTCAGAAGAGGATTTATTACTGCTTTTGTTTCGCTAACGTTTACATCAGCAGTAAGTGGTGGCTCCTTGACATTAGCTGCCACTGACATGTCAAAATACACCAGCTTTCCAGAGCCGATGGAAGACCAAAACCCTTTCCAGGTTGGTGGTTTGTGTAGAAAGATTGTGTGTGGTCTTTTGTGGCGTTCCTGATGGATGAAAAATGTCTGTGTAATATCAGGCATGTTGCTTCTCATCATGTGACATGCGTGTTATTCTACCCTCTTTGGTTTCTGCCTATTGTCTCTTTAATTATGGGGACATCATTACAGGCCATTCAGTTTGACCAACTGCAGACTGATGTGGCAGCAGACAAAATGGGATATATTATTGTGATAATTGAATAATTTTGTTTGTCTGGTAGGACCCTGCAGTGACTCAGCATAGCAGCAACACGGGATATGCTACACTGGACCTTTACAACCCGTTTGACAACACACCTGGGGTGAGCAGCATTTGGATTGCTTGTTTACATTTAACAAACAGAGGAAGAGGCTGCCAGAGTAGAAACGTGTTGCTTTGCCTACAGTAACTCCCTGTCGCATCCCCATGTTTGAAAAAAATGCTTAAAACAAGTCATTTGTATTTACCTTAGTTCACTGTTGCTGTGTGCACATATTTGGAGCCCTACCAACAGTTTAACTTGTTGCATTGATTTTTTTCCCCTTTCTTTATTGACCTTATATGCTGGTCTTTTAGGGTAGTGAAAACCTGAATAGCCATCAAAATTCACTTCACTTATTATTCAGTTTAAAATCATAGAGCAAATTAAATATTTATGCAGCTCAGCAGAGGCCTGAAAACTTCTAGATTAAATTTTGAAGGTGCACTCTTGTTTATAGTGTTTAATCAAAATAGATTACACAGCAAACTGTCAGTAACCTTTTAGCTGTTTCACACAGTGATGAATTAGGAGGATTTTAAAAAAGAAATTAAGCTAATTAAACCATTATTACGTGTCCAAATTGGCCTAGAAAACATCACTTTGGTGCCATAAAATTTCAAGTTCTTGTTGTTAGAAAATGGCTCTGGTTTAAGTTATGTAACATGTCATGAGAGTTTGGCTGCAAGGAAGAAGCTTGTGTCGCTGTCATATTTCCTGTCAGTGGAGGAAATTGCTGATCACTGCAGTAGCAGAAACTAAACTTGGTACTTTAAAAGGGATCGTGAGTGTTGGACCTCTACACTTCCAGCTTTGTGGACATATAATACCTTGAATGTGATAATGCACTTATTCACCTTCTAACTAATTCTATACCAAAGAAATATTTGCAAGAAAAAAGAAAATTGGCAATTATAACTGTATGCATAGTATTCAAATGAAACAGGAGGAATAGGAAGTTTTCTTCTGATAAGCTACATTTGCTTATTTCCCAGATTATAAGGGGGGGTCATTTTTATAAAATAAAATACAAAAGCCTATTACTAAGACATTGGAGACGTTAATACTCTTTTAATACACATTTGTAAATATTGTGATACTAATCTTTAAGGTTTGTATCTAACGTTAAAGTATTTTGAATGAATTAATGAATTTATTGTCGTTGCACAGCAATTATAACAATTACATCAATAATCATTGGCAGTGAAATTCTTAGATCCCAGGCTCTCCTAACAATGCTTTTGGTGCACATATAAGTTAAAAGTGGTCTAAGAATTTGAATTAAATATATTTAAGATGAATAACATAGTCAACCAAATGGTCAAATCTCTGGATTTTGTTGGATTTTGATTATGAGTTGGACTGGTTGATGTATCCCCATTTTTTCTTCTTTTTAAACTGTAAAACATTTTTCAGCCTCCACCACCATATGAAGCCGCTTCGCCCTCTACTCCAGCTGTGCCTGCACAGACGCCGCCCAGCAGAACAACTCCCACTGAGCCTCGCAACTATGGCTCCTATAACTCCCAGGTATTCCTGCTGCGTTGTGATGACTACCCATCTGTTTTTTTAATACAGTCACTCTAAGTGTTCTATCAATATAGTATCATAAATCAGCCCTTGAGTTCTCTTGTGTAGAGCTGGATCCTCCATTTAAATGATTTACCGATGCAAGCCTCCCAACGGATCTGCAGCTCCATTTCAGATATCGCCTAGTTTCAAATAATATTTTGAAAGCTCATGATACTAGGTGTTTTTACATAATCAATTTAACTTTTTGTTAAACAATTGCAGTCTTCTTTTTGAAAGCAGTTCTGAGACCTCATTTTCCTCCTGTTTCATGGTAAGCCGACCGTCAATGCAACCACAGCTGAGCTCCTGAGGAAGCAGGAAGAGCTGGAGAAGAAAGCCCAGGAGCTGGAGAGGAGAGAGCGGGAGCTCGAGTCACACAGCCTTGGACCTGGAGCCGGTAAGAGACAAAGAAGATGAAGGGAAATGGGAGTTGCTGTGGCTTTGGTAGCAGTAGTCAAGGAGAAATCTATGTGAATGCCGTTTATTTAGCCATCGTAGTTGCTTCTAGTCTCTTAATTTTTTTTTTTTTGGTCCCTTAAACAACACCTTGGGGTACATCCGTAGTAGAACAGCTGAAATGCTGGTGTCAGCAATGAATCACATGTGTTTATACTTAGAAACAGATATTGAGATATTGAATATCTGTCCTTCAGCTCGTCAGAATAACTGGCCTCCGCTACCTTCATTCTGCCCTGTGGGACCCTGCTTCTACCAGGACATCAATGTGGAGATCAGTCAACGCTTCCAGCGAACTGTCACCATTATGTACTACTTCTGGATGTGTGAGTTGCTGTACCTGCAACACCACTGTTAACATCTTAATGAAACAAGAGATATTTTGGAGTATTGGATGTTGGTTTATCTGACACTATTAAAGTAATACTAACTATACAACGACAACAACATATAATTAGATCAAATGGTTGCATAATTACAATTTATCTAAGTAAAAGATGTCCATATATCTCCAATTGTAACATATAGTAACAGATCTAAGAAGGGTAACATATAATAATGAACACATAAAATGGGAAATGTCAATTATCAGTGTTATATGTGGTGGGCAAAGTTCCTGTCATCTAACTTAGGATTTACAAGTTGAAGGCAATAAGAACCGAAAAATTCCTGTTTGTTTCTGCTGTACTGTCTGGTGGAGGAGCTTGAATGTTTGTACAAAGGCTCCTCTGACACTTCACTGCTAGATCTAGGGACTTAGGGGAGCGGTTACTTGGGGCATGTAGAGAAAAACAAATCAGTTTTGTTGAAAGAAAAACGGTTGTTAAGGACACTGGAGAAAAATAGATTGGTAGTCTGTTTTTAGATTCAGATGCACATTGATATAATACAAATTTTGTCATAATTTCAGAAGAACATTTTAATATTAATTTAGACTCAAAGTGAAAACAAAACTTTTGCTTTTGGTTTTTGCCCCCCAAAAAATACCAATAATCTATAATGATAAAACCACTGTCAAGTACAGTGAGTAGCAGTGACTACAACTCCCATACTTCACACAACAGGATACCCTTAAAGTCTCCCTCCCAGTGGGTGAGAACTGTCTGGCAGGTGGTTTTAATTTAATGGCTGCATAGTTTTGGTATATGAATGAAAAGTGCACCTGGACATCACTGACATAAGTATAACAACATGTCATGGCTCATAAGTTATATGCTTTTTATTTATTTTTTGCTGATTTTTTTCAGTTATCCATATGCCTTCCCCAGCCCAAATTGCAGAAAGCTCATTATTAGCACTGTCTATTAATTACGTTGTATTTTAGTTGCATATGACTCTTTAAAATATTATTACTAAAGTTTGAAACAGATGAAAAGTAAAAATAAAATAAAAAGGTTTGTTACCTTCTTGAGCCCTGACTCTGGACTGAAGGACAACTTAAAAAAAAGCCTATTTTAAACTCTGCAGCTGTCAAAGAAAAGTTAAAAATAGTGTCTTTGCACATCAACCAAAATTGGCCTATTTTTGTTGGGGTGAAGGGGAGTGTTTGGATTTAAAGTTCATCCCTTCACTGGCTGTCTCTTTTTGGGTAATCTCCTCCTACCAACGTCTAGTCTGCACTGGCACGCTTCTCTTCAACCTGATCTCCTCCCTGGCCATGTTCTGTATAGACAGCACTGGAGGTGTTGGCTTGGGCCTCGCCATCCTCTGGGCCCTCCTCTTCACCCCCTGCTCCTTTGTCTGTTGGTATCGGCCTGTGTACAAAGCCTTCAGGTGTGTATTATGAGCATCTTGTGTGTCTTTATCCTTGACTTGCTGATTAAAACGTATTGCTTTGACTGGTTTTGCTTTGGCTAGAGTGAAGTTGAATTAATTAGCTTTTTACCCTAATAATATTTCTTCTCACTTGTAGGAGTGACAGCTCCTTCAACTTCTTCGTCTTCTTCTTTGTTTTCTTTGCCCAAGTGTGTGTCTATGTTCTCATGACCATCGGCATCCCCGGATGGGGATTCAGGTATGACTGATGACCAAACCATTTGTTTTAGCTATTTGCTTTAAAGACCTGCATAGATAGAAAACAATCAGCATCCAATCTTGTTTATTTAACTCTCGTACTAGTACACTATGCAGTCAGTGTAAACCTTTGTAATGGTAGAAATGGCTTAAGTGTACCTAATGACACTACTAGCTCTACTGTATATGCTTTCTGTCCCAGTAAACCCTTGTTATAAACCCTGGAACATTAGATTTTATTGCAAAATATCTGCGGGTTGTATTCCCACAGGAGACAATAAGACAAACCTAAAATATGCATTTTAGTAGACTGCATCTAAAATTAATTCATTGTCAGTGTTGGATTCGCTCTCGCTGAAGTGGATTCTGCCCGAGGTTTTCTTTACTGTTTTTTCCCTTTCCGCTGTCTCCTGCTGCTCTGTGTATATTCAGGATGGGGGATTGAATTGAAGTCAAGATTTGATGCAATCCGTTATTTTCCTTAGCTGGGCTATTCGTTCTTATGAATTAGTGGGATTGGATCACAGAGAATTGGCTTGAATTGTCTGTAAAATGCACTGAAATTGTGAATTGGCAATATACAAATAAAGCTGCATTGTATTCAATTCAACTTATTTTAATAAGTTTCTAGGTGCAAATGATAATACTGTGACATTTTCCACATTATCGTGCTGAAATCTCTGTCACCTTCTTCTCTCAGTGGCTGGATTGTGAGCCTGTCTGCTCTGAAGCAAAATGTTGGTGTTGGTGTGATCATGATGATAAATGCCATCTTCTTTACTGCCCAGGCTGCTATGGGGGTTGTCATGCTGAAGAAGGTGAGTGCGTTTGTTTACGAGGAGTTCAAATTCATGTCAGTTCCAGAGCCGATGGAAGACCAAAGCCCTATGTCAGTCATGTAAGCCTTGTATGAGCATTAAAACTATATTAAAGTCATTAAATGCAACCACTTTGGGATGTGATATTTATATCGAGCGACCCTGATCTCGATATCTGCTGTGGAGCCAACCAGCTTAGATATGTAGCACTGTCAGACGGCGTATAGGCTAAGCTGTGCTCCAGTGTAATAAACAGCAAGGTCATGTTTGCTAACCAGAATCAAAATTTTGAACAAAACTTATTTCTCCTTGTTAGCAATTAATGCCCTGATTAATCCCTGTAGGCCCAAACAGGTTAATATTAATATGTCATGACACTTTTGCTTGATTAGAACTGATTTGTATTATTTTTTTATTTGCTGTGTGCATCAACTCAACTCTTTTTTTTTTTTTTGTCTTTTAATAAAAAGACATTTATACATGAGATTGGACTTAATTGGATATTTCAAATCATATTATTTGTTTGTTGATAATGTCCAATTGGACTCAAACTGGTTTGGGTGTTTTGTGCAAGCTCTACGTTTCCCATTGTGGATTTTTATCCAGATGTAACAGAGAAATCCAGTAATACCTGTACATTAATTACAAAATGTACAGCGATATAAAGCTGTCTGATTTGCCATCAGTTAAATTATCTCATTTTCCCCTCTTTGCTTGTATACTTGGACATTGACAGTAGTCCAATTAAATGTCCAATTGGCTCAACTGAAGTGTCCATGTAAACATACAGACTACAATAAGACTAAAGGATGGACTTAGCCTCTGGGTCTAAACTTGCTAGGTGGTAACTTGTAATGGTCTCCAAAAGATAAAATCATGCAGAAGTTTTTGGAATAATACATTTTTTGACACTGGTGGCCTTTTATTTGAAAAAATAAGAAGAAGAAGAAAAAAAAGGACAGGAATGGAGTCAGAGAGAGGATGACATTAAACTGGAACTCGTACCCTAACCAGCTGCATCAGGGAGCTAAAGCACCTGTATTTGGGGCACTTGCACAACCAGTAAAACTAAACTTGCAGCCAAAATGCAAAACTCTATGATAGTAGTTTATTTTAAAACTATTTTGTCACTCAAAACAGCTTTTTAAAATTGTGGTGTTTTATACTAGCTAACACAAGCTAAGTTAATGTCATTAATTTCATTAATTAATGTCATTCAAGGACAAGGATTACTTTGCAAACCCAGCACTCATTAGAAAACCTGATATACCTGAACAGTAGTTTTTAAATCATGTAGGCGAATATGAAGATTTTGTGTTAAAGTTGTCTCTCCATGGGAAGTACCCATTTCATCAATCTAATAAAAAAAAGAAAGAAAAGAAATGCTAATCAAATAATGATTATGAATATAGATTGTGCTTGTAATTACCACTTACACAAAACTATAAAATTAAATAATGGGTCACAATCTGCTGAGTCACATTTTCTCAAAAGTCAGAATCAAGCTATTATTATTATTGTTATTATTATTATTATTATGTTATTATTAATATTACTATAAAAAATTTTTGTTTGTTTGTTTTACATTTACTACCTGTTCAGTATAAAGACTCGCTGCTTTACCCTGGTGCTTCACCTTCTGTCAAACATTCGATAGATAAACAGCTCGAATAAAAGCCACAATATCAGGTTGTGGGTATCATTTTCACCCTTACAGTGTTCATAATATGATAATGAATTGCTGCACATATCAGGTGTCAATGTGCTCTGCTCTTCCCCCGCTCCAGATCCACAGTCTGTACAGGCAAACAGATGCCAGCTTTCAGAAGGCTCAGGCTGAGTTCGCCACCGGAGTCATGTCCAATCAGGCTGTACGCCAGGCAGCTGCCTCTGCTGCCCAGGGGGCCTTCACTGCACCTCGATAAGGGAGGAATGAATGGGGCTGGGAGAGTGAAGTGTGGAGGATGAGCTTGATGGAGAATCGGTTTGAGGGAGACAAGTTTATTTAATTACCTTCTGGGTGACTAAACTTAAGGACACATGCATGAGATAGATGTGAAGGTTGTATTTCTAAAGGTGTACAGGACAAGTTAGCAACATTGCCAAACCAAGTTAACAAATAAGAAAATTTGATTCTAGAAACCTTAAGATGGTGTGAAAGGTAAAAGGAAAAAAAGGAGGCTGTATTAAATATGATGCAGTCAAAGTATGAATGAATGCAGGGAAATTGCTATTTGCCAAATGTGGAAGGACAAACCAGAATTCTCCCCATCTTTACATGACATGGGGTGTGTTTATAAAGATTGATGACAAAGCAAAGTAAAAGAGTGGAACTGCACTCCAAAAAGTTGACACTGACATCTGATCTATAACTAAGCAGCTCAACTTCACTACTTTTTGTTGCTTAAGTGTAAACTAACACACTGTTTTGTTGTCATTAATGAGAATGCCTATATGCTGTATTGCCAAAACCTGTCAAACTGTAAAGATAAAGAACATGTACTATTTTGTTTTGGTTCTAACTGTTCTGTTGATGCTACTTGTGATTGTTCAGATTATGTCACTGTCTCGGTTTTAATAAAAATATTGTCATGCTTTCACAGTCTTATGCTTATCTGAATAGCATAGAAGGATTGTTTTTAAATGAAGTGTTATATTTTTTGTTAATTTGGGTAATCGTATCGCTTTTAAGTCTACTACAACAACATGAATTGTTGGTTGTATCAGTGGAATTGCGTTGCTAGGAAACTAGGTAGACGCTTGATGCTAAGCTAACTCGTTAAATCTATCATTTTGGGCTTTTTTTTCTTCTTTTTTTTTTTTTTTAAATCTGCGCCGTTTTAAATTAAGAGTACCCCCTAAAACTTTATTCCTTTGCGACACCTTACAAGCGTGAAGTAAACTATCATGGTGTCAACTTGCTGCCAGTTTTTAACTGGGTTTTTAACGCAACTTGATCTGCGTCCTCTAATATTTTCGGTTTGGTTTCCTGACTTGTCAAGCCTTTCTGGACCGCTCTGACAAGCGGCTGGGACATTTATGGGCTGCCACAGCGACGTCAGGGACTGCTCTTCACCGTGAAGATGGCGGAGGCTGCGGAAACGCCACACCACCGGTTTTATTGTCACTGCTGTAAATGTGAGACAAACCCCAAACTCCCGGTGAGTCTCTTTGGAGTGTTTAAAGTTGCACACGTGTTGGCCGGGAGTTATCCATGACCCCATATAAAGAGGAATTAATATTTTCATAGAGCTGTCCTCTGTGAAAATGTACAGTTAGCTTATTCTTTTAACTCCGATATTAACCGAAATCTATAAAACACTCAGGGCTAGCAACTGCCAATAGGAGGTTGTTCGTGTGCGCACAGCATGCTCTAAACTCTTAGATTAGAGTGAGCGAGTACAATCTCGCAATTCACGTTGCCATATTTAGAAACGCGACTGCTGGCGACTGTGTCCAGTTGTCCACTGTCAACTGCGCGTGAGAGACGGAAAAGGGGCTGAGTGTCACCTCATGCAGGACTTGATACAAACCACTGAACATCAGATGAACGCTGTTCACCTGTTTGGTTCAGGTAATTTGTTCTCTTTATTCCCAGTTGAAAGATTAAAACGTTGATTTTTTTTTTTTTGGCTGGGAGTTGTTTTCAACATTGAAATCAGAAAAAGCAGAAACTGAAACATTTGCTGCGCGGCTCATATTCACAACACAGATACACACTGATATTTTCATGACAAAATTCGTTATCCTCTATTATGTTGACCAAACTTTAATTGTCAATATATTTGTGTTTGTGCTTTGGAATATCAAATTATTAGCTGTTAAATTGCTGATTTACATATTGAAGTTGAAAATCATTACAATAGCAGCCAGAATGGTTAAAACCACACAGTGGGATGTCCAAGAAAATTTGAATGGAGTAGCCAAGATAAGACACAAATTAGTAATATCATCATTGTTAACGTTAATTACAATGAGTGTGTGAATACAGGGCATCTTGGGTGTCTGGTAACCCTTAAATAATAGCTGTGAACCCTTTCCAATGTCATAAACAAACAAGGTTTATTTAAACAAGGTTTATGAACCTTGTTTATAGTTTTATTTTTGACATAATTTCTAATGACATCAAACATAGCCTAGCTCTTAGATGTCAAGTGTAACAATACAGGCCAGGTACACAGAATGACAGAAAGACAGGGAGTTAGATTTAAATAAATGCCTGTTAACTGATTTGCTTGCTGTGTTTCTGTGCTTCAGTTGCTCACTTAAATATTTGTTTATTTCCCAGCTTCACTAGGGCTTGATGCATTATCAAGTAAATGAAATTTATGGAAGATCTTTCAAGATGAATACAGGGCCTTAAAAGCAGCAGATGAAATCCCATAGCTATTAAATGTGATCAGATATTTAGCATTGTATTGAAGATAATTTTTTTATCCTCCTTAAGGATTTAGTCTGCTCCCAATGTGAGTCTAGCTTCATTGAAGAGGTGACAGAAGATTCCAGGTACAGCTAAGTGTTGGTGTTTTAATGTAACCTACTGTCCTTTTCTATTGTGAGTAAAAATGGTGAGTTTTCTCATTCGACATTTTTAAAGCATGCAGTATATGTAAGTATAAACAAAATAGTTTCTGTACACTTGAAAGTAATTTAATGTGTGAAGCTTTTTTTATTAAAGTTGTGTTTTAGTTTATATCTAACTAATCTATCTATTGCCCTATATTTTGGTTGTCTAGCCTTCTGCAAAACACCCCACAATCGGTTGCCAGTGACGATTCAAACTCCTTAATCTCAGAAGTATGTCCTAACAAGAGGCATTTTAATAAGGACAGTCCTCTGTCTCTAAGGTTTTGTTTGACACTTCTTCTGTCTCTCTCCAAGTTATGGCAGCTAGTGTTCATGGAGCGCTCTGCTCTGCTCTCGCATCCACCCTCCTCCATGCCAAACCCTGAGGACAGTGAGCAGGTATCTACAAGTCCCTCTTCAGAGTCATTGGATGCCACTGGGGCCGGAGAACATGAGTCACCACCGCAGCCTGGACAAGACAGGTCATCCAGGCCTGAACAAAGGCCAGCAGTGGAAGGGTGTGTGTGGACATAGTACCCAGAAACATCAGTGTCACAGTTTTGTATTAGCACTGTTTGTCTCTCTCTGTCAAGTCATCACCACAGAACCAGCACATGATAGAAAAAAAAGTTATTAAATCTATACATTTTTTTTTTACTAATTCCAATTCATTTTTATGCATAATTAATTGAATCTGTTGAAACTACAGTAAAGTCTATTGAAAGCACTCTAAATCGGATATGTGTGCTGTTTGTTTTTGCTCTTTCAAGGATCGTACAGCAGTTCTTGGCTGGCCTGTTTGCCAACAATGGAAACCCTGGTGGTGCACCAGCTGCACTGTTAGTGCTTTCTTGGATTTTCATTTCAGATCATTTGCTTTTGATTTCATTCTGATGATGTGTAGAAACCACCCCTCTTGTTTTCTGCTCTCTTTCACGTTGACTTCTAGCTCTAGCATGCTACAGTTGTACTCAAGCCCAGGAGATTATGCATGGGGTCAGGGAGGTCTCGATGCAGTCATCACGGAGGTCAGTGGTACCACAGCTATCATGAACTACTGTGATATCAAAAGTCTTGACACCCACATGTCTTTGTGTTCACCACCAAAGCTGTTTATTATACATGCATTTATAAAACACTGATACATCTTCACCTACTCAATCAGCTATTAGGACAGCTGGAGAGCACAGGTCCGCCCCCAGCTGAAAAAGAGATGATTTCATCCCTGCCAGCAGTTTGCATCTCTCAAGAGCAGACAGGTGAGAATTCTGCTGCACCGTGTGATTACTTCAGTACGGAAGATGTTTGGTTTTTAAGATTTAGCCTAATTTGAATGTTCATTGATAGTTTACATCCTTTTAATGATGTCCTTCAGCTTTCTAAAATCGTTTCTCCACCTACTTTCCATCTTTGATAGTCTATCTTTCAGTCTCTTGCTCTACCTTTTCACCCCATATTTATTTTTTCCTTCCCTCTTTCTATTTTCCATTTCCCTCATCTATCATTCATGTCATGCTTCCCACTGTCCCACTTTTTTCCTACTTTTCTTTTTCTCCTTTATTCCTATTCCTTTTTTCTTCCCTTCCTCTCTATTGTCATCTCTTTTTGTACTGATCTCCCCACAACTTTCTTCCCACCTCCTATTTTTCCTTTACATTATTATTTACCTCCTCCTATCTATCATTTCCATATCTGCCTCAATACTTTCAGCTTGTATTTCCATTCTCCTATATTTAATTTCCTCTCCCTCTATCATTCCTTTGATCTTTCTACTTCCTCTTTATCGTTCCTTCCCTCTTTAGTGTCTTTCTTTTCCTTGACTTTGATGAAGACTACTTCTAAAATAACTGCCACACTTCATGAAAGTGCAAACTAGATACACACAGATAAAAGATACTCAAATGGGCTCTCTGTATTTTTTTTATATATATGTTCAATCACTCACTCATACTTCCTGTTTCTTTTAATATCTCCCAGACTGCAGACTAGAGTGTCCAGTTTGTAGGGAGGAGTATTCATTAGGAGAATCTGTCAGGAAGCTTCCCTGCCTCCATTACTTCCACAGTGAATGTATAGTGCCTTGGCTGGAGCTGGTAAGGATGAGGACTGGATGTGATCTGAAGATCTGTTTGAAATATAAGAGGATTTTTTTAACCCCTCATTTAGATGTAGAAACTTTTCTGTTCTTAAAAAAATGTACCTATTGATTGTCAGTTGTAATGTTTGTGTGCTGATTAAAATGTTTTTTCTCCTCTCGCAGCATGATACTTGCCCAGTGTGCCGCAAAAGTCTTAACGGCATTGACAACAGCCTTCCACCCACACTGGAGTCCCCAGAAGTGCACTCCGTCAGGCAAGAGCAACAGGAGAGGCAGGCGATCTGAGAAACGAGCCGACAACTCTACCTCTTTTACCATATTCAAAAAGAAAAGAGACAAGCTTCTCGCGCTTTTAAATAAAATACATACGTTCAAGTCGACACTTGCAGCTTCAGCTCTCAAGCGACTTGTGCATCTCTGCTAAGGACATTTATGTTTTCTACTAAAGCATTACCACTGTTTTATGACGCAGCACCTGCGGGTGGATCTGGCAATTTGCTGACAAGATGCAGAGGTCATGTGTCCTTCTCGCTATGCTTCCCTCTCAGGTTGTTTCCTTAATGACAGACTTTGATGTCATAAACTACAGCCACTGAAGTGTCAGTTACTGTCAAGACAACAGAATCTTACAGAGTTATGGAGAAACATCTTTTCCATTATTGTCTTGGTAAGTGGGTTACGCAGCGTTTTTGTTGACCTTCTACCAGCGTAAAGCTGCTAATAAAGCTTAACCCTGTGACCCTTCTTTCTCTGGATATTCTTCTGTTTTACCAATAATGTGATAAACAGAGGATAGTCTGTTCAGTAATCAGTTAGGTTAACATTGTAGTTATATTTAATTTCAATGCATTATGTGGTAAAACTGGGGAAAACGGTTAAATTAATCCAAAAATACCACATTAGAGCTTTTTTAACAACATCTGAGTATTTCTTTTTATAACCAAAGTTAATATTTTCTCCCCTCCAGTCATGAGAAGCCAGACATTCCCCTTCAGCTGTTTGGAGGCCTTCATCACACCCTAAAAAAACCCTATGGCTTAGATCTTTTATTAATCAATAAAGATTACTGTTTGGAGGTCTCAAATGAAGTCTTGTTTAATCATTTTTAGTGCAAATGAAAGAGATGCATTTTGCCAATTCAGATCTTTAATTGTTTAAATCTAAACAGCCTTTTAAAAACATGTTAGCACAAACATGTTGGGCAGCTACTCTTTTTTTCTGGTGCTGTATTTTGAAGATGTATTAAAGTGTTTTTAAATTCCTTATTATGGAACTATAATCTAATTAAGTTTTTTATGTATTCAGGCTGGTTTTCAGTCCTATATCTTTGAAAAATCTGATAAGGTTATTCCAGTTACATGTAGCCTAATCATCTATACACTTACTGCCAATTTCTGCGAATTAATTATTTATCAGTCCATCGTAAAAAAAATGTTGCTGTTTAGGTTACCTCGATTAGTCAGTCAACTAATAGCTTAAGCTCTAACAGAAGGAATGAAGTACAATGGTTTATTTATAGGCTATAGAGCTCCGTTCCCTTCTCCTGCCTGCACTGTTTATATACTGTCATGCTATGTTGACCCTCTGTGGCCGCGCACCAGGCACCGCGAGTCTGACAGTTGAGTGTTGCATACCATCAAACACACCCTGAACCAGCCCGAAAGTCAGCTCCCCGCGGTAACCGAAAATAGCGAAATAATGAGGCACAGACATTTTTGTCAGTGACCAGGGACCGCAGGAACCGTTCACAACCGTCATTTCCACTCCTCTCCTTTCCTCACTTCTCCTCTTCTCTCCCCCTCCGCCCTCTTCACTCCCTCCTCCCTCCTCTGTGGGACTGAGAATGCCCGTGTTGTACTGACACAGTAGCGATACGGGCAGAGCAGACATGGAGGCCCGATTAACGAGAGAGGCCCGTGCTGACACATCCAGGCCCAGCTAACGGCGAGTCGTTGGGGATTTCAGAGCATCTCGGGATATTTTACGGATACTAGTTGCTGTAAGGAAAGAGGAATTTTCACAACGAGGAAGAAGAAATAGGGGGAGATCCATTTCGGGTCTCTGTTGATTCAACGCAGCCGCCATTTTGTTGACAGTTAGTGTTTTTTTAATAACCTACACGGTGCTACATCTGTTATTTTTCTGCCACTGGAATATATTTTCGCCACAATTTTTACATGTGTTTTCTAGTCGATTAAATTGTGCGTTTGCCTGTGAAACTACGTTGGAACATTTTATGGTTTAGCTCACTTGCTAGTGCATCGTTAGCCGTCGTAGCCGAGATGTAGTAACACGAGTGCCAACGAGAATGTGACGGGGATGCAAGATTATGTACATCACTTGTCCTGAGTTGTCGTTTTCTTTTAGTTTGTACAAATTGGTTGGAAGATGTAAGCGTTTAGTTATTATTTTTTCTTTGTAAACAATGTAAGTATATGGTATGTTCAGTTAAAAAAAGAGGCTTAATCGTCCTTAAACAGACTGCTGATAGATGGCTAGTTAGCTCCTGCCAGTGCCATTGATACATATTGTAGCACTATCTGTCTTGTTATTGGATAGGTAGCAGTTACTATTGTTATTAAATAAACACAAACATTTCTTCATGTAAGAATTATATGTATGAAATTTACTATTTATCTGCTACAACCCTAAGTATTATGGAACAAATTTTATTTTTTGGAGGGGGGTTTGGATGCATGTTTGCTCTGAGCTTCCACCATTGCAACTTTATGGTTTTGAACGGCGGGCAAGGTTAGCAATAAATTCTTGTAGGTCGTCAAGAGCTGCGTGCTTGGATACCAGTTGGAAATTTGTGGCAAGATTTTTACTCATTAGATCGGATTTTGCACGGATAACAACACTAACATTCCCAAGTAGTAGCTTGAACACGAGTATTTTAAAAGTCTCCCTAGCTGTAGCTTTTGGCACATGGTTTAGATTTGGATATTGAAAGCAGCAACGATCTAATTAAAATCTGTCCGTGTTTGGATTTTGGTATTTCAGCTCTTGGAAGATTAAAAAAAAAGATATGTGGCCACCACGTTGATACACATCAAGGCAGGACACAGAGCCAAATAATGTGATCACTGTTTCTGGACAATTTCAGAGGTGAGTGAAATTGATGCATCTTTTATTAGTTCTTGCTATTGACATTCAATCTCTACAGCGACTGCTCCCTGGTCCAGTTTTGCAACCTCAGTGTCTAACATGCTGGCTACTCATGAGTGAATGTTTTTGAATGCATTTCTCAAATCAAAATCTGCGAAGAGTGCTTTGAATCAGTGCAATCTTATGTGTCCGAGGCAGGGTTTTCATAAGATTACGTTTTGACATATTCTTATGAATATGTTTAAACGGTAAAGTAGCTGCTTTTAAAATGAAGGGTGATCAGTCCTCAGGTATTCTCACGATGGACAGTGTTGATTGTATAGGAAAGTGAATGCAGATAATGCTATTTGTCTCGTTCAGTCCTTCCCTGGTGGTCAGTCACATTCTTTGGATAACACACAGAAAACTACAGTTATTTCAAACTTAATACACAAATGTTGCGCGCTACATTTTGAGTTCTTAACCCATAACAAGCTGCAACAAAAAGTGTTTGCATGCTGCAGGTCTTGACTGACACCTGTCATTTTGTTGCGCTTTATTGCAGCCTCTAGTAAAACTGTTATATCTTCGGGTTATAAACATTATAACCGCTTATTTTCTTTAAGTTTTGTTATGGTTATGTAGCGCTTCGGTTGTTAGACGATACAAACCAGTGGTAGTAGTGAAGGAATTTAGCTTGTTTCCCCCTCCTAAGCACGGCCCTGCGCTAATACCGATGCAGTAAAAAGCCCTGGAAATGACAGGGAGCTCTAGGGGCAGACGCCAGCCCTCCTGTGAATGAGGTGGGGGTGGGTGGGTTGGATACGATTGCTGTGGCCAAAGGGAAATCAGCAGTTATGAACAACGTGTGCAAAAGTGAGGAGGGAGTGAAAGCAGGGAGGTTAGGAGTAAGGGGAGGAAAGAAATGGGAGGGGGCGCGGGAAGTTGTTTACTACGTTCCTCCATGCTCTTGTTTTTTTTTTTATTTTTTTGGTGGCCTGATATTGATCATGGATTCCTTGGTATTTTGTTATTACAATGTATTTCAGATTTCTCCTCTCTCACTCTCTCGCTGTGTTTATGTAGATAGATAGATAGATATTTGAATCCATGGTTATTGTTTTGAAAGATAAAACAAACAGCTGACAAGCTGACATGTCAATTTTTAAAACCATGAGTGTAGTTATTGTACAATCCTGCCGTATGTACCTCTATGCCAGATTTGAAAAATGATACGCCTTAGTGTTAAGACATGTCATTGTCAAATTAAACAGCAATCCAGTCTAGTAACAGATTATTAACACTGGAAGAAATGCCAGGAAGTGACCTGGCTTAGCTTATTAAATGTCCAAGAAATGTCTTATTCTCAAATCTTGTGTCATTTGGCTCTCGTAGAGTTAGGCTCTACAGTGGCTTATTTTTGGCATAGCTGCTGTCAGGCAGTGGGAGCCCTTCTTGTATCACCACGGGCGCTTAGTATGAAAGAATGAGAGGTACATTTGTCACTATATATAAGGAGGGTACAGGGAACAGAGTCATTCGGGTGGGTGATGGGTGAAATGTGTTTTTGATTAAAGTAGGAACACAGTAGATTTAGTTTGTGTGCTGTTACTGGTGCCTTCCAAGTTTGTGAAATAGAGGAGGAACAGAATGGGACAAGCTTAAAACAGCAAAAGAGTACGGAGATTGATGGAGTGTTAAAGAAAAGAAGGAGGTGTGATCCGAGCATGACGATGGGGAGTCTGGCTTTTTGAGGCAAAATGGAGTAATTGAAGTAAACACAAAAAGGAGGGCGTCAGAAGAACATCAGACGAGATTCCAGAACTTGTGCCATGCTGACTGTATGGGTCAGAAAGAAACACCTCTCCTACTGTTGTTGACAGTCATAATCCAAAACAAACATTGTTTGCAACTAAACAAAGAGCAAGTTCCTTTTTTCCTCTTTAGCTCTGAGGCGTTACTGACATGACAACTTGCATGACTTTGCTCAGGCTCCATTAACTATCTCTTTTAGTGCTGTTCATTAATGTAGAGCGCAGGAAAACCGCTGGCATGTTGACGCTCAATCACTCACTCTTGGTTGCTGCTGGCAGAGAGTGGGAAAGACGGCTGGATTGTCTGTCTAGTCCCAGAGGACCCAATGTGCTGAGGTCACAGTTCTGAATTGGCTCTAAATGACTTCAGCCAGAGAAAGCACCTGCTTGGGGGTGAATCCGCATTAAATCACTCAGTGGCCATAGGGAGCTGTAGACAACTTCATTGAATTGGGCTGTCCTCTACAGAGCACAATTAAGAGCATTCTGTTCTCTGTTGCTGTGCTTACACAGGGTATGAACAGTTTACTATCACAACTAACAGGGCACTTAAGCGGTTGCTCATTTGGTGTCTTAGCTGGCAACATTTCTAAGGATGTGGTAGTGCTCTGGGATTAACTATTGACTCCAGAGCATGTGAAATTTGTTAATCGCAGATGGACATTTCAGAGTCCTTGTTCCTAAGGTTACTTTTCTGAGGTAGAAAAGCTTTGGCTTTGTAAATGGGTCACAGATTCCTGTAGGTTATGAGGAGAGCACACTATAAAAAGTCACCCAGACAGGATGAGGGATGGTATCTCACCAAATAGATTATAAAAATGGTTGCCCTTCATCTGCTTTACATCATAATTCTTAATAAGACATTATAAAGCCGTAAGTGTTTGTTGATATTTTTTCTCTCTTCTGTACCTGTCCTCTGCAGTTGAAGGACGGAGAAAGAGGGCTGGACAGCCAAGAAGGGAGAGAAGCTGCTTAAAAGCAAGGAGAGCTTCACCCTCACTTTTACCCCTCCCCTTCCCCCTTCCCCCTTCATCCCCACACAAAACTCTGGTATCCACAACATCCCCTCTCAAATAAATATACACAACCCTTATAATTGCGATGGATCAGAAGATTCAGGGTAGGACTGCAACTCCACCTCCACTTCACTCTGGTGCTCTCACAGGGGAGCGAGAGAAGGAAGGAGGAGGGGGTGGAAAGAAAGAAGACGAGGATGAGAAGAAGCGGGACAGAGAAAAAGAAGGAGCTGCTGCTGTTCCTGCTGGCACAGGAGGTGCAGGTGGGCCAGGAGGTGCCAGCAGCGACCAGTCCCATTTCTCCATCAAAGAAAGCAACCTATCTGAGGGCAGTGTCAAACTCAAGATTGGCCTTCAAGCAAAACGCACAAAGAAACCCCCGAAAATCTTGGAGAATTATGTGTGCAGACCGGCATTCAGGGCGACTGTGAGGCATACAAGTCGTGGAGGAGGTGGTGCTCGCGGAAACCGTACTGGTGTTACGAATGATGGGCCACGCACTCAGAGCCGGAGTCCTTCACAGGGCCGGGAAAAGGAGAGGGACAAGAGTCCCAGTGTGAGCAGGCCACCAGCATCATCATCGTCGTCATCAGCCGTCTCCACTAAAACTCCCACACCAGCCTCTCCTGCTCCTCCTCCTAGCAGCACTAACACCCTGTCACCCTCCCAAGTGAATGGGAGCGCCCCAACAAAAAAGGTAAGACTGGAGAGCCAGTTTTTGTATTGTGAATCAGTGCTGGATTTCCACTTTGCAAACAGTTAACATTCAGTACCATACAAACAGCATATTACACAGATACATACATATTATTTATATATGTATGTATATATCTATATCAGTCAGCCATTGATAAAGCAGTGACAACAAAGCTACAAAGCTGCCCTAGTAATCACTGTGTTGTTGCACAGATGAAGGGCAGGACATAAATTGTTCTTTAGTTTTCTTTGTGTTTTCAGTTTGCCTGCCTCTTTTCATCAAGCACTGCCCCCTTTAATTTCCCTCTGTCTGTGTTGTCTATCTCCTGTCTTTGCCTGGCCATGTCCTCTCCACCCCCCATCTCTGCATGACCTCTCTCAATAGCACTCCTTCTTTGTCCCCAATCTGACCTCGTTGAGTAACTCCCCCTCCCTTTCTGGGCTTGTGTGTAAAGCAGCAGTGGATTGAAAATCTTGTCATTGAACTTAAATTTTCATAAGTGTGTCATTGCATTTTAATGGTATAAAGCAGTATTTCTCAATCCTGGTCCTTAAGGGCCACTGCCCTGCATGTTTTAGAGGTTTTCAAACTTTAACACACCTAACCAAAAGTAAGGCTCATTGGCATGCTTGCAAAGAACTCAACGAGCAGTTCAATTATTCTGAATTGGCTGTGCTGAAGTTTGAAAGAACTAACTGCTGGGATATGCTTGCTGTGTATGCAACCGTGCACGTCAGCGTTCTGCACTGTCTGGGTCAAGACTGGGCAATATATGAAGATTTTCAAATATATGGAGACTTTTTCACCTCCAGTATAGACTAAGGGAATGTCGTTTATATCGAGATAGCTTGTTATGAGTTAAAAGTAACTTTTCTTTTTGCATTTTGCACAGTTGTATTCTTGTTATGTTCTTTGACAATAATTTTTCATTGATTTTGTTTTAAGAGCATTTAAATTCAGTATGCAGCTACTTTATTTTCAGTCAACGGTTTTAATGCACATGTGCTGCAGATTCTGAATAAAAGTGCATTTAGCACACAACACTCTAAATTAGAACAGTTTCCTTGATTACTTGACAAGACAAAAAGAAATGATATCTGGATATAAATCGTGATTCAGGTAAAAAATATCGAGATATGAATCTTGGTTCATGTCACCCAGCCCTAGTCTGGGTATATGCTTGCTGCAGCACCATGCAGCCAAAATGCGCACTACTGGAGGTCACTTCTTGGGGCAGTACACAGCACTTTTATTTCCGGGGCATTTCTGTAAACAACAGTTTACTAATCTGTTGCCAGTTGTTAAGGCATGAGTGTTTGCTACTGTGCAGTGGGGAGGAAAAAATCATAAAGATGCTGGTAATTACGAACAAGGTCCGAGAGGCGCTCTTCAAAACTACCCGTCATTGTGTTTACCTTTGACCTCGTGTTTATGCTGTTGTTTGCATGAACACCTCTAGTGTTAAAGTCAATATTGGAACTTGCACATGCGACATGTTACCTTGCGTCAGCGTGTGCTACCTCACATTCCTAGTGTGCCAAACTTATGCTAGGAAAGCGTGTATGCCATGATATGTACGCAGATGTGTCGATAACTTCATGTATATCCCAGTCCTAAGATATCCAGGGCAGTGGTCCCTGAGGACACTTGTATAAAGCCAATCCCACATGTACATGCAGATTTTGAATAGCATTTTCCCTCCTATGTTAAATAAAAGCATCCAGGGTGTTCGGCACTGTTTACAGAAGATCTTTCTAAAGAAAAGGCTAAACAGAGTCAGAACAACAGAAGTTTGGAGTGGCAGATAACTTTTGACCCACAATATATACACTGTGTGCAACTAATTTTCCAAATCACGTCTTGGTTGTCCAAATGAATTTGCTCTCATGCATGATCTCTCCTCACTGGCAACATTATGCAGACAATTTTTCTGACAGCACTGACAGGTGATGTGACAGTTGTTTTCCCCTGAGTATAGAGGCAAAGCAAAGAAAATTCAGAGTAACAAGAAAAATTTGTTGCTCTAAATCAGGGCTATTCAGTTCGGTCCTACGAGGGCCGCAATCCAGCAAGTTTTCCATGTATCCCTGTTTCACCACACCTGACGCAAATTAATTAGTCATTGTGCAGAACTTGATTGGCTGTTAGATCCATTAATTTGATTCAGGTGTGTTGAAACAGGGATACATGGAAAACCTGCTGGATTGCGGCCCTCGTAGGACCGAATTGAATAGCACTGCTCTAAATCATCAGCCATTTAAGTCTCATAGCTTCACCAAGTAGAGGTCAGAACAGGTCATGTGCTGGTTTATGTAGCAGTGTCCCCAGTAGCATATTTTGATGCCCCTGTTCCTCATCACTGTTTATGTTCATGCAAACATGTAAAAAGCTCTGTTATAACAAGGCTGGCTTTTGCATTAACTTACTTTTTTCCAGTGCCCTTTGAATAAAGTAAAGACTGGTGCATATTCAAACCAAGGGGATAGTGGGGCACGTTATGATATGGCAAGGCCCCCATTACAATTTCCAAAAACTGCATTTGCATTTTGAAAGGTTGCAAATGCATTAAAAAGGTAGTATTTGCTAAACACAAAACTAAACAAATTACCTGTTTGTGAATACAAACTGAATGACTTGGTGTGTCTATATTAAACCATGTTTAACTTTTTATTGATTGCTTGCTGTACTTCAGATTTTTTTGTGTTGCTCTTTCATTGTATTGTTTGATTGTAACTCTGGTTTTCTCATATATTACCACATACTTTTTGGGGCTTCTACATAACTTCATATTTCTTGATTGTAATAGTTATTAGTTAGCACCTCTTTAAAAAAAACTATTTTTAATGCTTCTTTTTCTTTATGCAGGTTCCACCAAAGACTGATTGCAAGCCTGATTCAAAGTCAGACACAAAAGCAGCTCTTACCACATCTGAGAGACCCCTTAACCTCCATCGCCCTCCACCAGACAGCAAAACCCATTCCTCTGGGAAGAAAACACCAACTTCTCAAAGCATCCCCCGCACTTCTTCACCTTCTTCACCACTACCTACTTCAAAAGAACCTAGCTTTGACGGTGTTAAGCCACCCCATTACACTTATGGCACAGAAGGTCAGAGAGACAAGGACAAAGGTGTCCAAAACTGGGGAGCACCTACAGTGACTGAGAAACTAGCTCAACTTATTGCAACCTGCCCACCATCAAAGACTCCTAAGCCAACCAAACCTGCAAAGAGTGAGCCCACTCCTCCTCTCCCAAGCTCAGGCTTTATGGCTCCCACGGCCAAGCAACGGGACAGGGCTATGGCCAATAGGAACACATATTCAAGAATAGTGCACCTTTCACCTCCACCCCCTGTGTCAAGACCACCTGGTCGGCCCTACGGCTCGAGGAACAAAGACATCATCTCAGAAAATTCCCCCATCCTGATGCCACTTAGGAAGGATGACTTGGATGGGTCTGGAAAAGGTATAGTCAGCAGTGACAACAACAGCATTAACATGAGCAGCAGCAACAGCAGTAGTCGCAGCAGCAGCCCTGCATTCACCTACGGCAATAACCGCCTGCAAGCCATGTCAAAGGACAGCAACAATGACAACAGCAACAGTAGTATTTCTAAGTCACAGTTGCGTCCTGTTCACAGCTTACCACACACCACATCTGCTCAATCCTGTCCGGTTTCATCCTCTTCCTCCATCTCAGCTGAGCAGAGGACAGTGAGTGCAGTGAGTCACCTTGGACTCACTGTTCCCTCACAAGGACACCAGGCACGAGAGTCCCCATCTCTGGTAGAAGAAAGCGGTGCCGGGGAGAGGGAAAAGGACAGCGACAGCCTCAGAGACTTAACCAAGTGCCCTCCTTCAGCAGCAACAGGAAAGCTAGAGGGGAAAGACAAAGCAGTGAGTAATCAATCATTGTGTGCCGAGAGGGGCAAGAGCTCTAGTCCAAATAAACGCAGTCCCAACCCCGATATCGGTCGATCTGGTCGAACTAGCAGTCCTCCTGAGCCTGTTAGACAAAGAGCACTTTCTCCATTGGAACCAGATGATGAAGAGAGCCCACACACGCCTCTCAGGGATGATTCTCCTGATTCATCCATAGACTCTCAGGCAGAGCAGGACAGCAAACCCCTTAAAAAACGCAGAGGAAGGAAACCCCGCTGGACTCGTGTACTGAGCAAGACACAGAGTCAAAGAGCAGGTGACTGTCCATTCAGTGAGAACAAAACCATCATGCCTTTATCTTCAAACTTGGAAACACCATTGGCACCAGTCAAACGACCTGTAGGCAGGCCTCCCAACCCAAATAAGGTCAAACTAAATCCTGTACAACAAAGTGCGGTGTCACAGCTCTTCCCACCCCAGCCTAAGAAAAGGGGAAGGCCAAAGTCCAAAATGCCAAGGCTCGATGCACCATCCCCAGGGAACCCCTCTAAAAAGCTGGTCCCCTGCAAGGTCTTTTCGTCATTGTTGAAGTCCAAAGAAGAGCAGGACCCCCCTGTTCTTCACCCAGAGGTGGACTTTAACCCTCCTAAACCTATGCCTAGAAAACGCGGACGTCCCAAGCGCCTTCCTCCTACCTTACCCCAAGAGGGTCAACCTCCTACATTGGCTCCAGAAGCAGGAGACATGGGAGACAAAGGGTTCCACACCAAAGGAAACGGGCAGCTTATCATGAAAACTATTATCGGAAAGATCAATGAGATGAAAAGTGTGAAGCGGAAGCGTATTCTCAGTCAAATCCTTTTGGGTCCTAGAACAGAAGACACTCCTAAAATCAGCACCAGTGGAGTGTCTGTCTCTGGGGAATCTGCGACCCAGTCATTATCCTCCCTAGCTGCTTCGTTTGGGGGAAAATTAGGGCCTCAAATTAATGTCAGTAAAAAGGGAACAATATACATGGGTAAGCGAAGAGGCCGTAAACCAAAAACAGCGGCTAATGTTACAGCTTCAGCATCATCACCAGAACCTTTTCTGTCTCCAAACACCAATTCGCCTCATCATCATCATCATCATCACCATTATCAAACACAGTCACACCAGCAGCACCAGCTCACTTCCTCAGAGGTATTTCCTTCCCCCTCCCTCTCACAATCTAGTGGAGGCCACAGTCCCATCAGTGATGCCAGCTTTGTGGAGCCAGGCACAGTGCACTTTTCAGGTCACTCTCACTATTCTAACTCCCATCATAGCCACAGCACATTCTCCTTCCCTCCCCCAACATTTTCAGCCCCGAGTAAAGTACTGGGTTCAGCCTCTATGACCACAGCAGCTTCCCAGAAAAAGTCATTTTACCGCGGATACCCTCACCATCACCATCATTACAGACAGCACTACCATTATCATAAGCTTTCTCCTCCTAGGCCTCTCCATCCCACTTCCCCTGCTCCCCTTAGTGAGCTAAAAGAAGCCACTCCCTCACCAGTTAGTGAGTCACACAGTGAGGAGACAGTACCCAGTGACAGTGGCATAGGAACAGACAATAACAGCACATCTGACCGTGGTGAGAAAGCTGGAGGGACAGGTGGCTTAAGTGGGATTGGGATGCTGCCCGGAATGGGCAGTGGATTGTTAATGCCAAGTGTCATTGGTTCAGCTATGGCTCCAGGGATAGGCCTTAATTCTAGAAGCAGGCGTCGACACTCCGCCGTGCTTATGGAACATCCCTCACCGTCTCCTTCCCCTCATGGTGCAAGGTCATCACCGGATCCCCGGAAACCCCACCCAGCAGCTCCTGCCTCTTCTTTAATGGGCCACAAGGAGAAACATAAGCACAAGTGTAAACGTCGCAGCCACGGATGCCCTGGCTATGACAAGCTAAAGAGACAAAAGAGGAAACGAAAGAAGAAATACTTACAGATGCGGTCTCGGCGGCTTGACCCAGGTTTTCTTGCTGAGCTGGATGAAATAATTGTGATGCTAAGTGAAATTCGGATAACACACCGTCCCACAGGTCACAGACTCGGCAGTGGAATTGGCATAGCAGCAGGAGCAAGTAGAATGCCAGGGGTGGGGAACAGAGCTAGTAGTGGCATAGGAGGCACAAGTGGTCCTCCACCTCATCATTATGTTCACAGGGATCTGCTGCCAACAATCTTCAGGGTTAATTTTGGCAGGTTCTACTCCCATCCTGCATACTCTTGTGACCCGTTGCACTATGTTCGTAAACCAGATATGAAGAAGAAACGGGGACGGCCTCCCAAACTTAGAGAGTCCATGTCTGAGGTTCCCTTTGTACCTGGGCTTGGGTTTCCTCTCTCAAGTGGAGGTTTCTACCACCCTTCTTATGGGGTTCCTTACTCATCAGGGCCCTTGGGGTTGGGCTATTATAGAGGCTATCCTCCAGCAAGCGCTTTGTATCCCCATCCACACCACCAGTCACCTCACACAGCCCCATCTCACCACTCTCACCACTCCACATCTTTCCCTCCTCCTCCCCCCACATCTTACTTACATCACCACCCTTCTCATCTTCTGCTGAATCCCTCAAAATTTCACAAGAAAAAACATAAGCTGCTTAGGCAAGAGTACCTGGGAGGAGGAAGGTCCCCTGTCCTGTTCCCACCCATGTCCTCTGAGCTTTCTTTTAACTGGCACCATAAACACAAACACAGACATAAACACAGAGAGCGTTGCTCTGAGGAAGACAGGGATGAAACAGCAAGGAGTGGGTCAGGGACCCGAGTTAGTTCAGGGATTTCTGACAAAGGAGAACGAGTTGTTGGTTTGGGGATGGCAGAGTCTGTACAAAGATGCCGCTTTGGAAGAGAGACCTCCAGTACCACTGCCAGCAAGCAAGCTGCTGCTACCTCTGCCAACTCTCCGTCTTCTTCCTCTTCCTCATCTGCAGAAAGATATAAGCGCAAAGAGAGCTCATTGTCCTGTCTCGGACCTTCTAGGCTTACTCTGGGTAATGGCTCTAAAGGCCATCATCCAGTAGAATCCTGGTTCAGGATGGGCAGCTCTGAAGCAGACTACTCTAAACTTTCACGGAGTCAAGCGGCACATGGCCAGGGCTCATTCTCAGACGGACGGGCCGAAGATCCAGCAGGTTGCTCGGACAGTGAAGACGAGGAGCCGCTCACACCCACAGATGATGTAGAAGCTCAAGATTCTCCAAATCTTACAAATCTGTTTGCCTCTGCTCTCACCCGCACTTCACTGAAGGGAGGCAGGAGCAGAAAGACGGGGACAGAGAGCAACTTCTCCCACACTGATCGACCGATAAGGAAGGACCGCTCAACGTCAGCAGAGAGGAGAAATTCAGGTAAGTTACATTTGACTAATTAAAACTGAACTGTGTGACTAGGCTGCCTACAGCAGACCATGCAACGACAAACTGCTACAAGTGTTAGGACATAAAAAAAATACCACTAGCAGTTATAGCTAAATGTCATTTGTGTTTAAATACAGAAATAAATAGAATCAGGAATCTTTATGGTCATTGAACCCTATAGCACAACAAAGTAGAGGCTAGGTATCATCACTAATTGCTTGAATCGATTTGATTTCGATTAAATCTAATTTGATTCAATATTGATTCATTTATAGATATTTATGTAACAACACCCAATATTTCTTAAATATTAAAGCCAGAAATGCTGTAATAAAAAACAAAACAAAAACACTTAGGACAGAAAAAAGTTCAACTTTTTAAATAACCAGATGAAAACCGTTTCATTCAGTGGAGCTGCTCAAAATACACACAGAGCAGCTATGACATGCTGTCATGTAAATCAAATAAATAACATCAGACTGTTTTGTTTTTTAAGAAAAGGATGAAGTGTAAAACTGTTCTAGAGGAAATGTGACTTTAAATGACTGCTGTGACTTAGCACTGTATAGAAAACGAGATAAAAATAAATTTACTTGACCAAGTGAGTGCAGTGGATACATTCGGTGTTTGTTGAACACTGACTTTGCGTTAGCTGCTGAGCTGCTAAATACTTTACAGGTGAATGTAATCTAATAGTGTATGAAAACTGTCAGAATTTGGCATTATCTTGGTGAGAGAAGCTGATTTTGAGTGGAAACAACACAGGCAACCTTTCAGTTTTAGTTTCAGTTCATGAAGCTCAAGAAGCTTTGGACTAAATAAACTGTTCAGCACAAAAAAAAAATCAATTGACCAAAATTTACTTTAACATTGTTAAAGGTTACTGGTGTCATTTGTGTACCAAAAATAGTTCAGATGTGGCTGTATTATGAGTTCTCTTTCTGAATACAACTGACTAATTTCTAATGAGCTCTGTGGTTTGGCACAGTCATGGTGAAACTAGCACTGTATGTTGTTAAGATCTAGCATGAACTCCTGGCTTGCTTTTGTGGGAAGTAATGGTTTGCAACATTGCCTTATGGCACAGCGAGCAGGCTTTCACATTTTTGCTTGATCTCTATACATCCACAAATGTGCCTCGTGAAAAAAAAAAATTCTTTGTTGTGTGTTGAGAGATTGTGCAGTGGTTACCAATGAAACGTCCATACCTTAGTTGTGGCTAAAACAAACAACACTGGAAAATGATCAGTTCTGCCTCTGTAGTACTCTCAGCTGTCCATTATCTGAAAATAGGAACAAGATACTAAGGCACTTACTTTTGTAGGAAAAAAATCCCCTTGAAAGATTCTGGGGCATCCCCTGTCTGACATTTGGTAACACTTACAAATGCTTACCGTCTTGGCATAAGAAATGTGTGATTACTCGAACTGACTCTACCGTGAGGATAAATGGTCACAGTTGGCCATAGTTGACACAGCTTTTTTGCCAAAGTTCATATTACTAAAGGGGTGGAGTATTTTTGTGTCATATTTTCAGAAGATGTTTCCCTCAAAAAGCCCACAATATGAGGGCTAGTCCTATTCATTAGTACGCCCAGCACCTGGGCTTAACTGATGTTGGTGATATGGAACACACCTCTTCAGCTGTGGTAGATGCAATGTACTCCATTTGTGTGCGTGAGCCATCAGTAGATCGAGTGGAATTTAGTATAAGCCAATGTTAACGTGCATGTCTGTATCATGGAAAGTTAAAAGGTCCCCACTGAGGCAGTACAGTGCAGTTCAAATCAAGCCAAGGTAATCCTGGATTAAAGCTCAGGACTTGGGGTCAACCAGCGGTCACATACGGCACTGTGACAGTAGGGGAGGCCATGTCTGGGGACTGAGCCGGCACGGCAAGACAAGTGGGGAATGACAGAACTAGATAAATATACACCGACAGAGGAGAATGAGTGGAGTCAGATGTGGGGGGAAAAGGCAGTGAATGAGAGGCCAAGGATAGGGCAGTATGTGGACTTTTACATTTCTGACTGTATTTGTTCATTCAGGATGTGAAATGAGAAAGTATCTGTGCTACCCACACACAGACTTTGCACGGGCTGCCCAGGTATGCTCACGGCCTACCATGTATTTTTGACAGCTGTGTTGAGCAATAAAAGTGATGAATGAGTTTACAGGATTACTGCCATTAGGGAGTAATTGGCTACATTACTGTGGTACGCTTGTTGAAAAGTCACACTTGTTAGACTAGTTTGTATTATCGAATATAAACACTTCTTTGCAGTTTATAGTGAGTAATCTGATAGCTCTGTTGGCTAATAACAGACACGTGTGTGTCTACATTTAGCTTAACAAGTTGTATGGATTCTGTATATTACAGAAAGATGGTGACTACATTTGTCGATAGTGTCTCCTTCACCACATAAACAGCACATATTCATTAATTTCCTGCGGAGTTAGATTTTTAGACAAGTTGAAAGCTAACCACAGCTTTTGTGGGGTTGTAGCATTTGTGACACCACATGTGTGTTGAAGCTTTGCTCCAGTTACAGATTCTTCTTCAAGAGTGATGTAGAGTTCTTCGCTGACAGGCATTAACAGTTGCTAACAGCCACTTGTTATCATTTCACCGTGATGGCTGTTGTCCTTTTCATTTACAAATTGAAAAAAATAATATAAAAACCTCCACAACAGACTGATTGCTAAAAAGCCAAGTAATAGAGCCACAGGTTGGAGAGAAGCAATTGCAAGTTACTGATGAGACTGGCTGATTGTAAGCAAAATCCAAATACTTAGTATTTTAAATACTACAGTGGTGTAAAAAATGTTTGCCCCTTCCTGATTTCTTTTTTTTTATAATTATTTTGCATGTTTGTCACACTTAAATGTTTCAGATCATCAAAAATTTAAATATTAGTCAAAGACAAAAAAAGTAAACACAAAATGCAGTTTTTAAATTAAGGTTTTTATTATTAGGGGAGAAAAAATCCAAACCTACATGGCCCTGTGTGGAAAAAATGATTGCCTTCTAAACCTAATAACTGGTTGGGTCACCCTTAGCAGCAACAACTGCAATCAAGCATTTGCAATAACTTGCAATGAGTCTTTTACAGCACTGTGGAGAACTTTTTGACCACTCATCTTTGCATAATTGTTGTAATTCAGTCACATTGGCAGGTTTTCAAGCATAAACCGCCTTTTTAAAGGTGATGCCACAGTATCTTCATAGGATTCAGGTCAGGATTTTGATTAGGCCACTTCAAAATCATCATTTTGTTTTTCTTCAGCCATTCAGAGGTGGACTTGCTGGTGTGTTTTTAAATCATTGTCCTGCTACAAAACCCATGTTCAATTCAGCTTGAGGTCACGAACAGATGGCCGGACATTCTCCTTCAGGATTGTTTGGTAGACGGCAGAATTCATGGTTCCATTTATCACAGCACGTCTTCCAGGTCCTGAAGTAAAAAAAAAACAGCCCCACACCATTACCATCAAATGTGGTGTTACTTTAACACCAGATGTAATGGGACACACAGCTTCCAAAAAGTTCAACTTTTGTCTCATCAGTTCACGGAGTATTTTCCCAAAAGTCTTGGGGATCATCAAGATGTTTTCTGGCAAAATGTAGACAAGTCTTAATGCTCTTTTTGCTCAGCAGTGGTTTTTGTCTTGGAAGCCTGCCATAAAGGCCATTTTTGCCCAGTTTCGTTCTTATGGTGGAGTCATGAACACTGACACTGACCTGAGGCAAGTGAGGCCTGCAGTTCTTTTGGATGTTGTTGTGGGGTCTTTTGAATGAGTCGTTGCTGCACTGTTGGGGTGATTTTGGTTGGTTGGCCACTCCTGGGAAGCTTCACCAGTGTTCCATGTTTTTGCCATTTGGGGATAATGGCTCTCACTGTGGTTCCTGCTGACATGTTTAAATGGACTCTAGATAAAGTGATCCGATCATTTGTATTTACATGATGGACAGATTTAATGCGATCGTAATGCTTCTGACATGCGCAGTGCTGGCTAGTTGGGAAGAATCGGCCACAGTCCTGTTTTGTTTTGCTGCCACCATTGTTCAAGTTCTCCCTGAAACTCATTATGTCATGTAACCCCCACGTGGCTTAAGCATGCACTGAAACAACATGCACCACAAAACGATCAGAATAATGTTTTTTTTTTTTTCCTGCTGATCCGATGGTGAAAAAGTTTAAACCACCCGTCTCGATGGGATTGAAAATTCTTTCCAGTCGAGGCTGATCGCATTAGCTGACATGTTGACATGACACATTTTTTTTCTATATAATATTTAAGCATGGAGTCACTTAAAGATAAATAAAAACAGACAGTTTATAAGGATTTGGAATATGTGATCATGATTCTTATATTGCTAAGATAAATGTTAATTGAATGGAAAAACTTAGAAACCCAAATGGAAAATGATCTTATTAGGGAAATGGAATGATGAGGTACAGAAAAACAATTAAAAGAGGAATATGTGTGAAAGTGAAATCATGTCAGACTGGAAAACTAGGGGAGAGCAAGATGGAAGACAAAAGTTAAATATGAATGCAAGACAAACACAGACATGGAAATGTAAGATGAGATTTGAAGAAAGAGGAGCGTTGAAGGTTATACAGGAAAACTATATGGTACACCTTTAAGAGTTGACACAACTGTCTTCGTGCCAGCTGTCATCACTAAAAATGTCTCTGTGAGTTCTGACATGTATTGATGTATATTCTGCATCACTTTCCTGTTTCCTTTTCCAGGGTCATCAGGTATCCCGACAAGAGGTGTTACACCTGAAGGCTCTGAAGGATCTCTCCACCATCGGCATCAGCACCATCACCAGCCCTCTCTGTTTCACTCCCACAGCTCACCCTCCTCCTCCTGCCTCTCTCCCTCTCAGGACTGCTGCCTTGATGCCTCCCTGCCCCACCACTCCCATCGAGTGCAGCCACCCAAACACAGCCTGCATCATGTCAACAAAATTCTGCGTGCCAAAAAGCTGCAGAGACAAGCTCGCACAGGAAACAATGTGGTGAAGAAGAGGGGCCCGGGACGTCCCAGGAAGTATCCACTGACTTCCCCGCCACCATCCCCATCCCCAGTAGTTGAGTTGAATCAGACCAGGCACAGGGAAAGTGGGGGAGAACGGCTGTTGGGAGGAAAAGGGTGGGAGGGTGACACCGTTTCAGATGCCATTGAGTCGGTAGTCCAGGGGCAACGTCGAAAAAGTCAAAAAAGGAAGCACTGGGACAGAGATAGAGATGAGGAAGAGGAGGAGGAGGTTGAAGAGGACAGGATGGTAGAAGAGATTGAAGAACAATTACTAGAGAGAGAGGAGAACTTGGGCAACTTGGCAGCACGGTCCAGAGCTGGAACAGGAAGAAGCTGGCCTGGGCAAGAAGAGCACCAGCACTTTCAGGGGTAAGGAAATTTTCATAATACTCTTGCATTTTTCTAGCTTAAAGTCTCCGACCTGGAATGGTAAATACTAATGCTCAGATTTAGTGTTCGTAGGTATAGGGATTTTTTTGTTAAGTACAGTTACAAACCAACTCATGATTCTGTTTTTAGCCCAATTGAAAGCAAGCCAGATGGCCAGGGCTCCTCAGAGTGCTCAGGCACTGTCTCCAGAGAGCAAGCTTCATGTAGGCCTATGACCAGCCAACGAGAGAAGAGAGCAGCCAGACCCCCAAAGAAGAAGTTCCAGAAAGCAGGACTGTACTCTGATGTGTACAAGACTGAAGAGTGAGTCCTTCAGAAATGTTAAATTGGCATGTCTTTCAACTCAACATATTTTATTTAATTTATTTTTTTTTGTCTTTTAATTTATTTGTTTATTTTTAATTTAAAAGAGCCCCATTCGGTTTTCTGCACCTGTAAATGAACTGCTTTCACATTTTTTTTCTCTTGTGCAGCCCCCGCAGTCAGCTTCTGCAGCTGAAGAAAGAGAAGCTGGAATACATACCTGGGGAGCATGAATATGGATTGTTTCCTGCTCCAATACATGTTGGTGAGTTTGAATGTAGTAATTTATTGATCAGTGTGTTTTACTTTGCTATTCAAATGTACTAGTTTTATGTTTGCAATTAAAGTTTTTGGAAAGTCAGTCATGTTTTTGCATGTTGAGGTATAATTGACCTGCCATAAAGTTTGGATTCTGTGAATAACTTACTGAAAAATAAAATAAAATCTAGAAAAGCTGTTTTTTCTTCAGTCTTTAAGGCCTGTATTGTCACCTCAGCAAAATTATCTATGTAAAATTTTCATGGACCAGCTCCCTTCTTCTTCAGTTCTTAACAGCCAGTATTTACAATAAGATGAAACATGAAATAGATCATTTTCTTATGCATGTGCAGAGAATTAGTACACTAAACTATGATTTCTGAATTATGATAACAAAGTTATTTCTTTTCTCATGCCAAATTTCCCCTGCTTTGTGTTTTCAGGGAAGTACCTGAGACAGAAGCGCATTGATTTCCAGTTGCCTTATGACATCCTTTGGTTGTGGAAACATGATCAGGTGATCAGTTTTCTTGAGCACAAATGTTTTTAGGGTTTTTCCAAATTCAGAGCAAAAAGTGACCAATAGTAGAATTAAAGCACAGCTCATCTGGTATATGTACTTCTTTGTCATCAAACTATTGTTTTAAGATTATGCTTTTGTATTTCAGCTTTACAAGAGGCCTGATGTTCCTCTTTATAAAAAGATAAGATCAAGTGAGTAGGCTTTGATACCATGTGCTTTCTAGCTTGGTCTTTTTATATGCTACCAATTCCATGCTAATCTGTGACTCCACTCGCAGATACCTGCTTTGCTGTTAACTTGGTTAATTTAAATATTGCCTAACTTGTTATCACTTATATGATTTTATATGCTTTTATTTCTATCTTTATTTTTTTTTCACAGCAGGAGTTAAAGATAGGACATGATTTACATGTTTTAAAAAAAGTGCAGATGTGAAACGGTAATTTCCTGATTTTGTGTGTCAGATGTTTATGTAGATGTGAAGCCTCTTTCCGGCTATGAAACAACTACCTGTAACTGCAGACTTCCTGAGACCCAGACTGAAAAAGGCTGTCTGGATGATTGCCTGAATAGGTAAAGACATCCAACAATATATAATGCACCTTTTCACAGGTTTGTCATTAGTAGATGATGATAAATTTAAAAGAAAATGAGCTCTCCACGATCAATGGTGTTTTACAGGGCAGGCGTGATGTTAAAACAACTAAAAAATGTCAGTCTTACTTTATTTTATTTTTTCCACATTTTTGCAGAATGAGCTTTGCGGAGTGCTCTCCCAGCACTTGTCCATGTGGTGATCATTGTGACAACCAGCACATCCAGAGACATGAGTGGGTTCAGTGTCTGGAGCGGTTCCGTGCGGAGGGAAAGGGTTGGGGCATTCGCACCAAGGAGAGTCTCCGCTCTGGACAGTTCATCATTGAGTACCTGGGGGAAGTGGTTAGTGAGCAGGAGTTCAGGTGAGATAGTCAGCTCAGTTACTGTGCAGAGAAATCTTTCTCTCTTTTATTCTGCTGCTTCATATTTACCATCTTTTTAGGAGCCGTATGATGGAGCAGTACTTCTCCCACAGTGGCCACTACTGTCTGAACCTGGATAGCGGCATGGTGATTGACAGCTACCGAATGGGCAATGAGGCACGCTTCATAAACCACAGCTGTGAACCCAACTGTGAGATGCAGAAGTGGTGGGTGTCAAAGCAGCCTTGAACTAGTAATGGCTTTTTGGTGCTTTTAGTTTTGACCAAGAGAAGAGATTTGGCTAAAGTGCTTTGTGACCATGAGCATTTTATTGGTTGGTCTTTCAGATGGACCCTGTATAAACTATATTTATTAAACTGTGATGAGAAATACTACAAGTACAACTGAGTAACGTTTGCCATATCCTGACAGTTTGTGAGATTAATTTTGTTAGAAAGGACAATAAGACATTATTTTAAATAGTGTCAGAGAATCAGACTAGAAATTGTTCATGCTTCGTTATTAGGAATTGTGTTTTCTAAATACTTGCCACTTAACAGACCGATCTGTTGTCGTAATAATTTTACTAACTTCTATTTGTGCCTAATTGGACAATGACAGTGAAAACACCAGAAATGGCCAAATGTGGTAATCATAGAAAGAAAATTAAATGAAATAATCCAGACCAGGCCCCAAAAATGTCTTGCTTCTGCATCTTGTCCAGAGGTATAAGTTTATGTGTATCTTGTTTTATCCATGTCTGTGTGAACTTCTAACACACCAGATTAACCTGAAGTAGTTGCAGTGTAAACAAGACAATGTTTTATGCTCTGGTTTGGGTGACTTGCACAGTAGCTTTAAAAGGGACACATGCAGCAGGTTCACTTGACAGAAAATGAGAAGGCTTGAAACTCCAACCCCTTTAATGTGGTTGTGTGGTGGTAATCTGATGAGATCACCTCTCTTCTTGCCAGTGTTCACAGACCATAATGGCTTTAAGTCCTTGAAACCTGCCAAAGCAGTTCACTGATTTCCTGAGGGGTTGTTCTCACAGCATGGCTGAATTCACAGCAGTTGAAGATACGGCTGCACAATATTTGGAAAATTTACCTTGATTGTGATAATAGCCTTGTACTGCGATAAGTTGTAGTCCGAATTTGCATGTTGTAAGGAAGTAACGCGACGCTATTCCAAATGCTGCTGAGCATTCATGTTCTGTGTGTGGCACCTCTGTACGTTGTTTGCCAACTGCCAATATACTGCATAAGAAGAAGAAGAATGCTCTGTTTACGTCAATGGTGAATCAAATGGATACCTACTGTCCTGGATGCTACGTGTAGACGGTAATGGCTGTGGCACTAGAGCACATGGAGTCACCTTGTTGATGGTGAAAGGTAATGAGAGGAGCGAGGAAAACTTGGAAGAAGCTGTTGCTAAACAGAGCATCACGTCGACTTTTTGCAACTATGTTGGTTATAAGAGAGATCACACACTACAAACACATTTACTCCGCACGACATGTCGAATACTTGTGCCAAACACATGGGGACATGTCTTTATCTCCACTGCCACCTACAGTACAAACACCAGTAGCTATAGACTAATCTCCAAATTATTTTTATTAAGAAGAGTTACTAAAATCTAGCATTAGCTAAAACACGCTACTAACATTATTATGGCACAAGCTACAAAGATGTCTGTGCATGAGGTTTGCCAGTGGAACTCCTTATATATGAGAAAATATCAAAGTAGCAGCTTTATTTTATTTTATTGCAGATCATATCGTCACTGCAACCTTTAACAGGGTTATCACATATTTCATGCTTTCCTGATATCGTGCAGCCCTAGATAGAGACCTGGCTAAGCAGACCGCCATTTGCAACTTTATCTGTTAATGAATGTGCAGCATGTGTCAACACCATTCGACCCTCAGAGGATTTAATTGTGGACAGTCAATGTCCTTAAAGAGTTCTGTGCTTCAGCATAAACCAACACATAATCCAGGGCACCACCCTGTGTATATGAGTACCTGATGGGGAGGGGCTCAGCTGAAATAAGACTCCACAAGGGTGGAGGATTTTCAGCGCAAAGCCTGACGAGTCATCCATCTTACCAGGGAAGAGAGATTATATGCAGCCGGTCCTCAGATACAGCTGTAGTGCCTGAAACAATGTGCTGAACCAGCATTTTACCTCTATAGATGGAATAAATTATCAAGCGGATGGCAGAGTAGTGTGCTTTATTCTTAGAAGACCAGTGGGTAGTTTAGGCAGATGCCTCAGTAATTTCACTCTGCTGAGTGTTTGCCACAACATTTCTTTCCCTTTTGTCCCAGTTTTTAAATATATTTAATTTAATTATGTTTCCAACTTATTCCAGAGATGGAGCTGTACATTTAAAATCAAAACAAGAAAGCCTGATTTCAGGTTGAAGTAGGGCTGGGCGATATGGCCTAAAAATAAAATCTCCGATTTTTTATAACCAAATCCGATTTCCGATTTTAATCGATTTTTTTTCCTTTTCTTTTACAAAACATAAATAAACTTATTAAAAAAATTCATTTGTTTATATAGATGAATGCTAGCAAAAATAAAGCATATAATGTCATAGCTCTTCCACCATATAAACGACTTCATATCTTACATTGAAATATGCGACACAATGCATCCGTGATCTCTTTCCATCTGGATCCTTATCATACAGGATCCACTGCAGATATAATTCCCCTGATGAAGGTTGTCTCTTAACTAGGGTTTGTGGGTTAAGTTGATTTCTGCATCGCATAGAGAGCAGCATTTCTCACTGCAGTTATACGCACAGCTAAATCCCAGGCTTGAGTGAAGGGTCGCTTTAATGAAAATCTGTCAGACAAACACCGTTCTGGTGTGGAGGGAGGGCTAAGTCTGCTGCTAACTAACTATGGAAAAAAATCCCGATTTTCAAAAAAATTAATCTCCAGAAATGGAAAATTCAATTTATCGATTTTATCGATTATTCGCCCAGCCCTAGGTTGAAGTATACCTCTACCTCTTCTCCATATTTTGACATTTGTAGTGACGTTCTCTACTTAAACCACAATGAAAATTACAGAAAACTAAAAATAGATGAAATATAGCACCATTGGGGCTTTTCACATGACTTCCAAGCAGAGACTGATGTTCCTTTGTTGTCCATTTTGTTATAAAGTATGGTGGTGCAATGGGGCGTTACACTTTAGGTTAAGACTCCTCTATGTCACGATGTGATTTGGGTTGGGGACAGGGCCCAAATGCTGAACCAGGCAGGTGGAAGTTTATTGGTCCACAACACAAGGGACTGCTAACAGTAGGTTACAGGCACACAAAACAACAAAAATAAATAAACTGAGATAGAAACTGGACGCAAACAGTGAGCAGGTAAAGCAATCAGCAAAGTAAGACCAGGTGTGCACTGAACAGAAAGTAAAGAGAACAGAACATACAAGAGTGTGGCTCTACAAAAAAAAGACAAGAAACCAAAAACACAAGACTCAGACAACAGAAACTAAAGAGAAATAAAACTGAAGTGAAACCCATAAACCATGATACTCTGAGCTGGCAAGAGAGTACCAGAGGCAAAATGACCTGTCATGTAACTTCATCCATCCGTCCGTCCGTCTGTTAGTGGATGGGCGGGAGCTAGGGCTGGGTTTAAAAAATTGATTTATTGATTCAAATTAATTAAGTCCAATATCTATTCATAAAACTTTGAAATTGATTTTTTTTATATATTCTCTTTTCTGGTAATGTGACCCTACTCTCACGTGACTTACTGAGGCTTGGCGAGATCTTAGCATGTATACACACAACTGGTTTCCTGTGTTGCCTCCATCTAAAATTTGCTTCTCTTGCCAAGATGATGTGAAATTCAGATGTTTTCATTCACCAGTGTGGATTACTTTCACCTGTAAAGTATTTTGCAGTGTAAAACCTCTTACATTAGCAGCTAAGACCGCGGGAAGTGATGTCACTACGCATGTACGCATGTATGTACTTTGAAATAAATCCGATATGGTCATTTAAAGTCACATTTCCGCTACAACAGGTTTGTACTTCGTCCTTTTATCAAAAAGTAAACGGTCTGATGCTATGTCTCTGATTTACATGACTGCATGTCATAGCTGCATCTGGTCTCTGTGTCCATGGCAGTGAGCACACACACAAACACGTGTGTGCACACACAGGTTTCTGTCAGAGGACAGAGTGCACGCATTGAAAAACACACCAACCAGCTAAAAATCAGACAAAAATATGAGAGTTTTCCAAATTCTCTCAGGCAGGTGAAGACGGAAGCATCTTGCTCCAGTGAGGAGTATTTCTCCTGCATCACGGGAACTCCCACAACTGAACAAGCTTGTCATTCTAGAAATTTATGAGTTGTATTACATCTTTAAATAGATCCAATATTCTTTGTGGGTTTTATTAATATCAAAACATTATCTAAGATCTGAATTTCAAGAATATTTAGTGACTGAACTGAATGAAACAATTTCATCAGGACATTTAAAAATGCATGTAGATTACTGTAATAATCTGATTACTCCCAGATAACTGATTTTTATTGTCAAGTAAATGTTCTCGCTGTTTTATAAAATAGTTATCTGAGAATGTCTTTGGATAAAAGCGTCTGCTAAATGACTGTAGAATAGAATATTCAAGAAAAATTGGCAGTGCTACACAATTAGCTGTAAATAAGTAAATATCAAATCGGATTTAATCTAACTGAAATAGGCTGTTGTGATTTAAATCGAAATGATTCGGGAATTAGTGAAAATACCCAGCCCTAGTGGGAGTCTATTCCAGCAGCTACTAGGCAAGAGGAAGGGTACACCCTGGACAGCTCACCAGCCTATCACAGGGTGATATAACTATATTTTGAGCTAAAATAGCTTGATAAGAATGGCATCCTGTTTGACTGAAGGACTGATTGTGCCTTATTAATTCCTGTTAAGACATTTTCAGCAGAAAGCATTTAGTTTAAAATGTTAAAGTGAAATTAAGGTCCAATAAGTTCTTAACAGACCAGAACCTACTATAAGCTAGTAAAAATATGAACATTTATTTACTTAAAATTGGGATTTTAATAGTGTCACATGTTTTCCTTTGAGAAATAGTTCGTTTTATTTCTGTTTTTCAGGTCAGTGAATGGGGTGTACAGGATTGGTCTCTTTGCTCTCAAGGACATCAGCAGTGGCACAGAACTCACCTATGACTACAACTTCCATTCGTTCAATACAGAGGAGCAGGTGAGGCACCAGCGACCATTTTCTCCTCTTCATGGACCACTGATTTGCAAACCTTTTCTGACAAACAACCCCTTCAGGAGCTGAAATAAGTTCATGTCCCACCCTTCAATATTTACCAATTAATAACAATAGGAGGATAAATTTATTAGAACAGATATTCAAGTTCAATTTGAGTGAATTAGAGCTTGAAACCTGTAATTTAATTTGTCTAAAATAAATAAAAACAATGATTCTGTTCATATTTGCTCATCTGTTGAGACATAGTTGCTGAGGCTTCTATCTTTGCAGAGCCTCTTCTTCGACTTCCCACACTAAATAATCTTTCCTTATGTTTTTCTCTACAGCAAGTGTGCAAGTGTGGATCAGAGAGCTGCCGAGGCATCATCGGAGGAAAGAGCCAGCGTATTAACGGCTTGCCTGGAAAAACAGGAGGGGCTCGTCGGCTGGGTCGTCTCAAAGAGAAGAGAAAGTCAAAACACCAACTCAAGAAACGAGTGAGTGATGAATGAACACAAGAACTAAGAGTTAACTTAGGTATGACTTATTAACTTTTAAATATGACTTGTTAATTCCCATGTGAAAGAAAAGCAATCATATCATTTAAAATTCTGAGAAAAATCACTCAAAAGCTGTTACCTGGTGTGACCTGCCTAAAATATGGCCTGTTTGAGGAAAGACGTGTCCAAGACTGGCATTGTCTTGTTAGATATCAGGTGCAGTATTTATGTAGGCCACAAATGTCTCTGTGTCTCAGAGGGGCTCTTAGTGGCCCACAAAGTTTCTTAAAAAAGCAACTCCGTATACCTGAAAGCTTATACTTTGGAATTAGGACTCTTATTACTTGAAATTTATTGCATACAATATCTTACATGTAGGATTTGCACAATAATAACTGTGGTTTAATGTTTACATACTGAAAGTGAGTTGTCAAATTCAGATTGAATTTGACTGAAAACAGGCGTAACTTTTATTTTAATAGGCTAATGCATATTTCCCACTAAGATGACTTGTTTTAATTCAACTTTTTTATCTTTAGGAGGAAGAGTCAAGTGACAGCAACAAGTTTTATCCTCATCTCATCATGAAGCCCATGTCTAACAGAGAGAAGTAAATGCACACAAATCATAAATAAAGGAAAATACACAACAATCATGATATCTGTAAAGCTTATATGAATTAATCTATTGGAACCCCCTTACTCAAATGTAATAGATAATTAATTATACAAACTTTTGTAATCCTCTGATCAATGTTTTTTTTTATTAATTTATTTTTAATGTCTCATACACAACTTGTGCTCTTTTTCTTAAATTCTGTGGCGATGGTTTACATTGTTTTTTTTGTTTTTTTTTACAATGCATTGCGATTGTGGTCTTTTTGCAGCAGTGCTAAACTCTTGCATACACTGGCACTATACATTATCCTCTAATGTCATTTGTAAATCCATGCACATGTTCTACAAACTATTGACAGAGTTTAAAACTAAGACGTTGGCTTTCTTTCTTGATTTATTTTCTTAGCAGACCCTAAGCAAGCTCCAAGCATGCTATGCATACTCTGAAAACATGACCTTCAGGTTCTACACACAAATCTGGTCACAAGTTTCCACACTTGTGTTTTTCTGTCATGTCAGTGTTATTAGAAGGTGCAACAACAATCCTCCCTATTTCGTAGTACAGAATGCAAGTAGAGAGACAATTTGAGCCAAATAACACAGTGAAGTAGAGGCTTTACGTCCTTAAGAGAGAACATACTAAAACCTTCTCTCCCTCAATCACCAGAAAGTTTGTGCTGAACCACAGAGTTTTTCTCCTGAGAAACTGGGAGAAGATGAGGGAGAAGCAGGAGCTGCAGAAGAGAGAGAGTGAGAGAGAAAGGGATGCCAGCAGCCTCTCTATATATACACGCTGGGGAGGAGTTATCCGTGATGATGGCAACATCAAGTCAGGTGATTGTAGAAGACAATACTGCAGAGGCAGAGATGAATTTAAATGTATTTTCTGAGTTAGCTGTAAATAACCCTCTTGCATATTTAGCTCATATTTAGATTGTACATAATAGCCATGTTGTGTTTCCAGATGTGTTCCTGACGCAGTTCTCAGCTCTGCAGACGTCAAGGTCGGTTCGTACACGAAGACTCGCTGCTGCTGAAGAAAACACAGAAGTCACACGCACTGCACGCCTTGCACACATCTTCAAGGAGATTTGTGACATGATTACAAGCTACAAGGGTTAGTCTCATGACATACACAATATGTCAACTTTTCTTCAATATGCCGTCCTTGTTTTAACCTCTAGTGTGATCTGAATCTGAATGATATTATTTCGTTTTACATCAGACTCAACTGGCCAGACACTTGCTGCTCCACTGGTGAACCTCCCATCCAGGAAGAGGTAAGCTATTAAACCTTTACATTGACTGATGTTTGTTTATCTGTTCTCCAGACAGCATTTTTACTTTATCTGATCTGTCAGTGTATAGTACACACACAGTGTAACAGTTTCTTTTGCTACACATTTGAGCCATGACGGCTTGTGTGTTGATTCTCATCCAGTTTCAAGTTGTTATCAGGTGGTGTCAAAACAAAACCAGCTCATTGTTATTTTAGCAACATGGTACTTCAGCAGTCGCAATCGCACATTTGGTAACCAAAATCATTGGACACAACATTGACTTTTATGCTTTGAAAATGATGACGAGCCATATTTTGACATACTAATGCTGTTTTCTTTGTGTGCTATCAGGAACAGCCAGTACTATGAGAAAGTGTCTGACCCTCTGGATCTGAGCACCATTGAGAAGCAAATCCTCACTGGCCATTATAAGACTGTGGAAGCATTTGACACAGACATGCTCAAAGTGTTTCGCAATGCTGAGGTAGGCAGGTGTCCCATCAGCTGCTACCATTAATGATCCTCCCCCCTTTTTATTTTAACATCACATGTTGTTGGTTCAAGAATAGAGCTTTTAATATTCATTCAATCATGAGACAAAACATTATGGAATAAGATTAATTTATTATAATATTAACTGAATGAAGAACTAAAATAAGTTGTGCAGTCCATCTTGCATTTGACAGAATTTGTAGAACTGTTAAGATTAGGTGAATGTCAACATACTTGCAGAGCTGTAACTGAAGGCACAAGGAAACTATGCACATGTGTTCTATGTGACAATTGCATAAGCTGTATGAGCTGTAGATGCCCAACTGAGTTTTGTATTTGCTTTTTTTTCTATTTTTAAAGAAAGTACTATGAAAACATGAACCAGTTGGGCTCTACTAGAGGTTTAGTGCTTGGAATTCCCCAACAGTCAGTCAGAAGTGAAAAAGTTTGCAGAATGAGATGAGAACCCCCTTTCTAGAACAAAAAGTCCACTTACATAAACGCTCTCAGGATTACTAATATCTGATTAACTAAGAAGCCACACAGAAATACTCATGTTCAGCTTCTGAAATGGTTCCTTTTTTTGTCCCAGGGTAGTTTGCTGCAAAAGCGGCAACTAGCTAACAGCAGTTGAGGACAAAACAACTGCCAACAGAGCTATGGATAAATAAACATGTTATCAAACTGATCATCATCTAATATTTGAAAATATTAACACGAATTACAAAACTTACATAGGCTTTTTAGATCTGTTGGGTCATTTGTGTCTGCATTCATTACAAACCAAATACACTAATTGCAAGAAGGATAAGGCCAGTTTTTTATTAGTGATTCAGGGGAAATTTTCAAGCCTGAGCAAAATGCCAAATAACTAAAACTCAATATATAAAAAGTCTGAACAAACTCATTGTTTAAGGCATTACTATTCACTTCCATCACAGTCATCCCATTACTCACTTGTTGCTTTTATTTTCTCTTGTCTTATTCATGCACAACGTATTGAGTTCTGATCCTCTGCACATGTTGCAGGCCCTTTTGATTTACATCTGTATAGCTTAGCAGTTTAAACAAGTGCCACTTGAAAGCTCTCATGGTAGCTTAGTCTTTCAGTCAGAGGAGCTTGAAGTGGACATATAAATTTAAATGCCATGACCCCTTTTGGCAAATTGAAGAAAGGTGAGAGGAATGTTGATTATTGGCAGATTACTTGCTGTAGACAGTTTTTCCTACAGGCTTCCAGGTAGATCAGCTGAAAGTCTTGATAACTTAATTATGAATGTTTAGTTTGGGGTCAAAGGTGCTGTCTGTGTTTATGTATGACATCTGTCGTCACTTTATGCAGTTTGCGAGACTTTGTCATCACACCATCAGTTACAGAGTCACTGAATTGATTTATTTACTGTAAATGTGTTTTTAAAAACATTTAAAAAAGAAAGCCTCATTTCTAACTGTCTTTCTCTCCCACCAGAAATATTATGGTAGGAAGTCATCGGTAGGCAGGGATGTCTGCCGGCTGAGGAAAGCCTACTACAGTGCTCGTCATGAAGCTGCAGTCCAAATTGATGAGATTGTGGGTGAGACTGCCAGCGAAGCAGACAGCTCAGATTCACTGGAGCGTGACCATGGACACCACCATCATGGCGGAGGGTCTCACGACAAGGATGATGATGTCATCCGTTGCATCTGTGGAATGTACAAGGACGAAGGCCTGATGATTCAATGTGAAAAGTGCATGGTAAGAAAAGATGGTGAAACTTTCTTACTGGCATAGAAAACAAGCATTGTTCTCAGTGGCTGATAGACACCTGTTTAAGTCTGTGAATTCCTCTTGGGGCTTCACCTAGTACTTTGTCAAGGAGATTTTCCAAGGAGAGGGAGCAGTTGGTCCTCTGTGAATAGTGTTTGCTATTTTTAGATAAAAAAAAAAAAAAGAAGATTGCAGTGTTGGTGGAGCTTGAGTTCAGAAACAACTGGGGTTCTGTAAAAATACCAGCTGACCAGTAATCTGTTATGAAGAATCAGTTTTTGTTTTTTGTCAGTATGTGAAAACAGTGATTTTGTTGTTATAGGTGTGGCAGCACTTTGACTGTATGCGACTGGAGACTGAGGTGGAGCACTACCTATGTGAGCAGTGTGACCCTCGACCTGTAGACAGGGTATGTTCATCATTTTGTAGCAGCCATGGAGGTTATACTCAATAATGTCTCTTTTTAAGGCCAAATTTATCACCAGCCTCACATTGCCTGAATGTGTTGTTGTCACCATAGGAGGTTCCTATGATACCCCAGCCCAGCTATGCACAGGCAGGCTCCGTCTACTACATCTGTCTTCTTAGAGATGACCTGCTGCTACACCAAGGTAGTGAAACAGTAGAAATGGCTATCACATTTTCTCACACTGCTTGTCTTTACAGTTCAGTTATATAACACTATTTAAAATGTCACATTTTCCCCTCCCACTCTGAATCAAAGTGTTTAATCAAACAGTTAAAGTATTGTATTTCGGTGTCGGGGTAAATCATGCTAAATTGGGGTTTGCAATACAATCTAGTTAGATATAAACATAAATGACTTGTCAGTTTCTTGTGAAAAATACCACTGATAACCTCTTGGTGTGTGTGTTGTTTGAAGGGGACTGTGTGTACCTGATGAGAGACAGCAGGCGCACACCTGAAGGGCAGCCCGTCAGGCAGTCCTACCGTCTCTTGTCTCACATCAATCGAGACAAACTCGACATCTTCCGAATTGAGAAGCTCTGGAAGAATGAAAAGTAAGTTTAGCTGTACAATCCTAACAGCCAGCATGATGTTCTGTAGACTGTATTATAAGGTTAAATGTAATAGAAAACAAAAACATATTTTTATATAAATGCTTCTAGGCTGTTATTGTTCTCTTTAAATTCCCTGCAGTTTGATTTCCTTTTCTCTTATGTATCCGCTCTAAATCTGAAGGGGTGAACGGTTTGCTTTTGGTCATCACTACTTCCGTCCACATGAGACGCATCATTCACCATCACGGCGATTCTATCAGAATGAGTTGTTCCGAATGCCGCTGTATGAGATCATCCCCCTGGAGGCAGTGGTGGGAACCTGCTGTGTCCTTGATCTTTACACTTACTGCAAGGGTAAGGAGATAACACTACCTACTAGTTGAATTTTTCCCCCGTTTGAATTAATGATTATTTGGAAGAGTGCTGCCGATGTGCCTGTTGCATACATGCTTTTCTGCTCCTACATATGAAAAGTCTGTCAATATGGATATGAAGGACAGTGTTGATAGATGTGAATTTAAATTAACTGTGAGCATCATTACTACAATAATCAAACATTTGCTTTTTCAAGTGAACTTCCTAATTACAACAGTTTACAGCTAATAGAAAATGTCTTCTTATTACAGGACGGCCCAAGGGCGTGAAAGAGCAGGATGTTTACATCTGTGATTACCGCTTGGACAAGTCGGCCCACTTGTTCTACAAGATCCATCGTAACCGCTACCCAGTCTGCACCAAGCCATATGCCTTCAACCACTTCCCCAAGCGGCTCACACCTAAAAGAGACTTTTCGGTGAGATTAATGAATCTCATGACTGGATGGTCCTGCTGAAATCTGTTACTGTTTTATAAACATTAAAAGATGTTTTAAGCGTGAAAGTAACGTTACAGCCTTGTCATCCACATTTTGTTTATTCAGCCTGCAGCAAAATCACAGGTGAATGTGAAATGAACCAGAAACAGTTTAGAAAAAAAAAAAACACATGCCTGCAGGGAAACCACAGTAAAATTCCTGCTTTGTAATTTTGTCTCAGGTGTACACAGGCTAAAACTAGGTTTGGCTTGGTAAATTAAACTTTTTGTGAAGCCTAATCCTACAGTAATTTGGGAAAATGTTTCAAGGAATAAAGATTACTTAAGTAGCTATGAGATTTCAGCTGTTATTTTTTAGTTCCCCTTATAGAAGGTGTGAATCCTACAAAGTTCATAAAAACTACTTTTCTCACAGAACTTGTTCTTAATTTTAAACTGCCTTTAAACTCTTACAGCCCCACTATGTTCCTGACAACTATAAGAGGAATGGGGGCCGATCGGCCTGGAAAAGCGAACGACCCAAAGATGCAGAAGGCTGTGAGGATGACGGCTCTTCATGCGAGCGGGGTGAGGACTTCCAACTCGAGCCAGAAGATGGAAGAGGAGTAGAGGAGGACATAGACATGGCTCCAGAGGATCCTGAACACCTTTCAGCCAAACCCAGGCGAGCCGACCGTGGAAGAGAAGGTGAAGAAGATGAAGATGAGGAGGAAGAGGAGGAAGGACAGGAGGTTGAGGTACGCAAGGAGCTGGAGGAAGGTTCAAGCGAGAGGATAGGAGAGATGCTTGAACTCCCATCGTCTTCAGCCTCCTCACCTCTTCATCATCCAGCTCTGGGCAGGAGGGAGGCCCAGAGGGAGCGGCTCAACAAGATTCTGTTGGATCTGCTGCACAGAACACCCAGCAAGAACGGTGAGGGACCGGGAACAAAGCAGGGGGGTAGGTCAACAGAAAAATTAGGGTTTCTTTGATGCATCTTGTATACATGTTGGATATTACTGATACTTTCCCCTAAATTTAAGCTTATTTCTGATATTTGTAAACTTGAAGTATTAGTATTTGGAAACATGACAACTTTTTGTGTTTTTCTTTTTTACATAAAAAAAAAAAAAGAACTTATTTCCTGCAGCTGTTAGTCCCTCCACACGTCCAAAAACTGAGGGGTATTTAAGTGATTGTGGAGGTTGTGGAGATGTGATTGTTACTGCTAAGTCTTGTGATGCACTACTAGGGAATACCTCTTTGTGTAGATTTGATTTCCTGGCATGTATCCACCCAAGAGACACTTTGAAAGGAACATGTATGTGTTTGTGGTGCCTGCATTTGCATGTTTCCACATCTGCAACCAAGTGTAAACTGTCATGTAGAATGGGGGTAGCCAACTTTGTCAAAAAAACTTTGACCACTCTGAAGCAGTAAGAGATGGGACACCTTTACTACCGATCGTTACCGTTATTGTTTCTTTCATCTAATGTGTCACTTCAAGGTTTTAATCTTCTCTTACTTTCTCTCTCTTCCTCGCTCTCTAGCCATTGATGTCACTTATCTCCTTGAGGAAGGAGCTGGGCGGCGGCTACGGCGACGGACGCTTGGATTTGGAGATTTTGTTGGCAGAAAATAACGCTTCTACGTGCCTGTCACTCATGCTGCCTTTTACTGTCGTGAGAGAGGGGCAGAAAATGGAGAGACAGCAAGAAGGGCAAAAATGCATTGTCGGTCATCCAAATATTACACACCACAATGCATCCCTGGGAGGCGGGGCTCTACAAGTTCACCTCTTCCCAACACTGTCATCTCAACTCTGAGAAGATGGAAAGGGTTTGGAAGTGCTGACTCCAGGGCAGTTTCAGCTCGTCAAGAGTTGTTAAGGAGCACGACAAGAGACCTGATCCAGATTTCCTGCTTATTTAAGTAGTGTCATGAAACAACAGTTTTTTGTTTTTTTTTTAAATTGAACATAGGAGAAAAAACAAAACAAAACAAAACAAAAAAAAAACATGCACTTAATGCATTGAACATTACAAACATGGGTAGATGTATTCCACTAGCAAGCGCCATAAATGACACAGGTACTGAATAGGAAAGGATAGAGGGAGGGATGGTTGATTATTTAGCTTTGCAAGGAGATGGCGGCTGAAGAATTGTTCCCCCTAGTGGGATCTAGCTGCAATGACAAAATGCAACAATTATGAGAAGATCTGCACCAGGACTTTTGGGGGTGGGGGGACGGGACATCATAGGAGAAATGTTAAATGAGCGTTAAGTTGGACGGTGTGCTCAGATGCTGCTCTTAAGAAAAAGAGAACAAGGGTGGTGAACTGCACTTTTGGTACCGTGGATATTGTGAAGCTCTGTAATGTATCTATAATGAAACACACTAACACTCTCACAGTATTGGATGATGCAGTCAAAAAAAAAAGCAAGTTAAAAAGTCTATTATCTTTTTCCTGTTATACTATAGTAACTCATGTAGGAACAGAAGAAGCCTGTGGCGTGTTTGTTTTTAGAGATAAAAACGAGAGGGGGGGATTTGAGAGTGCGCTTTTGTCAGTCAAAGTGTCTTGTTTTTATTTTTTACTTTTTCGTGAGGCAGTCAGCTTCGCCCCTCTATTTTGAAGTATCATGATTCACCAGCTTAACTAAATCAGGCAGGGAGTTGAGGGGATGCCAGCTTCAACTGTAATGCCTTACACAGCTGTGATCTCCCACTGCCTTGCCTGCTAGTGTGTGTGCGTGCATACACACTTATTGTGTGTCTGACAGATTTCATGAAAATTTACCTTTTAAAAAAAAAAATTTAAGGGCTCGATGGCAATTAACAGTTTTAAGAAAACTATGGAAAACAATACTTAACATGAAATGTATCGTGATGGTCATATTTTCTTATATTCTGTGAGATGGGCGGGATGATGTATACTGTATATTTGGAGGGAGGGTGTGATCCCTTTTTTTTGTCTTCTAAGTTCCTGGTTGCCATGGAGAATGTTTTAACAATTAATTGTGATATTTCATGAGATTTCTTTTTCCCCAAATGCCACTGTTAAAAAGGGACAGCCTGCAATGTCCCCCATGTGGTGAACTGACAGAGAAAGTAATGAGAATGAAACACCGATGGAGGGAGAGATGGAACAGGAAGCTGTACAGTGCCAAGTTATGTAAATAAACACACTTTACATTGAGGAGTGTCTCCAAAAGCAATATCTTGAAAATGGATTTTGTTTATTATTGTACTGTACAGGACTCAGCCCTAAATGTATTATGATTATTATAATATTATAATTTCTTCCGTTTGTATTACTATAATGAAGACACTTAAGTGCAGAGGAAAATGATTTTTGTAATGTCCAGAAAATCTCATCATAACTGTCCTGACGACATAAAACTTAAGCTGAGTTTTTTTTTTGCCTATAAATTAAGTCCATCTATGTACTGCATGAGCGTGAAGAATGTCAGACGGACACAGAAGGCATTGGGACATGACAGTGACAGAGCAACGACACCTTTGTCACTGAATTTTGTTTATAATATTACTTTTAAGGAGAGATGTACTCCTTGATTTTTGCTGCAAAGTGTTGAACACTAAAAAAACAAACCAATATAAAAATGTTATGATATTTTTAAATGGTGACAGAAACAAAAAGTAAACCTGTCAGCCCAATATCATGCTATTATTTTTTTTGTTTTTGTTTTTTTTTTTTTGTTTTTTTTCAAATAGGAAATGGTTCCGTTTTGTGATAGCAGTTATTGTATAATGCTTGTCCTTGTATTTGTGCGTTTTGTGCGATCTGTTTAGTTATTTTTAGACAATCACAAAATAAGATGCAAGCATTGTAAATGGCAGACTGGCTGACATTTTGTGATGTGTACAGTTTGTCAAAAAAAACTTCTTCCACTCGTTAAAAGTTTGTAATTATGATTCTTAAGTCATGAAAAATGCTGTTGGTTTTTACTTTTTGTTTTATATTTGTTATTTTGTTTTTTGTTTTTTAATAAAAAAGCACTACATTATTGTGAATATACTCTATTGTGCTCTGATCTGTTTATTATGGGTGCCAGTGCTGTAAGCATTAAGGCACATATTACTGTCTGTGTTTATTCCGCTTTATATCACACACACTCACTCTAAACATGTTACTGTAGGTGTCTACACATTTCGGTGTCTGTCTGCTCTCCTCCCTCACGCTTAGGACCTTTTCTGTAGTTATAGCCACACAGGTAAGAACCCTGGTAGTACCACACAAACTTATCAGCTTTGGTTAACTCTTGAGTCATGCAGTTTTTATTTTGTTCTTAACAAATACAATCAAATGAAAATCAATCATAAAACAAACAATACTATCCTCATCTGAATGTTGCTTATCTAACTGATGTGCTGCATTGTGAAAATATCTGAGATCCTTGTTGGTCATTGCTCATTCAGCATCCAGAGATATTAGCTCTGAGGCATTTCCTTTTTACATAAAAATGTCTGGATAACTTATTTAAGCTAAATAAATCAGTGCATTATTCTTGTCTGCAAGCTGTCTTGTCGCGTTGTGATGCAAATAAGGCTTTATTTGAATAATCCAGATACATGTATGTAAGAAACAAGGCAGTCTATACGTTTAGTCTAAACTCTCGCGATATTATGGCAAATATTGACTAGGTAAATAGGGAATCATAAATATTTATGATTACAACGAACAACGTTTAAACCACATAAAATACAGTTCTTATGTCGTTTAGCTCTATTTTGGGACATATTTTAAAGGCCATTAAACGGTCTTACAGCTATTTAAATCTCGCGATATACTCGCAGGTGGACTCTGAATTGGTTACCTTAGTAACACAAATAACGCCCAGGCGCTTCCTTGCACTTTAGCAAGCCGGCTTTGTTAGCTTACGCCTGCACTTCTAATAAATGATTTGGCGTCTGTAAAGATACAACTATGCCTAGGAAGAGATCATCCAGAGAAAAAACAAACATCGAAGATGAGTCTGTGAAAAACAAAGGTTAGTTAGATAGTTAGATACTTAGTCTTTCATCAGTAGGCCCCAAATGAATATTATTAACAAGCTACCAAACATTTAACTGCGACTCCTGTTTGTGGTTTGAATAAAACGAAGCCTTTGGCAACAATACAGTGATATAATGGAAGCATTTAGTTGTTATCTGTATAAATTCATAAAAGTGGAAATAGTGCTTCAAGCGGGAGCGAAAAAATATAACAATGTGAGCTATTTAACAGTAATATTCTTATATCAGAAAATTGTGCCAAGAATTTTAAAAAGGCACTAGCCTTTTTCCAAAAATGCAAGTGTTTTTGAAGTCTTAGCAAAAGACACAATGCAGTGATTTACAAATCATTTATAGACTCAACCAAACTCAACATAAAAGATACCAGCGCTCTGCATTCCTCTTTAAAATCAGGCAACAAACCTGGTCATTTTAGCTGTCTCATGTTTTTTATTCATGAGAACTAAGAAGGTTTAATTAGTATACAATAGTTCTAAAAAAGGAAATGTTTTTTCCATTTTGACCTAACATAGAAAGTCAACTGCTTAGTAGTTTGGAGCATTCTTTTTCTTTCATAATGCTTCAAATGTTTTCAGTGACTGGAGAAAGCCATCATCTTGAGAGACATGTAGAATGTTTGTTGGCATGGTCTTGCTGAAATAAGAAAGTCGGTCCCTAAAAAAGACTGAGTAGCAGTATTTATATTTATTTCCTATAAACCTGTAGATCTTTCAGTATTAATGGTGCCTTCTTAGATGTTCAAACTATGCAGTAGCCTGCATTGAAGACAACAGAAACAGAATTCTACAATACTTGGTAGTTTTAACCTTTTTTTTCTTTCTTTTTAAATTTTTTATGACACATTACATTACATTAAATATGTTACATTTTTCAGCATTTTCTTGTCCTTATTGCAACTTAAAAAAAAAAAACCTGACTGCTATCAAACTTAAACATATTATTTTCTTAACATTTGATAGCTTGTAAAGGTACTATTGTATTTTCAGTAAAATAAATTATCCTCGTATGATTGTATGATGTTTTATTTACATTTTATACAGAGTCCCATTATTTGGGGAAATATTATTCTAAAAAGTACATTATTTCTTCCATTTAATATAGAGGAAATAATGAAAATAAACAACAAACAGCAGCATAATACTCAAATTAATACAACTTGCTGTCCATCATTGAGTTCTATGACATGCTCTTCTACTCTAAAATAGAAGAACAATATTAACAATAAAGCTTTAACTTTTTAACATTTTTTTCAATGACACTTTCTTTCCATCTGCATTTCAAAATGCCCTACAAGTACTGAAGTGTTAAGTTATTATGTTGTTCCACAGGGCCGACTCCAGAGGAAGCATTACCTGCTCAGACAATCAGTAAGCTACATTATTTTTAATTATATTACATGAAGTTTGTATTTTTATTAATTTAACTATCCTACAGATGATTATCGGTGTTCGGGAAATGTGCAGATCGACTTCCCTGCACTTTGTGCTTTTCTGGACATGAAAAATATTCCAACCGTCTGCATTACTGAAACAGAAGACACAGGTAATCAAGGCCAGTTCCTGTTCTAAGCAGAGAAACAGAGATATGATGGAATATTTATTACACATTTTTCAGATTTACTATGTCTAGTTAGTACTTCAGTTATAAATGAATGCACAAGACATACATTAAAGGAAAACTGGTATGGTAGAGATTATTATTATTTAGAATATGCACCTGCTGCTTGTTTGTAATAAGCATAATTTTACCTACAGATGACAACCAGTCTCAGATAAAAAATAAATATCTCTGGTGTAAGCCACGCTTAACAGTTAAGCTGGAGACTGAAGACCCTCACAGTGCCACAAAAATAAAGATTTCCGGTAAGTACGTGACACTACAGGAAGTGTTCAAAACAGACACACTGTTTCACATTTTGTGTTTTATGAATTTCTTACACCGTTTTTTTGTAATCATGTCATTCAGTGTTTGTACTGGAATAATCAAAATGGTGCATTTTGTATGCTGTCATATTGACATAAAAAATAGGACATAAAAAGAATAATTTCAGTGTCTTCTTAATCAGGATGTGACTGTTACTGGAACAGCTTTGCAGCATCTTTGCAGTGTTTGCTATGAAAATATGGTAATGAAATTTATTACAAATACACAGGATGGAAAGTGAATGAGCAGATTTTCCAAGTGCTACAGATAATGCTTCCCTCCATGAGCCAGCTAGCGAGCCTTCAGTGAGTAATGAGCAGCTGTAGACGGACATGCACAAACAAGCAAACAGGGTTACGACAGTCGCTGTTTGTTTCTTGTTGTGTAATCCTGTTCACCGTGTTGCAGGTTTTGGCAGACGGGACTGACAGATCCAATGGTAATCTCCCTCATGAACACACTATCTCTTTGCTCCAGCCTCAGGTGAGTCAACTTTGTGTCATTCAAACAGTCTTTGTTTTGAAGCTCCATGCTTGTGTCGAGTCTAAATCATTCTGGGTTGGAGAATAGGTAAGGGAAATTGGGTTTAAGTCTGAAGTAGCTATTGAGTTGCAGATAAAGTTGCTCTAAAACACATAACATAGGTTACTGATCCATCTTATCTACTCTGTATTCCATTTGTAGGTCTGTGACACTGGAAGGCAACGCTCTTCCAGAACAAAGCTTCCACCTTCTGTTATCTGAAACCAGTGTGTGAGTCTCAAATGCAGAGTGTGTAGAAAAAAAATAAAATAAAAATAAACTGAAAAACCTCCCCTTTCATATAGAGGCAAAAACATGTCTGATTTATGTCATGATTTTGTTTGTCAAGCCTCACCCACTTGTCCCTTCGAAATAATCAGATCGGAGATGAAGGTGCTCACCTGATTGGTTTGGCTCTTTCAAACACCAGATCTGCTAACAAGAACCTTTTGTCTCTCAACCTGGCATTCAACTCTATTGGTGATGCAGGTGCTAGGCATGTTGCGCAGGTATAACCCAGACCTTACTCCATATTCCTGCAACAAATCTCCCATTGTGCCTGCTGAGTGGTTGTCCTCTTGCTGTTTCGCCTCTCAGGGCCTGCGGTTTAATCGTACTTTGGTCTTTCTCTCATTGTCCAACAATCAAATTGGAGACTCAGGAGCTGCTCATCTGGCTACGGTATCCATTTACATCAAAGACTTTAACCAACAGATAATGCATTTAAATTAGTGGTTAAAATGTTCTAAATCATATTCTGCTTATTGCATTAGGTACTGTGTGTAATTTAATAAGGATCCACTGCTCACCATTTCCACATTTAGGTACTTGGTGAGTTCTCTCTAAATCATGAGGAAGTCAAAGAGAGGAGGAAGCTGCTTCTGCAAAGAACACAGACTGTAAATGTGACATTAATGACCAGCCTGCTTTAAAAATAATCCTCATCATTAAGATAAAAAACATTCCTGCACAGTAAGAACTGGGCCTCAGAAGACTGTAGATACATTCAGGGATTATTTCACGCTGTTTTTGCAGTCTCGTCTTGGGCCTGATCCTGAACAGTTATGTGGAGAGCAGCTTGTACTGGGTGCTCTCAAGAGAGAGAACAAGACCACGCCCCCCAAAAAGGTTAGACGCTAACACTAAGACTGGCAGAATGAAATATAGTCTATAATCTAGATTTAATTATTTAATCATATGTTCTATATGTAAAAAAATCTGCATTATATTTTCACTTATGCAATAATAAAGCATTTTTATTTCTAATTTGATGTAATTCAAATATGAAATAATAGCTTTCTGTGGCATCTGTTACAGGTAGTATCCAGAAAAGATGAGAAATCAGCTGACAATAAAGAGAAGTCTAACAAGAAATGTAACTGTTACAGATGAACACTTGCTCAATACATTATCCTATAAAAACTGCAATAATTGTTACCTCTTTAACGTCTTTTTAAATCTCTCCTAGCCACTGACTCAAAGGTGACTCAAAGCAAAAACCAAAAGCCGGGGGGTAAAGAAAAACAGTTACCAACACAAGAGGTACCTCAAACATTCTTTCAGTCTTTTTTTTTCTTCTTTCAGTCTTTTTCAGATTTCCTGAATGTTTAGAAGACAGTATTTTATGGAGCTGAAAATATTGCTTTGAATGCTGTTTCTGTCTCCACAAGCAGGCAGAGTTGGTGGGGATAGTAAACCCCCTGCTGGACCCATCGGTGCATTGCAGGGACGGACAACTCTTCTTTCCTGGAAACAAGACTCTGGCCTCCCTCAACCTGGCAGGTCAGCCACTGTGGTGGATTTATGCCCTAATGAAAGGACAACCAGATCATGGCTAAAATTTAATTTGAAAACAGGAATCTTTTAAATTGTCATTAATTTAGTTCAGTGTTTCTTGGGAATGTTTTCTTTTTTTTTATAGACCATGTCACAGTTAATTTGTTACATTTTTAATTTATACTCAAAGATGTGCTAAATACAGTTTTTCTTTTTTAGTTTAATTATATATCTATATACATATATATATTATTTTAGAATGTGGGTTTGATTGTTACAGGTCAACCTGGGTTAATTACATCTTCATTTGTTAATTTGCTTTATGCAGTTAGTGAAATTGTGTGAGGCCTTAAAGGAACAGTTATTTTGTGTGTTTCTTGTGCAGGAAACAGAATTACAGAAAAGTCGCTGCTGTTCTTCTTAAGGTCACTGGAGATACAGGATGCGGAAGGAGGTCTGCTGCGTCTTTGCTTGCAGGTGTGTTTAATTTCTAGCGGACTGAGGCCAACTCTGTGGGTCTTGTTGAATAGTCTTTTTTTTTACCTGTGTTTGTAACTGGTTTGTAACTGAGTAAAATGATCTATAAACATATTTAGACATCATGGGTGCAACTTATATATTCACCTGTGTTTCCTTTGGTAAAGGACATTATAAATTAGGCACTGGAACTCTCTTCCTCTGTCACAGAACCAGCATTTATTAATGAAATTATTATATCAATGTTCCATAATTTTCTCCACAACTTTCAAAGTAATGCTCAGTCATATTTATCCACTCCTAACTGGGATTTGGTCAGGAATGTAATATCATTTAAGTATCATGCCAGCTTTGTGTAAGTGTTGTCAGATTCTCATCATAGCATGATCGTCTTCTCCTAAATCCTTCCTATGTTCACCTGTGTCACAATCTGTAACATCATCCATTCAGTTGTCGCCAGGTCACAAGCTCAACATCTTGATCTAAGCTGTTCCTTGGGATTGCTCTCTTATGGACTGAGATGTCTGATGTTTTTTCAGGTATCTGTTGGAGCTACTTCTCCATTTAGGGGGGCACAGCTGCACATGGGCACTACTATTGCCTTCACTTTCCAGGATTTCTCTAGCTCTTCTTCGAGCCCTTCAAATTCTTAAGTTTCTTGTGTTTATTTTTCCTAATATTGCAATCATTCTGAACTGATGGCTGCGTAAATCATAACAGCTTTCCTCTGCTGCTTATCCATGATCACAATGTCCGGTTGATTGGCTAGTACCATTTTCTCAGTCTGAATCTGGAAGTCTTACAGGATCTTAGCTCTCTCGTTCTCCACCACCTTGGGAGGTGTTTCCCATTTGCCCAGGGATCTCCAGTCCACATTCTGTGTGGATGTTTTTGTACACTAATTGGTTATGGTGTTTCATGTATTCTTATCCTCTTTTCTTTTGTATGTGTATGTTATGATTTCTGATCTCTCTCATGCAGAGAAATCACTTCTCATCAGAGTGTGATTCCTACATGAAGATAAAGGAACTGATGGCATCCAGAAATAATTTAGGTAAACATGCTATAGGTTCTCTCATATTTTAACATGAATTAACATATTTTAATTTATTTAATATTTAAAATTTGATGCAAAAATCGTAAACACTATTTTTGCATCAAATTTTAAATATTTTGCATTTTTAAATTTAAACTTGTATATATATATTTATATTGTAATGTAATTTCATGCAGAGCCTCTGAGAAGCCTCATCAAAAACGATCCTGAAACAAGAGAACAGGAAGGACAGGTTGCTTAATGCTGAACAAACAGATGTCTACATCCTCAAACTTCCAGTATAAAGCAATGAAAGCGTCTTTGCTTTTTTTTTTTTTTTTATTTGTTATTGTTTTTTTTCATATTAAAGGAACATATTGGAGAAATAAGAGTGTGACAGGAATGGATCAAATTTTTGCAGAGCATCTCAAATACTCTAGTGTAAGATTGTCTCCCCTTCTTGCACTATGTCTTTCGGCCTCTGTGGTGCATGGTTTCATTCCAGACTCAATGATGAGAGTGCAGTTAGTACCTGTGCAAAAGGACAAAGCAGGGAAAGTGGGCAGCTCTGAAAACTATAGACCCATCGCTCTTGCCAGTGTACTATCAAAAGTATTTGAACATATCTTATTGAGGAGGTTTAATCATCACATAGAATCTACAGATAATCAGTTTGGCTTTAAACCCAATCATGGCACTGACATGTGTATTTATGCTTTAAAAGAGCTACTTAGCAAATACAAAAATAAGCACTCTACTGTATTCATGTGTTTTCTAGATGCCTCTAAGGCTTTTGATCGTGTAAACCACAAAATGCTATTTCACAAACTGAGTCAAGCCAATGTACCAAAATATCTTATTCGCTGTTTGTCCTATTGGTACGCAAATCAGACCCTGCATGTCAAATGGGACAACTGTGTGTCTGAGCCCTTTCTCATGAGTAATGGAGTGAGACAAGGTAGTTTGCTGTCCCCAATTCTGTTCAATTTTTATATGACTGACTTGTCTAAAGATCTGAGCAAGTGCAGAACTGGGTGCATGGCTGGAGAGACTGTGGTCAATCACCTTATGTATGCAGATGACCTGGTGGTCTTTAGCCCTAGCTCAGCTGGTCTTCAGGAACTGCTTAATGTGTGTTCTGTATATGGTGAACAAAATGATGTAAAATACAACACTGCTAAAAGTGTCATCATGATATGTCGCACAAAGGAGGACAGAGATCTTGTGTTCCCTCACTTTAAATTGTCTGGAAATACTCTCACTGTTGTTAATACAGTAAAATATCTTGGACATATTATGTCTGATTCTTTATCAGACGATGAGGACATGTATCGGCAGTGCAGAATGTTGTATGCACAGGCCAATGTTTTGTCTCGTAGGTTTGGCTCTTGTTCTGTTGGAGTGAAAGTAACTTTGTTTAGAGCTTACTGTACCCCACTATACACAGCTCATCTGTGGGTGAACTTTAAAAAATCTAGCCTACAAAGACTGAAAGTTGCCTATAATGATGCCCTGAGGCTTCTGTTAAAAAAGCCCAGATGGACTAGTGCTAGCGAACTGTTTGTGACTCACAGAGTGAACACTCTACAAGCCCTTCTAAGGAACCTAATGTTTAAATTTATGTGTCGATTGAATGCATCAGAAAATATGATTATTCTATTGTTGACAAATATTAAATACAGTGCCATCCGCTATTTCTCTGATCTGTGGAGACACTGGTATAATTGCCTTTTAAAAGATTGAGGAACCTTTTATCGTATTATGCCCATGTTGTACATGTTATTTGTTTGTCTGTCTGTTGTTTCTTTTTTTACTATGGACCACGAGTCCGCAATAAAGAATACTACTACTACTACTACTTTTGTGGTTGAAAGAGGATGACAGTTTGTAACTTTAGATGCATTACTAAGGACAGCCAAGTCATAAATTTGTATACAGGTCCAGTCAACTACTTCATTTGTCTCAAGGTCTAAAGCTACATACAAAGTACTAACCATTAATTTAATTTACTTTATTTAACCTTTATTTAGCCAGGAAGGTCAATTGAGAACCAGTTCTCATTTACAATGACAGAGGGCCAGAGGCAACAGTAAAACATTTATTCTAATGCTCCGTTGTTATGTGTAGTTAGCATATTACACCTCTCTTAACACAAGTGGTGAAAGTTTAAAGATATTCATTTAATTTAACTTTCTAAATACCGCTAAATGTGAAAACACTGGCTGACTTTTAGAATGTATTTTTGCCAGACTACAGAGTAATTTATTACAATAGATATAAACATAATAAATCAGTCCAGAATCCTTACAACTGTAATGCGGAAGACATGACATCTCAACATTAAGATCCCTGAGGGATCACCAGGGATCTCTCAAATGAAATGGAAATATAAACTCTTCTGAATTAAGATTTATAGACTGTGCTGATTAGGGGAGAGTGAGGTAAGATGAGCCAGTGGGTAAGTTGACCCACCCCTGGTAACCTTGCACGTTTTGTTATGTGACCATAAATTCAGGACATACCCATCTTTTCCATCTTGCTGTGATGTAGAGAAGCACGTGGGAGAAGAGGTAAGTATTTTGTTACACAAAAAACGTTTTGGCTTGTCGAAGTAAATTTTCTGCATAAAATGACTGTTATGTTAAAGCAAATTTATCCAGATCTTAAATGATATGCATGTTCGTGATTTACTAATGTATAAAATCATGTAAATCACTTCACTAAAGATCAGCTTGAATTTCTAAGCTAGCCTGTTTTTTCTTAAATGGTGGTTATGGGGTAAATTAAACCAATGTATAAGCCCAATGTAACATCTTTGGAAAGAGCTACAGCCTTCAATAAAATTACATTTGGATATTTCTTTGAAAGTCTGGCTAACGTAATGGTAGTGAAGGTAACTACATACAACAGTGAAGTAAATATACAAAAAAACTGATACTATACATATATTTACCAGCTATATCTTGGTATATTAAGGAATGTCTAATGGCTAACAATTTATAATAATAATAATAACATTTTTTTTATTTCTTGGCGCTGTTCTACACCCAAGGTCACGTACACAAAAGGAAAATAAATAAATAACTAAATAAATAAATAACACAAGAGTTAAAAAAAGATTAAAAGACATTGAGATAAATTTTTTTCCATTACTTAAGGTTTAACTATTCTGATTATCCTCATTGTTCTTGCCTTTGTTTTACAGGCATACATTCCCGCTAAACACGATTCATAATGTTGACAAAACAGGTGTAACTACAGTACAGACACCGAAGCAGGTAGTGGCAGAAAAAGGAAAGAAGCAAGTAGATGCCATCACATCTGCTGAAAGAGGCAAACTTGTGATTGTGGTCTGTGCAGTCAATGTGACTGGTAATGCAGACCCTCCCTACCACCAGAATCAATTGGTACCTCCACCAGATCAGTGTGGATCACTGAAGACACTTTAGTTGAGTTACTTGAACATCTGGTTCAGCAGACCAAGTGCTCCCCTGACCTGCCACTGCTGCTAATCTTGAATAACCATGAAGCCCAAATTTCACTTAAGGCTTTGGACATTGCAAAAACAAATGGTATTCTTATGCTCATAATTAGACCCCACACATCCCATTGCCTGCAACCTCTGGATAAGAATGTGTATGGACCATTTAAGACCTATTACAGCAGAGCTCTTGATGGTTGGTTGAGATCCAACCCAGGCAGAACAGCCAGCATATATCAAATACCTGGCTGCGTGAATGATGATTTTATGTCAGCAAAGACACCACAGAATTCCTCCTCTGGATTTAGATCCACTGGGATTTTCTTTTACAACAGAGATGTCTTCTCAGGCGTAGAGTTTGAGCTATCCATGGTATCAGACAAGCCCAACCTGGAGCAGCAGCCCACAGTTGCACATGATGCACCCACGGTTTCGATCCCTCTTTCTACTGAGCTACCTTAACCCGTCCCTGCACATGCCGCATGTGTGTGCTTCGCCAAGTGACACAAATTCACACCCCAATCATGCTCATGTATGTCTCCTAGTGAGATTCTACCTTTACCCAAGTCAACAACCCGGGAATCAAAACAAGACGAAAATGTGTGAAGACAAGAATTTAGTCTAACATGCATTTCTTTGGACGGTGGGAGGAAGCCGGATAGAACCCACACATATGCAACACATGCAAACTCCACACAGAAAGGCCATCGTCCCCAGGTTTGCACCTGCCCCCCAGCTGAGGCTTTAACCAGTGACCTTCTTGCGGTGAGGCTGCGGTCCTAAGTTAAAATAAAGGTATATGTTTCATTATATGTCTGTGTAATTTTTCCTTTCCTCCAAGACAACACAAGTAAAAAGTGGCTCATATTATCCTATCTCCCTATGGAAAATAAAGAATATCCAATACAAAATATTCCAACATTCAACAAATTTTGGTAAAAACTTAAATGATTTACAACAGATGATATATGAAAGTTTTTCATGCTATACCAAAAGTTGTATTGAAATCTCTCATGAATTCTGTCAAAATGTTCCATTTTTATCCATTGAGTAGTGGTATATTCTCTGGTTAAGTTGATTTTAATTAATATAATGTCACATGATTTGTTTAAAATGGTTTAATAGATTAATAAGGTTGGGTGTCGTCTGCATACAAATGAATATTTATCTGGGAGGCGTTTGGCTCATCTGGCTGGGCAATGCCTTGTGTGCAGAAGCTGCAGCTCCTATATGCAGCCAGTCTGGGTTTGTGGCCTGGAAAAGGGCCTTTCTCTGAATGTCACTCCCTCTCTCCCTGGCACCCCTTCCCAGACTACTTTGCAATTTTAGTTTGTCTTATTCTTTGCATTGTAATATTTCCTTTCTTTATTTATCTACTTATTCTATTTTTCTATTCATTTTATTTTCGTATTTTTATTTTACCTTCCCTTTATTAAGCGAAGTTGTTTGTGGCTATTTTTTTTTCTTATTTGACTGTGTTCAATATTTTTTTAGCATTACATTCACAGTTCAGTAGTTTATCTGCCAAAGGTTTCTAAATCCAGATTGATAATATATAAATAAAGTCCTACAACACTTATTGATTAAGCGAAGACATATCCGGGAAACTAAAATATTAAATTTAATTTGAGTAAACCACGGCTAAACAATGTGGAGTTTTGACCTTACAAATATGGCCGCCAAGTCGTAAAGGGTTCGTCACGTCCGGCTCGTGCTCAAAGGAACTACCAATATGAGCCGCTCGCTTCCGGTAATGCCTCCTTTTCGGCAGCGGCTACTTCCTCGCCAACATGCCAGTAAGTGTGCACGGGCCACAGCAATACGACAATTTCCATATTTATCTGAATGTTAGAGAGCCATCAAGGAGATCAGCATCTACATGAAACATTAGCGAGTCAAACGGAGGCAGTTTTAGCCGGTTTAGATGAGTTTTAGGCACAGTTTTTAAGCGAAATGTGCGCACATTGCGAGCGCATTGTGACACAAGATGGCTGCGCGCACACCGCAAACATGACGCCAGTTCAACTGAGCTTCTTAATAGAAATAAAAGTCAAACAAAAACAATCACACTTTCCTTTTGATTGTTATTCATATGTTTACGGTTTCGGTAGTTATTTAGTAACTATGCAAAGTTTTGTGCGAGATTGGCGAAAATGCGCAGTTTCTTATCTAATCCAAGTAATGCAGGCCAACACAGGAGCCCGAATAGGCCAACGTAGCAGTCCTGAAGCTGAATTAAACAAATCTAGGTTTTTCTTTAAAAGCTTTGAAGGAATTTAACGTAGTCATCGCACGTTTATTCAATATATATATTTTCATTGGTCACGAGCATAGTTTCCTCCAGGGTTTCTTCTGTTGATGAAATTCTTTTGTTCACGATCACATTCGCTCATATTTCATTTATCCTCCAACGCAGCTCGCAAAAGACTTGTTGCACCCAACCCCAGAGGAGGAGAAAAGGAGGCACAAGAAGAAGCGTCTAGTTCAGAGTCCTAACTCTTACTTTATGGATGTAAAATGTCCAGGTACAGTTTTATGTACACAGATGAGTGCATTTTTCAGAAACATTAAATATTAAGTTTATTCATGACTGATTGCAAAGTTAACTGATTTTTTACTCTAGGATGCTACAAGATCACGACGGTGTTCAGCCACGCTCAGACAGTCGTGCTGTGTGTGGGCTGTTCAACAGTCCTGTGTCAGCCCACTGGAGGAAAAGCACGTCTCACAGAGGGTTAGTATCAACCTGCACTCCTGTTATTAACAGTTAGGCTCATGTGTAGCCCAGTATCACTTTGTACAAATGAGCCAGTGTTGCATCAATACCTCGGCATGCTACTTTTGTAACGTAAACGTTTGTTCTTTTTGATTAAGGCTTCTTGGCATTATCCCAAAGTAATGTATTTTAAAAGAAAGATGCAATGAATGATATTTTTGAGATGAAGCAACAACCCTCAGTCAGACTTGTATTGCAGGGTTCTTGGACTAAAAGAGCAATAATTTAGCACCATGCATGCAGCAGCTTTTTCCCAGTTTAAGCTGTCGTTTAATCATCTACCAGGTCTTTTCATTTATAAGGATTCTTCCACATCACCTTTTTTCTAAATCTTGAAATAATGACCAGTTGTCTTTGCGCCTCTATTTTTGATGCAAAACTTGTCATTAATTTTATATGAGCCCATACTGGGTTTAATCTTTCAGGAGACAATGCGGTTCATAAGCATTTCGGTGCACTTTGAAGATGGATGTTCATTAAACATTTTTATTACTAATTTATCATTGGAAAGCGATGACATAAACCAGACCTCTAGTTTTAAACATTTTAGAGCCATTATTTGACTCAAGTATTTGGCCGCACTGCTAAGTGACTGGACTTCCTCTATCATGGTCTTCCAATCTCATTCCAGTGCCAGATCAACCTCAGTTTGCAGAAGGGTTGAGCTACATCACTGGCTCCCCCCTTTCGAAGGCTGAGAACACACATTTATCCTTCAGCGACTGTCCCATTTGGTTTAGTGTAGCTTAATCCTGTGGTGTAAACACTAGTGTAGCCTCATTTCATTCCCATTATTAATGTAAAATAAGGTGGTCTTTCAAAAGATGTTGACCTAATCAGTCACATGATGGAAAAAGCGTATCAGCACTGTGCTAGACAATAGCAACGTGCACTGCATGCAGTAATTCTGTCCCATGAGGCGCTCTTTAGTCAGCAGCGTACTCACTGCCATTGTCTCCTCCCACAGGGTGCTCATTCAGGAGGAAGCAGCACTAACTGTTCTCCTCAGAGCTGAAAAGGAGAGGAGGGGATGGACCGGTTGATATCAGCGTTTGCTGCATCCGAGGCAGCGGCAGTGCCCGTTGAAACCAGACCAGAAGACTGAACTGAGCAGCAGATGGATTTCCAGTGTTCATGTTAACAGATCAGTTGTTGCTGTAATTCCACTCTCCAACCCTGTCTCTCTTAATAAAATATTGTTTTGGCTAAATGAATGTATGGTGTGTGGTTTCTGCTGATAAAGACTCATTTAATACCAGGGCAGCAGTCTCAGAGCAAAGTAATTAAAATGCATCTTTATTATAGTACAATACTTAACTGGTGAAATGCAGATTTTGTTACAGAATCAGAAAAGTGCGTTGTTACAGATGAAGTTGCTCACTAACACTTCTCTCAAACTAGAGTGAAAAATCTTGTTAAATAATTTGAAACTGTGAAATGAAAATTATGAGTACATGGTGATAGTGACATATTTTATTAAACTGAGCTATAAGGTGTCAGTAATGTATGATCAACTGTTTGGTCTGATATGGTCATGTGGCCTTCTAAATGTAAAGGTTAGAAACTGTCAAAATTGTCATAAATAAGGAAGATGAAGTGTTTTTTTTGCTGGATTATGTTAACAGCTGTGGCAAAGCACCCTAATTCCAAAAATCAGCTTCTCTCAGTGATGGGGCCAAATTCAGAATTTTTAAAAAAGCACCCATGACAACTTTCTGGACACCCAATGATAAAAATTCTAAATGTATGGCTTGAAAAATATATTACACCTAATAAATAAGGAGGATAAAGTGGTTTTTGGTGGATTCAGTTCACTGTGGTAACAAAGCACCGACATGACCAAAATTAGCTTTCCTCATTGTGAAAATGGCAAATTTGGATTTTTAACATGGCATGAGTAATGACTTTGTTATTAATGCGTTAAAACAAAGTTAACCCGATAATGTTTATTATTTTTTATTTTGTACAATGATCTGAGGACCCTCTGAAATTATTTGGGATGGAGATGGGATTACAATAAAATTAAGTTTAGACTAGTTTCTACACTTTTACTACAGAAAATGGGTCTATGTGTGATTTTAATGATAGTGTACATGTTTTTACAACCTTCAGATTGTTCTGACCACAGATCTGCCCACTTTAAACAGTACAATCATGATAATAGCTTCATCATAGGTTTAAAACTCCATGAGTGTCTCAAGAATATATGTTTGCCTTCTCCGTCACCTACATCCTCTCTACTGGTCTGTTCCACTCATGCTTGCACACTCCTTCACCTCCCTCTCCCGGAGCAAGTGGCGGATGGAGGAGTTCTGTGTTGACAGAGTGCTGGAGAGGAGTGGCATCAGGCTCCTGAAGCCCTCCCTCAGCTCCTCTACGTGTTTCTCCAGGCTGTGGATGTGCGTGTCCAGCTCTCCTCTGCAACCCTGCACCTCTGCCAGGACGTCATACATCAGGCTCTGCATCTACATTGAAGTTTTTGTAAGGAAGAGACAAATTAAGTACTGAAGAGTTGTTATTGTACAGAGGTTGTGACAGCCTCGCTCACCTTGCAGAAGTCCACGAGTGTGTTGGTCTGATCTGCAAGTATCTTCTTTTCCATTTTCACTCTCCGCAGCCTGAAGACAAAATAATTCAATGTTGCGGGAGTTTATTACTAAATTACACTCACAGACACAAAAGAATAATCATGGTTTGGTAGAAAAATAACATCTACTGCAGCTTCTAAGTGTTGAGTGTTATGTCTTCAGTCGAACAAATGTGAGAAAAACATTAAAGTTCTTTAAAAACAGTATTCCTCATAGAAGGAGTGGAAAAGGATTTGTGTGTAACACATCAGTGAATCAATCAAGAACTGGATTTAAGTGTGTTGGAGTGCATAAAAGACAAAGGTGCAAGTCTAAATTGGGCTGTAGTGTTGCTCAGTCCATCAGATGACTCGTCCTGCATTAACAGCTGGTGTGACCATATGGGATTTCTGTGGGAAACTTTAGTCAAGCTCTGCAACACAGAGTTACATTCACTCATGCTACTTAAACTTTACAGTGGAAAAAATGAAGCTGTATGTTAACCTTTCCCAGAGTCTGCAGTGACTTCACTGGACTCAGGAATGTCTGGTATGGGCCATCATAGAGAAGAAACATCTTTTGTGGTCAGACCAATCCATTTTTGTTGTAATAAATAGAAGCTGTGTGCACTGGATTAAAGATAAGAAGAACCATCCTGATTATTATCAGCAACAAGTCCAAAAGCCAGGCTCTGTGATATTATTGGGTTGTATCAGTGTTGTGGACAAAGCTCATTTCCACTTATGTGATGTCACCAATAATGCAGAAAAAATCATTTAGATTTTACAGCAGCATATTGCCTTCAAGAGGACATATCTTACTCAGGGATGTCTATACATTTTTAAATGAGACAAAAGTACATTCTGCACACTTTACAAAGGCTTGCTGGAGGAGGAAAAGGGTAATGGATTAGGCTGCATGCAGTCCCAGTCTGTCCCCAATAACAATTGTGAAATCAAAAATAACCCAAGTCTGTTGCACAACATAAGAATTGTTTGTAGGAAGAATAGGACAAAAAAGGGAAAAGGAATTAAATGCAAATGAAGTGTTGGCAGCTATTTATTTAGTTTAAAAGATGTATGTGATTTATCTTTAATTTTTTTCTGATTTGGAGCTGTATTTGACAAACACAATCTCAATTTATTTTTATTATGTGGCTTTGAAGGACAAGTACAGCAATGAGCTAATATGAAGGATGTTGTATAGTTTATAATTCTTTATGCAACATTAAGAAATATTTAATATCAGCAAACACCGGATATCACAAGCTGGTTCCCAAACCAGAGCCGCTGATAAAAAGCAGTAAATACTACGTGACGAACTGAGAAATGTTAGACATGAGATTTAGATGATTTTCCTTTAAATTTATGGCCCTACTTGAGTTGTTTGTTTCAGAGCCCAACAAAATATCACAAATGCATCCTTAAAATCACAGTGAAGTTGATTTACATTTTAGATTTACATGTGGTGAGTGACATAAAAGGTAGGCCAAGGTATGGGAAGTGTGATTGAGTAATATAAATACTTTAATTACAAGGTGAGCTCTGGTGTCTTGTAAAATGAGGACAATTTAAAAAAGCTTCATCTGAAGGTTTTTGTCTTACTGGTGGATGGCCAGGAGCAGCTTCCGCTGGTGCATGCGGACTCTGGTGTGGTCTCTTTCTCTTGACAGCTTAGTGTGCTTGTAGATAAGCCAAGTCTCTCTCAGCACATTTGCTGCAGCAATTTTTATCTGGTGAATAACACAGAGAGTTATTGCATATTTATGCACAAGTGCACTTTTTACAGCCTATGCTAAATAACACCAACAAACATATACCCTCATATGCTATGATCAATTGACTCATACTCTATACTCACATCTAAAAGAGATGTAAAATTGCTTGTGTCAAGGTCATGCATGCCACTTAGAGCAGTATAAAGAAAACATGACTATAAGATGCGGCTAATTTATACTGAAGCCAAGCAACCTTTTTTCAGCCTTATAGATTTTGATTTGCTTCAATATCAGTTTCAAACAATATTATATACTTTTGGAAAACATGACAAAAACAGGAAGGTTATAAGGCATTTTTAATTAAAATTTCTTCTTTAAATATACTCATGCTGAATCATATACTGGCATTCACCGTCTTGGAGATGTGGGAGTCCATCATGAAATTGTGGACGTGTTTCTCAGCTCTGGTCAGCTCCAGCTTTCTGGCAACCACTGCCACCACCAGCACTGTGCAGCCTGCTCCCTGTTAGGGAGAGTTTGGGGTTCATGCTGTGATTTGCACACAGGATTTGAGCCAATCTAACTTGGAGTTGCTAAAGAGCAATCTGACTCACCATGATTCCAGTGAGGAGGCAGATGCTACGACCACAGTAAGTGTGAGGGACCACGTCTCCATAACCAATAGACAAGAAGGTGACAGAGACCATCCACAAAGCCTCCATGTAGTTGCTGCTTAAGTCTCTGTAGTTGTGGTGTCTGTAGAGATAGAAATGACTCAAAGTTCCTCTCTGACTTTGTATTGACACTCTGTGATGACTCTGTTCCAGTTTGGTCCTCTGCTGGTCTGAAAAGTTGTCATACTGAATTTATCTGCTCTACTTTTACTGCGCTGATGACTTTTACTTACCCAGACCCTGTTTATGCTGCATTTAATATAAAATATCAATATTCCTATTACCAGCATCAGTATCCTCCAGCTGGTGGAGATAAATTGTGTCTGTGAGAAAACAGGATTTATTACTGCAGCAGAAACATTAAATTAAGGCTGTAAAATGCTGCTTAAAAGTTTTTTTTAAAATATATATTACTGCATAAATAAGACTTAAATCATCACCTTATTTTCACATAAGGCCCAAAAGTAGTTCCACCCAGCTAAGAGAAAAAATGATCCAAAATATACATCTATAATATGCATGGTAAAAATATACCATCTTTTCTTTTGTTATGGTGTGACCTCCATGTGCAGCAAATATTGCAAATAAATCTTGCTAGTAAATGTGGATCAGTCCTGCATATCAGCACGGAGGATATTTAGTGGATTTCTCAGTACAGAGCCGACCCAGCTCCTCAATGCTGGCCAGTTTTCTCACATGAACTGCTCAATTTAGGCTCTTCCGCAACAGTTAGATCAACATTAAGGCTTTGATTTGGTGATTCCAAAACATGAACTTTATTTCTTTTTTAACAAAATTTCTCACTGTTTAGTTTCAGTTCATGATCAAATATCACCATATTTACCTCCACCATGTTTAACAGGTGGAAGAAGATCCTGGAATAGAGGGTAACTGTTGTTCTTGATTTCCTTAATTTGTGGACAGCCTGTCTGAATATTATTAATGATGTTAAAACACTTCAGAGATGATTTCAAAAGCTTCTCTGGCTTGATGAGTATGAATTGTTTTTCTTCTGATGTCCCCAAAAATCTTCTTTGTGCTTTGAGAAACATACCACCGGTATGATTTGTTGAAGGTCATACACTGATTAATTGATCCATGTTTTTTCATTTTTCTTTCTATAAAACAAGCAACCTACTCACACCTGAAAACCATTAATTCAACTTTAATTTTAGAGTTAACTGTTAATCTTAAAGGCTCACAAACTTTTCCCATTCCCCAATATTTGATACAGTATCAACTGTATCTTATCGTATCATGACCAGGTATCATATGTATTTCTTATCTTTTTATGTGATAAGTTATTTAGGTCAAGCATTCAGGATTTACAAACTTCCATGTACCACCTTATATTTGCCAGAAACATGATGACTGTGAGAACTGGTGGAGAAGCATTAAACACACAGAGTTACCTCTCACAGACATGTAAGCCCCAAGCTGCCACAATCCAAAGAGAAACGCTGAAAATCATCAGCACAGTCCCAGGGTATGTCGTCATTAGTGTTTTCCCCACAAACCGGGTGTTGAAGTGGATCTGGAGAGCACAAACGTGATGCATTACGTCAGAATTTTGACAGCAGTGACCTACTTAGTTAGACTATTTAGGATAGCACCTGCCAGATTATCCTTACATAATACTGAGGAGATGAGGGATAAGAAAACTTGTTTCCAATCTGGCTTGATACATTTGGTTTGGTATTCTAGAGGAGGGTGGGGCAAAGGTCATTTTCATCACTACTAAATAGCATTAATAAGGGAAAGGATTAGTCAGGTGGATATATTCTGGAAAAGAAAGTAGACACGTGAAGAAGAGCTAGAGAGGGCCATTATTGCCACGTAATAATCAGTAAGATTTATAATAGCAAAACTGATGATCAGTTTTACATTTCTGCAGACAAATGGATGGTGCATGAAATATATATAAAGAAAGGCCAGAGCAATTATTGTTCATAGTAAACTTATCTATATTATATCTTATAAATTATGTCTTGCAGTAGGTCTCTGCCCACTACCACACTTCTTAAACAAAGTCTCTAATTCTTCTCCTCTCTTCAATTGCTGTTATAATCTCATTATAGTGCTGCCCAAGCTTTCAAAGCAGGGAGTCCACAGGTAACCTCCTACCTTGTTCAGTGCTCCGATGCTGCGGGAGGCAGTGTCTGTGAAGAGGCGGCTGTGCAGCATCATGGAGCGACCCAGCAGGTACAGCCTCAGGAACATAGGCAAAGCCAGCATGATCTCCAGCTCTGTCTCTGACAGCGACATGCGGGTCTTCTGGAAATACACCAATAGCCCCACTGGATAGGGATGAATGGCAGTTACTGCCAGCTCCACAGCTATCAGAGCCAAACGGTCTGTTGTCATGGCAATCCGCCAATCCTCGGCACCAATGTCATGAACGTAGAGCTGCCACAAGGTTTAAAAGAACATGTTGTGGTCAAGTCAAGTATACAATAACACGTTTTCACTAATTTTGCTGTTTAACATGTTTCCCTGATCAGTAAACAGTAACTTAAAATGAAACTGTTAGAAGTTTGAAAACCAGTAAAAGCTAACTTTAAGAGGTACAAAACCCAATTAGAAGTGATTTTTGTTTCATATGTGGCTGCTGACTAGATAGTATTTTTCCACTGATGTACAGAGACATGTGCAGTATAAGTTTAGACTTGTGCAAAGAAGAAAAAAAAACACAGATTACATAATGGTACAAAGCTGAATCACCTGCACCTCGCAACAGTGGTATGCTACGATGAGGCAGAGCAGGATAAGTGTAGATACACTGATGACTGACTTGAGTGAAAGGGAGTAGATGGAGCTCTGTGGGAGACAAACACACATAAACATACACATAAATATATACTGTATTACATCACCATCAGTTGATGATTGTCATGTCAAAGGTCAATCTATAAAATGACATCAGCAATCTGATGTAATCTTAAACTTCTGTGAAAATTAATGTGTCCAGCTGCTTGATGCAGTGAATTTATTGTGTTTCCTGCTGTTTGTGATCAAACAAAGGATAGTAACTGCAAACTTGTCATGTGATATGTTGTCTTTGATGACTTTCTCAGGGCTCTTACAAGCCAGAAGTCCTCTGACCTTGCTGTAGACACTCCAGGAGAGTTCTGTCTCCATCACCATCATCACTACTCCAAATAACCCCACTGCCAGGGCACAGTCGTTCAGCTGCTGCCTCCTCAGAAACAGAGCCCTCCTATGGACCAACCGCCAGCCGATGTTGCGGCTCCTCCAGTATGGGTCATTCTTTGCATCCTCTTTGCGTTTTGGGCTGTGTTGAGGACTGTGGGTAGGGCTCGAGCTGGGATACTGGGCTCCTGGCAGCGGTCCTATGGTCACACCAGGGTGCTGATGACAGGGAGATTCCTTTTGCTGCTGCTGGAGGTTTTCATCCTTGCTGGTGATGATTATCTCTGGGAGAATCTGCTGTTCATGCATTTCTAGAGAAATATTACTTGACTTACGGCGCCCGAGACTATCAACATCCCTGACATGTAGGCATGACCTGATGGGCCTCTTAAAGGGTGATTCACAGAGAGAAATGGGCATATCTGTGAAAGATGTGATCTTCTCATGGAGTCTGTGAGGTCCTGCATTGTTGGCTTTGCACTGATGATTACGCTCCTTCTGTCCTTGGTTTAGTTTTTTTTCCCTTTTATCTGAACTTTTCTCACATTTCTTCTCTTTTCCTTTGGTTTTGTCTTTCCTGTTGACACGAGGAGAAGATGTGACATAGAGGTGGCCATTGTATAAAGGTGTGGTAGCCATGGCCTGGGTCCTGTCCAGCCACACAGTGTGATCGACTGAGGTTTGTACCATGCGATGTATCCCACATTGTGGTGGACAGGACTGAGGCAGGAGAGTCATTCCTGTTCGGAGGAGGGGTCGCTGGTCCTCCATCTCATTACCATCTACCACTGAAGAGTTCATAGAAGGGGAATGTTCCATGATGATGAGGCTCTTTAAAAGATGCTTGAACAGAGAAGGAAAGAGGGAGGCAGATGATAATATTAGACAAAGCCAGCAAAGCAGTGAATACAGCTTGAACAGATGGCAACAACACAGTGAATGAAAATTACATCTGAAGTTTCGCTCATGAGAAGCTTAGTGAGCCGAGATTTTCAGTATTTTTCACATCTGTTAAAATCACATATGCTGACTTTTATTAATCTTTCATTCAATGATTTTGTCACAGCTTTTTTTTTTTTTCTTTTTAATATAGAACAGCTGGAAAACATCAAAACAAGCACATAAAGTATTGAGTTCCAAATATCAAAATTCTTTTCCTTCTACATTTTAAGTCTTACCTTATTGTCCAGTCTCAGATCTTCAAACAATTCAATATGAGTAAAAAAAAATACCTTAAATCTTCAAGAGACAACAGTTTTTTTTCTGGTTATTTTCACTAAATTTACTCAGATTTATACTCCAAAAAGGTCATATTGGGCTGAATTAGACATTTTCATGTAAACTCCTTGAAAAGATCCATTTTTTTTGTTAGAAACGTAAAGCTAACCAGAGCAAAAGCTACAACAGAAATGAAGTTGAAGAAATTCACATCAAAATATCCCAGAAGTCCTGAGCCCTCTTCATACAGGAACTTTCTAGCAATCCAGTGGCAGCCTCAGCATCACAGAGCTCCTCCCATTGAATGACCTGAAGCTTACAAACTTCTTCTGCACACGAAGACATGCCAGGTAAATACTCATCCATATCCATCACATCAGCAGACACTCGTTCAGCCGTGTTTCCTGCCCTGTGACTGTCTACAGTCAAGGCATCTTCCTTAAAGCTGAGCGAGGGGGGCGGAGGGCTTAATGACTGCAAATACTTTAAGTTGCAAATGTCAAAGACAGGGTCATCTGTCAGATTTTTTCAGCTGGGATTGGCAGACTTCATCCCCTCCTACATGTGTGTCTATTTGCAAGGATATGCATGTAGAGAGGACTTGTCCCAAAATGGAAACATTAAGATTATTTATTTGTTTTTTTTTTGTTAGTTTTTTTTTTTTTTTGTTTTTACCAAGTCTGCTCAGAACTGCTGTTTGATTTAATTTGTAATCTCATTAATTAGTGTCACTACTGTCATGAATAAAGTGTGTTTTATAAAATTAAAAAAGAGTGATCTTAATCATTGAACAATCTTATATATCAGTGCAGCAGATTAGTACTGAGGTTTAATCAAGTGAAACAGATAGTGTACTTATGAGCTTATGAAATTTCAAATATGTCACCAGCATCGAGCAATATGTACAGAGCAGAATGGTGTATTAAGCATTAAAGTCATAACAATGACACTCAGCGTCATGAATTTATCTAAATCCTTGTGACAGATGGGTCCACAGATAATAGAGCTCGCTCCCGGTGGAAAGACCCAAGGAGCAAAGGGTGGAGGCAGCATGACCGGGTAGTAGCAGGATAAAGAACGGTATTATCTAATCTGAAGACAACGTGTATGTAATGATGGGTAGAGAGAGAAGAAGAGTGGAGCGGGTCACTGTGTAGGTACTCTTATCAGCCATTCTGATTCTGACTACCTTAAACATTTATCTGGTTATTAAATGAATTGCTTGTGATAAAACTTCTACTCTACTCTGACACTTGGCCAGATGCTGCTGTCTGGATTCTTTATTTTTATGTTCTGCTGCGAGCTTCTAACTGTCGGTGCCTCTGAACACAACTGTCAACACCAAATCCTCGTGGATGGTTTCTGGTGCTATCTCTCACCCTCACAGAGAAAAGGACTCTAAAATAAGACTATTTGCTTTGCTGAAATAGAGTAAAACTGTTTCTAATCTCTCTCTGCTCAAGTTACAGAAGCCACAAATGTTCTTAAATTATGTTGTCCTAAATTATGCACATCTGCAAGGCTTCAAATTAATTCAAGCCTCCTGCCAAGGGCTTGCAAATCCAGGCTGCTGTAGCTGGAAGCTGAGTATCAATTCTTCTTGGCTCAGTGGCCGGCAGCCAGCACATCTTCAGTTAGTCTCCTCTACTGCAAATCCTCCTCTGAAAGTTAAGAAAGTGAAATAAATCCGGGATATTTTGAGACCACTAATTGCTGTGGCTGGAAAATGGCAAATCTGCTTCATGGCCTGAATCTTCTGAGTGTGCCAGTTTATCTTGTGGTCAGGTTAATTGCTTCAGTCTAATCTGTTGGGAAATGTTAGTTAAAAGATGAACATGTCCCACTTGGATGCATAAAGGAATATAAAATATAGGGGTTTTAAAATGTTAGGGGTATGATAAAAATTGAACTGGGGCAGATTTGGATGTAAAAACAAATGTGATATAAAGAGTTGGTTATTGCTCTCATGGTGCTAGCCAAATTTAGAAGCGTGCCAGATTTAACATTTCTAACTTTACTTTCATTTTTCCAGTTTTCTTCATTCTCTCCCTTTATAATCAATGTGTAATGAAATAATGAATACAAACATCTTTAGATGTCAGTGGATGAAGCTGATGAAGGCAGGCAGCGTTTTATCATGTTTCTCACAAGCAAAACAGGGTCATTATAGATAACATGATTACAGCAACCATTTTTTTTCCATTAACCACTGAACATTAGATAAAAGAGGAAAAACTTAACTTTGAATTATGTAATTCTTGGAGTTAAGCATGATGTGGTCAAAGCAGCTCCAGGTTATTTTACATGCACCTTCTTCACTCTACATCAAACACTCAGTAAAAACGAGATCTTTGATTCTATCTCAGAGTTGGCTTTTCCAGTGTGTACTGGTATACTAAATGTAAACAGAAATGAAGAACTAGCAGGATCATTACAGGCCTAACTGTGTACACGGTATGGTTGTCTTGTTCCTCTACAACTTCATGTTGCAACTTGTCTATTAGATAAATAAGGCAGGGAAAACCTATAGAACAGGGATCTTGAACTCTGGTCCTTGAGAGGCACTGTCTCCCAGGTTTTAGATGTTTCCCTGCTCCACCACAGCTGATTCAAATGAAATTGATCCAAGAGTTTGTTGTCAAATTCTGCACAATGATTCGTTCATTCTTATCAGATATGTTGAAGCAAGGAAACACCTAAAGCCTACAGGACAGTGGCCCTCAAAGGCCAGAGTTTGAGATCCCTGCTGTATCGTGTGGGTTATACTGTCTAGAATTGTTTAGAATTTTAAATTTGTTTAAAAAACAGGGTTGGATAATGGAGTTGGACATGAGATTTATCAGTCACTCAATCAGACTTAGATTGTACATCATATTTTATACAAACTAAAGTCAAAATTTCTTTTGAGGTTGTTGACGCAAAAGACAGCAGACTGAATAAAAAGAACCACCTACTCTTACTCTGCTTCAATCACATCCAACCCAAAAGCACTAGTGGACTGTGCTTTGAATTAGGAAAAAAAAAAGACAAACAAACAAAAAGACGCTAAAGAACTGATGACCAGAGTAAGCATTATTATATTTAGATAGCTCAAATTTACAATGAGAAACACTAGAGGCCTGTAAAATCATTACAAAATACAAAATAAAAAAATAGTTCACAGGCTGCATGAGAGATAAAATAAACAGACACACCAGAAAATAAAACAAAGAAATTTGTGTATAGATAGACTTTAATTAGAGACCAGATAGAAAGTATTGTACAGTGAAAATAAACCAATATAACAAAAAGTAAAGCCAACTTGATTAGATTTTATTTTAGATAAAGAGACAAATAAACAACTAAAACTGCTGGGCAAAGCAAAGCATATTTATTGGTATAAAATGTTCTTTGAATGTTAATTTATCTTCTATCAGCAATTCAGAAAACTTAGGAAATGCTCCTGATCTTGTTCTCTCAGAGTAAACTGTCAGATACTGACAGAGACACAGTTCAGCACCATGGACAGGGGTATTGATGCTTGATTAATGGTCAGTAATGAACAAATGAGTCAGGAAACAAACATTTAGCTTGACAATGCTTTCTTCTGCTGTGCTCGTTCTGCTGTCAGGGATAGGAATTGGCTGGTCCCTTTCCAGATTTAGTTAGGTAAATAAACCCAAATAAACTGGGAGTTTCAGAGGTAATCTTCAGTTGGCTAAAATATTATATGCATTTATAACTCTTTGAATCAATTTGGAGGATTTTTAAACTTCTAGAAAAGCTTTCCTGAGCTAACAACTCAGTTCCACTATGTGATATTTTATTGGATTACAGTCCACTTTTGTCTTCCTCTGTGGCTTGCTGTGACAGGACGTAACTGAAATCTATCAGAAGAGAACTTCATCTACTTAACTCCACTCTGCACAAAAAAAGCCACTCTGACAAAAATCAGACATCACGGCCGAGAGCATGTCTGTGCTGGTTATGTCGATAAGATCCTATTAGTCGGAGGCGACGTATCAGCGCAGGAGGAGGCCTAATCCAATCAGCAGAGTAATTAAAAACACACAGCACAGCAGCTGCGATGGCTGATGGCTGCATTGTCAGAGGTGGCTTTCAGCATTTAGCAGAGGGAGGAGATGAGTGGTGGTCATACCAGATCAGAGCAGTGGTCATCACTGCTGCTGAGTAAGTAGTCACAGTACAGCAAATGTTTAGACCATTAGAGGCATATTACACATGATGATCGTGATTCTATTTTTTTTATCTTCCATCATCATCATTAATGGGGTTTTAATACACTTGTTGCTAAGCTTTCATTCAGTTGGTATCTTCTTTATCTGGTCTCTACCTTCTGCTATTTAGTCCACTTCTTTGTTAATTAAGACCACCACCTCACTCCTCCCTAAGGACGCTCTTGCTTCTGTTGAGCTTCACCCAGGGTGCACTTGGAAAGCAAACCACCAGATGTCACCAACGCTTCAGTGCCCCCAATCAGTATTTTTATGAAGCTTAATGATTTTTGTTTTGGCTCTGTGTCACACTGATGCTTGGTGCAAAAGATCACAAAAAGGAGGAGGTTTTTATTTTTTAAAAAATCAGCACATCAGTTTTGCACATAATATAAGCAGTAATGTAATAATGCAGCCATACAGCAGCAACAGGGTGCTCCTCTCTATATAGAAGCACATTTTGTGTCCTCACACCACACTTGGTGCAGTTTTCTCTGCTTTTACCGGTGACTCTGCCATCCTTCTTTTCGCCTCTGAGGGCCATTCTCCATCCTTTGTGTGCAGCCGAGCATGAATCTGCAGCTCTGGATTGCTCCGGATGTGTGACAGGCTTCCTGAGAGAGGGGTAATTCCGAAAGGCAGTAGAAGTAATAGGGTAATCTATTATACAGTCCAACTCTTTCTTCCTCCTTTCTTGCCCCCTCCCTCTTCTCCCTTTCCCTCTCCCCCAGTCTTTCAGTTTCTCGCTGCATCTGCCCTTGCATCAGCATTTCATGAGGACAAATGAGAAGTAGAGTTTAACTATGCACATTCCCGTTGTCCTCCTGCAGAGCCCAGCACTTTCTCAATTAAACCAGCGTCCATCTGCCCCACTGATTCAAAGCTCACCCCCCACCACGTGGGGAATGCTTGTACGCACACACACAGACGACACACACATTCACACACACACACAGACGGCTTGCAGCCCAGCAGTGCGTGACCATCATCACAGTAGAGTGTTATCATATGTGGAGCACACACTATTGCATAACGTGCTACACATGTTAACCAGCTGGGATATAGAGCGGCAACATGTAAAGAATGAGGATGAAAGTAAAGCTAATGTAGATTTAAAGAGTAATCCAGCTATTACGATGCAAGAAGAAGGGTCAGCGCAGAGAAATGCTGTTTTTATGCTTAACCTGTACATAAAAACACAATCAAGCAAAAACAGGGTTGTCTGATTGGTCCAAGCAGTTGCATGTTACTTTTGATTCTTTGTGCATGTTTTTTATGAAACATGTTTGCACTGCTCTGTTTCTTCTTTCTATATATTACCATAGACCTATTTGGGAGGCCTCCCTTTCCACTTGAACCTCTTCAATCAATTCTGCTTTGCTGTCAGGAACATTTAAAACTGTGCTCATCAGTTTCATTTGTCTTTGTTGGGGTCAACTCATGCCGATCAAGCAATTAATTCTTCCACCTCCACATGCTTTATCTTCCACCCTTTCACCCCCATCACTGACATTTTCCTCTCTTGTACTCTCCATTTTAGGCCACCTCCCAGAGAGACGGGGAGAGCTCACGGCCACCATCTCCTCCTCCTCCACCTCCTCCTCCCTCTCTCAGCTTCCTTCTCTTCCAGCAAGCACACCCTCACACTCCTTCCATCTGATGCCGGCTGGATGCAGACTGGAGGATTTCCAGTAGCTTCCTGACTCTGCGCTCCCTCTCCTTTCTTTATCCCTTCCTCCTCCTATTCCTCCTCTAATATCTGGAGCTTCTCCTCTTTTTTGTCCCATTGCTCACCTCCAGGATGTGGCACTCAGTGGCTTTTTTCCTCTCTGGATTTTCTGCTTTGATTCACGGTGAGCTTCCCTGCATGTCTCCTTCTCTCTCTCTCTGTCTTTCATTCAGGAATCTGGCTGCAGCAGTGGCATTTGATAGTAATTCAGGAACAGGAGTCGATCTTTTTGATGCTTCATTTGTGAAACATAAAAGAATTTAAGAAAGGGAAAAAGAATCCAGGAGGAGAAAAGTGAGAATCTAGCTCACCTGTTTGCTTGCTTGTTTACATCTCTGGGTTTCTTTTCCTCTTATGTGCTCTTGTTTTTCTGGAAACACTTGTTTAGGGCTCGGATGCCTCCCCATGATATGTTCCAGTCAGGCAGATTGACATCCAGTGTATGGAGGAAAGCACTAGTCAGATAGAGTGTGTAGAAAAAATCTGAGCAAACATAATGTTTCATTGCTTTTCTTTTCTGTCCACGCTTGCGACCACATCAGGGGGTCTCCCAAAAAGATCAATTTAATTGCATGTATGGGTCAACTCTTCAATCTTATTCCTGTTGTGGATGTATTGCTGCAGCCAGGCTGACAGGCTTACAGTAGCTGAATTTTAAAGCTGACAGTGGATGACAGAGCTGAAGGGAGAGCGGGTGAACTTTCCCTACAGGCAGAAGTAGCAGCAGTGAAACAGTGTCGGGTCTGTGTTTAAGAGGAAGTTGTAGATCAAAAACTAAACAGCATAAAAAATAAAAGGATGGGGATGGTAAAAGTTTCAAACAGTGTTTCTGCAGACTGACTTCAGAAGCAGAAAACAGCCAAGACGTTTCTTCTTGACTTGCTTTGAACAAAGACCCTGCTACATGCTCATGACTCAACCTGGATATTTTTATTTTCTGCAGAGTGCAGCCTGCGTCTGCTTTTCCCTACACTTTATCTAACACCCTATTTTTAAACCTACACACCCTTAATTTTAATTGCTACACTGAAACTTTAAAATTTTAATTACAATTTGCTGCTTTCCAGTGACTTAAGAAACTTTTGGATCTTGATTAGAGTGGGAAGTAAAGCTTTGCGTTTGGCTAAAGCTCAGTGGTGTCACAGTATATCTACTAAAAGGACAGAAAACTCAGAAAAAACAAGACATTCTTCACATTTTTAATTGGTCCATATTTTTAGTCGACCTTTTAAACTACCCTAATTATGGATTAATTTGAGCCAATTATGCACTGATAAGCCTCCACATGTCCGCTAATTAGTTTACTGAACATTTTCCTAGCTCCCTTTAAATTATTCTCCCTTTTCTTAATTTCGTTTTGGATTTTCTGTGTTTAATGTGGAATATTTCATTCTTACTGTGGAGGTGAATCGTTCCTCTACATCTTACTTGCAGATATATGAAGTCAAGATAAGTGTGACTAATGGTGGTAAAACATCAAGCTAACTTCATCAAATTTCCAGTTTCTCAGCCAGTTAATCTTTCATTTTACTCATGCTCACCTGGATGTCTTTATGATAAAGAAATTCAGGCCCCCAAGGCGAAGTCAACTGATTTGATCAGCTCTATATCTATTTTATTTTATTTTTTCAGGATTTGATTCCCATCTTACGTTTTAGAGCTTTGTGTGTAATCATTTTTCTGGATTTAAGGACCATTTTCTGGCTTTCTCAGTGTCCCTGCAGGGGCCACACCAGAGGAACCTGCTGAAGAATCTCCTGAAGGACTACAACCGGATGGAGCGACCAGTGGGCAACGACTCCCACCCTCTTACCGTTGTCTTTACCCTGAGTTTAATACAGATTATGGATGTGGTAGGTGTATACAACCACCACTCTTCTTAGCCTCATCCTTAACAGATGGATGAATGATGGTGTGTGACCAAACATTTAAAGCACAGATCAAGTCTTTTTACATGGTGAACATTAAGTATATATTTTCATCTGCAATCAGTACTGAAGATAATTTCAAACATGAAGTTAAAGAACTACAGATGGTGCCATGTTACGTCCTCTGTTTGTTTCTAAAACTGTGTTTCTCTGGTGATGATAGTCAGATTTCTTGACAAATTTATCTGTATAACACTTTTGAATGGAACTTTAAATATAACAGAAGTGAACATAAAAATGAAGATCACTTCAAGAGGAACCTGAAATTTAAAAATCTGTTATTAGAAACACACCACAATTTCACCATATCTGATGAAGTTGAGGGAATTAAAGAGCCAGAAACTCAAAAGCCTGGTGTTAAATATCTACAACAGAAAACTGAAGAGGTCGACCTCTTTAATAACCTGCTCAACGGTCCTATATATGTAGCCAAGGAAGGGAGGCAAAAATTGGGATGACGTGGCTTCTTTTTTGTCAGCAGTCAGACTTCTACATGTTGGACTCAAACATTAGCAGTCATCTTCAGCTCTCTGTTTTGTGATGTACAGATTGAATCATTCATTTAGTGTGATAAGAATCTTTTAAATGTTTTGCAGGATGAGAAGAACCAGGTGTTAACCTCTAATATGTGGTTACAGATGGTAAGAACATCTGAGACTCTGGATGTTGGGGTGATGATTTTTTTTTCTACTTGTGTTTTCTACTAGCTTAAATCCTCTGTAACATGTAAAATGATGTCACAAAGTTTGATTTTTTTTTTTATCTCTAAGTATTTGAGAGAAAAAACTTAGATCTAACCTCTTATGAAAATACAGGTGTAATTTCTGTGAATTCAGTGGTCTGTGTCTGTATATCTGGAACTGGAGATAAAGTGGCTTGCCTGTAATTCACTCTGTCACATAGTAAATCTCTGTCTGTGCATTTAAAGAGTTGGTTCGACCACTATCTCCAGTGGAACCAAAGTGAACATCCTGGAGTGAAAAACCTACGCTTCACCACAGATCAGATCTGGACACCAGACATCTTACTCTACAACAGGTAAAACACACACCTGAATACACAGCTCACACACACACAGATCAAGTAATCCCACTTCCTATTCTGTCCTTCCTCAGTGCAGATGATGACTTTGACTCTACCTTTAAGACAAATATTCTGGTGAACTCCAGTGGCTATGCCAAATATCTTCCTCCAGGTGGGACCCTCCTTTTTATTTTTTGTTTTTCTAGTCATCTAAATTCTATCATGCAACTCTTTTTAAAATATTTTTTTATTACCACCTCATTTCCTCGAAGCACGGCAGCAGCATCTCATTCCAAAATCTCTGCATGTCTGCATGTTTGTACACTTGACATTAATATTTCATCAGTGTAAAACAGCATTCCTTGTTAGACACCTGATTACTGTGCTGTAACATCTATAAATAGGAAATACTCGCTTCCTCTGCTTCCTGCCTTAACCTCAATGCAAGACCCTTGTAAGGCTGTGAAAGTGATGACTCCCCTGGGTCTTCATGGGGCTTTGCTTTGTATTTTCTCAGGCTCCTCTTTATGCACTAGATTAAAGTAGCCTGAGAGTGAATCCCTTTTGCTGTTTGGGGGGTAGAGCTGAAATGGACTCCTGCAGTTATAGGCACAGACTACGAGCTCAGCCTTGTCAATTCAATTCAGCAGACAGGTTTGTTAATGGGCTGCTGCTGAATGTAAATACAGCTGTTTAATTCTGTGACTTGAATCTGATTCAACCAGGGGAAGATTAAAAAAGATGTTGCTTGGATGTAGTGCATAGAGTGGAAGAAATGTTGGGCACAAAAGAAAGATGGAGATAAATGCATAAAATCAAGAGAAGAATAGCTGCTGCTCCAGAGCTGTTAGGGCAGATTATTGACAGTAAATAAAAGGCAACAGGTCTGTGGGTTGAAGGCTAGGAGCACAAGGTGGACACAAAGTGAATAATTCAGATGTGGTGGATTTCAGGTGTCCTATGCATACATTTTGTGGCTGCAGAGGTCTTGTTGCATTTGGAAGATAAGGTGTAAAAGATTTTATCTCTTATCTGGAATAGATGACATTTACAACAAGTACAATTGTGCCTAGTCCTTGCATTGCTTTCTTGCAAAGCAATTTCTGAAGATTTATTTTTGCAGCTGCATGTGCTCTGAAAGAGATTGTTTCAAGCGCACAAAAAAAAAAAAAAAAAAAAAAAAAAAAAAGATCAAGTGTCTTGAGATACATGTTAGAAAAAAATCCTCTGAATAGAGGTGCACAATCAAGACAGAGCTACTTTTACCTTGGTGCTTTTTCTGGTATAGTGGAGCTCGTCATGGGAGCAGTTATAAAGATTTTGTTCTTGTGAAAAAAAGAAGAAAAAGCAAAGAGCTTAAAGTTAGTGACAGAATCTTAAAAAGCAGAAATGGTATGAAAAGGAAATTTATAACTCAAATTTAAGATCATCCTCTGCTCTCAAACTGGTATCCAAGGGGCTGACCTCCTTACTGTGCTTTCATTTGATTCTGAAGGCTGATTTGCATGTCGACAGGCTCATAATGAACATCTCTACTGCAAAGCTTCCCATGGCATTTGGTTTTGTGTGTATGTCTCTAAATTCCTGTAAGAACATTAAAAGCTGCAGTTTGCCAAACACTGCATGGATCATCGTGATTTTTCTTTTGAGGAGTGTGCCCCCAAGTGTGCTTTTATATTTGTACATGGGTGTGCTGATGCATATATGTGAACGCATTTCCTTGATAAGATAAAATGTTAATCTCATTAGGGCATTATGCACAATCTCATTTTTCAGTGCTACTGTGGTTGTTTTCTTCTGTTGCTGCTGAGGCTTAGTGAACAGCTGTGTGTGCAGGCAGAGAAGAGTGACAATACTGCTGCCAGGTTTTTTTCTTTATAGACACGTCTTTGATGGGAGTTTGTTTCTTATCTAGTCTCTGCTTTCTCTTCTCCAGCTTCCAAACTGAACTGCAAAACAACAAACTCTCTACGGACCTGTGTAATGTTAAAAAAAAGTGTGCAGGCTTGCTTATAATGAAGCATTTTTCACATAATTTCTGTACAAGAATATAGTCTTGAAAGGAATAAATTATTCTCCCTTGCAAGCAACTTGATTCAAGACAGATGCTGAGCCTCAGATACATCCTTCCTCTGTCACCACAGCAAACGGTTACTTGTCAAGCTGTAACTCCCTGCCCTCTTTCCTCCTGTGTTTTTCTCAGGAATCTTCATGAGTACATGCAATGTGGATGTTCGCTGGTTTCCATTTGACATTCAGAGGTGTGAGTTGAAATTTGGCTCTTGGACGTATGATGGCTGGCTCCTGGACCTTCAGATGAATGATGCTGACATCTCAGGCTACATGCCCAATGGAGAGTGGGATCTAATCGGTGAGTAGGGAGAAACAGATGCGTTGTATCCTCATCAAAAACATCCAGTCATATAGCAACCGAATCAGTCGCTATGTGTTTTTTGCAGGTGTTCCCGGCACCAGAAATGAGGTCTTTTATGACTGCTGTAAGGAACCCTACCCGGATGTGACATTTGTTATAACAATACGGCGGCGAACGCTGTACTACGCTCTGAACCTGCTCATCCCATGCGTGCTGCTGTCTTCTATGACCTTGCTAATCTTTGTTCTGCCAGCTGATTCTGGAGAAAAGATTTCATTGGGTGAGTGCATTAGACACTGTCAGGAAACAGATGGACAAAAGGCAACTACAGTGGAGCCAGTAGAAAAGAGAAGTTGGAGAAGTGGGATCATCAGTTTTATAATATAGTTTTACAGTATAGTTCAGTTTCTGTCTTCAAGTATGAAAGCGTGGGAACTTATCTAAAGTACACTGCTGTGCAAACATCTTGAGTCACCCCTGAGTTTGTTAATATGCTGGCAGAAAAACAGGAAATAAGTGAAGTGATAGTTGAAACTTGAGCAAAATTAAATAGAAATATTGTCTCTAAGGCAAAAACAGAGTCTAAAATACTATGGTATGGCCACCTTTTTTTCTTTACCACAGTTGGAATTCTCATAGACAAGTTTTCTAATTCTATAAAGTAGTCTTCAGTAATAGTTCTCCAGGCTTTTTGAAGACCTTTCCAAAGCTCTATCTCTCATTCTTTGGGCGTTGGCTGCCTTTTGTTCTGTTTTCTGTCAAGATGATTCCACAATGCTTCAATAATGCCGAGGTCTGGGGCTCTGGGGAGAACTCATCAGTCCATAAGACCTGTTGCCACTGACTTTCAGTCTAGTTATTTGACATGGCTCAGCCTTTTCTCCCCATTTCACTATCTGAAGAATTGCTTCTTGACAGCCACCTTTCCACAGAGACCATTTCTGATGAGACTTCAGTGAACAGTAAATAGATCAAGGTCATCTCTCAGGTCCTGTAGGAGGTCTTTGGTGATTCTTATTACTTTCAGATACTGTTCATTTGCTGTAGATTCTTTTGCTCTTTATTCTCTGCTTGTCCAGTTTTAGCAAATAGCTCTTTGAGAATCAATTTGTTGGTGCAAAAATGCTATTTTGTGTTTTAAACTATGTTACCTTTGGTATCTTTGGGCTGAGGAAATAGCCTATAACAAGGTGCGTACTGATGGATGGTTGTTGGGAATTGGCTCTATACATATAAAACTGAATTGAATTAGATATAATTTAAAGTTTGATTCAAAATGCATTCCTTGCTTGGCTGTCTGTTATATGTAGAAATAACACTGGTTTATTCCTTAAATTAGATTTTTAATGCTTAAATTATTTATAGGTCAATGTTAAGAGCCTTGAGAAAGAAAAAAATCCTTTTCTTGTAGGACTGGACTGGATTGAAAATGAAGCAGCCTGTGTAAAAAAATAAATATTTGAAACAGTTTCTTTGGACATCAAAAACCTTTAGGGGCTGAACAAGTATTCCTTAATCCCCAAGAAATAAGGGGTGATTAAAAACTTTTACACAGGGCTGTAATAGATCACAAAATTTGATGAAAATAAGAACACACATGTGTAATGTTCTTGTTTTTACTGGACTCACTAACAAATCAGTCAGAGTGCTCTCCGAAATATTAAGTGGATGTTGTTTATGAGACTTTGACAACAATGAGGAGCTGATTTAAATGTGTGCTGTGGTTTGGCTTTGTTTCCTTCCAACTAAATAACACATTTTTCAAATGATGAGAAACATCTAATGTGTGTCAGACATGTTTTATTTCTCTGATTTAGAGAGAACAAACAAAGCAGTTAGTATTGTCAGACGATGAGAGTAAAGACTGCTGTTAGCATAAACAGAGTGATGGTCCTTAGCTGGTTTCAAACTTGGAGGAAGATGAAAACAAATGAATGTACAGAAGAAAAATGCAAAGATGCACAAATCTTACAAAAATGCTAAATAAAAAAAAAAAAACAGATTATGGTTATTTATGTATTTTGTTTCATTTAACATTTCCATGAACACTTTTGGTGTTCAGCTGCAAAAATGCACATAAGTTAGTTAAAAAGTTCAACCTGGTTTGTCATTCATTTTGGCTCATAGACTTCCAGACACAGGTTGTTTCTCGATGTAGCCCCCAACTCTGCTGCATCAGCATGGCAGCTCCGAACCATATGGTCCTTCCACCGTGCTTCATAGTTGGGAAAGATTTTTAGTGTTTGCAATACATTTTTTTCTGCAGAGAAGTGGTTTTCTTTAGACTATTAATACTATTCTCAGTCAGTGTACAGAGCTGAAGAAACACAGATTTTGTGAAATTTTGGAGTTTTGTTTTGTTGTGTTGCTGCTGATATTTGCAGGAATGGCTGTTGTACTTTTGGTCTGATCTTTGCAGGATCCCCACATCTTAAAAAATGATCAAACCAGTAATAAAAGTAAAATTCTTGCTGATTCCAAAAGATTAAACTTTTCCATTTGCACAGTATTTATTTATTTTTTCTTGCCTTCAGATAGTGACCCAGAAAAAAATAAGGACACCACACAAAACAGGAAACAGAAAAACATGAATGCAAGCAGAGCAGGTTTCAAACTTACCTTCATTTCAAATGTTTTAAGAGGAAAGAAATTCAAAATGTTTGAAACTTACCTTGAACACATACTCCCTTCAATTTCCCTGGGTCTGAGAGAGAGGAGAGAGGAAAGGGATTACAGGATCAGACAGACAGATGAGAAATGCGAGGAGGAGGAACAGTAGATGTGTGAAGATGGAAAAAAGACAGTTGAAGAATTCGTGAAGAATGAGAGAGGACAGCACAAAAGAAACAGGGAGGACTGATGTTTATGATGATGATGAGGCAGAGGTGGTGGGAGACAAGCAAATCTAATTATAATAGGCAGGAAGAGAGAAAGGAAGCAAGTCTGAGACACATATTTTAATGTCAGTTTCACCCTGTTTAAAGATGAATGACGTCCATGTCATCAGAATACTAAAGACTGCAGACTGTATTATCTCACACCATGCCAATGAAACAATTAATCACTAAACAGAGAACTAATAATTTTACAATGTTTTTGTACTCTCAGTACTTTCAGTAGTAAACATATCAAATATCCTCTGTTATCAGCCTCTTGGTTAGTCTTGGTTAGTCACTCTTTGACTGCTTTTGTGCTTCTAAACATTGATCAGACAGGAAAAGCTATGTGAATAGAAAACCTTGGATGCTGTTCAATCATAATGAATATTTTCAGTTACAGTTTAAGAAGAAGGCTCAATCTATAAAGGGAAATTATATCGTTGCAGCACAAATAACAAATTATAGTAATTGTTCTGTGGGGAGGAATGACGTCCTTTGTTCTGTTTTGTTGAGTGAAGCTGAGGAAGCCTTGGACTGAACACATTCTATTGTCTCATAAGTATTTTGGGTGCATTGTCCTTTATGTTGAATAACTTATGCAACATTCTTTGCTAGATCAGATTTTGTGGCTCCAGAGTTGTCCCCAACACAAAGCCAACTTTTTTGATCAGTTTGTTCTTCTTTTAAACGTCAGTGTTGTGGTGAAGTCGATCGTCCAGGTGAACGCACAGGTATCTGTAGTCCTCCACTAGCTCCACTTCTCTTCCCTGGATGGATGCAGAGTATTTCTGCCAATGACAGGATTCAGAGTTGTATTGAGGTGTACAGTGTGAATAAAAATGGTGAGCGTATAACCCCTTGTGGTGTTTCAGTGCTGCTGACCACCTTCTTGAACACACAACCCTTGACTTTCACAAACTGGGATCTGTTTGCCACGTAGTCAATAATCCAGGTGGCTGTGGAGGAATCCACCAATATTTTCCTCACACATGCAGCGCAGGTGGATGCTATAAAAAGAACTGGACAACTCTACAAACCATGCTGCCTACTTTGCCAAGGTGCTCACTTGCCTACAGGGGTGAGCCAATAACACTCTCCAGAACTTTCGTGATGTGTGATGTAAACTGGTTGTAGTCGCTGGAACAAGGCAGGATGTCTTCCACAGCCTGACTCAAGGTTGAAGAGGGGCTATAAAATCCCACATAGATGTTCTGAGTAGGCTTTCAGGACCCTGGGGTTGATACAGTCAAGACCTGCAGCCTCGTTTTGGTCCAGTCTCTCTAGCTTCATCTGACACTGTAGGGTGACACTGTAAAGGTGTGTCGGGGAAGCTGTGGAGCTAGGGTCTGCGTGACAGGAGGCAGGGAAGGAGAATGCTGAATGTCATTGTGAAGTGAACCTACTGAAAAACAAGCATAGCTGACTGGCTCTGTCCAGATTTCCATTAGCCTGATCTTGTTTCACCTTGAAGCCTGTGATCTTTTCATTCCTGACCACACATCCTACACAATTTACTGTTAAAGTTGGTTTTTCTAGATTTTTCCTCTACACAGCAACAGTCTTTTGTCCACGTATCAGTTCAGCCACTCACTAAATCCATTCTATAAATTGGAGAAATAATTATGTTTCTTTTGTAAATGCGGTTTGACTCATGTTTGAGTGGGAGGATAATTGGGAGGGAAGCCACAGCAGTATTGTCAAAGCATATTCCTCAGCCTTGTATTATGCAGGATTTCTCCAAAGGGGGGAAAAAATTTCCAAGCCTTTCACACGCAGCCAATTAACCTATTGATGTAATTAAGGCTAGTGAATTGATTAGTGGAGAGAGAGCTTACACTCTGCCTTCCAGGAATATACTCTCTACTGTCACTTTACTTGATGGAGCAGACACAGGGACAAAGTGATTGGGCCTTCAGGGGCACAGGAGCTCACTTTTAAAAAGCAGTGGAGTAATTTCTGTGGAAAAAATAAGAGCAACATAAAAGAAGAATTTTTAATTTACCTAATATCCTTTAAGGATTCATAATTTATCTCTGCTCAGGAGTTTAATTGAATGTTCTGAATGCAGACAGTTATGCCAACAAAGCACTTCTTAAATTCTATCACATGAAAAACGATGTGGAGGTGGACAAATGAAGAAGCGCTTCCCAGTAGGAGTGTATGAGGTTGTGTGTTTGCTGTGTAGAGGTACAAAATGTCAAGAGGTAATTCACTGTTTGAGCATTAGCCAGTCGTTTACATAAATCGAACCAGATCTCATCATGAGTGTGATCATTTATCAAAACACCATCGAAGGTTCTCATAAAAAGCCAAGAAAACTCAAGAGAGGAGACTAAACCGCAATATTGATTGTTTAACCAAATGTAGCTAAAGCATTAAGAACTATCTATCTGCTTGCAGGTATTACTGTGCTGCTGTCTCTCACTGTTTTCATGCTGCTGGTTGCAGAGATCATGCCCGCCACCTCTGACTCTGTCCCGCTTATAGGTATGTGAAAAGCTGTATTTGTGTGCAAGTTAAATAGACTCAACACCCAATTAAAACACATCGCCTTTGCCACATTTAAGATTATATGACTGTATCTTTTGCACTCATGAAAGATGCTGCTGATGTTTGGTTTCAGCTACACTCATCTCTGTAAATAACTGACTTCTGTTTGAGCCCATATGGTTTTTCAGATCAGATACTCATCTTAGACCTCGTTTGCAATGTCATTGAATACTGTTGCTCCTTGAAATTTTCATCCTCCTAAAAGTGACCTCATGGACCTCATGTTTGTGGAGACAGTAATGGCCCATGATTATATGCAATCATGAGAGCAAATGCAAATACAAGGCACATTAGTTCCAACCTTGACGTTTTATCACCATGCAATTTTGATTTCTGACCCTAAATAAGTGCTTAAACCCAGTAGGGAAGTAAAAGTATACTTGCAATTTATTTTGTTGAAGTGTTACCAAGACAACAAGGATAATGGTATCCATTTATATGAGGGTGAAATCATACTGTAATAAGAGTGTATTTAAGTACCAATCATGGTCATTTTCTTGCCTCTTGTTGTTTGACTGAATATGGCCCAGGAAGGAAAAATAGTTGTTGTATTTGGGTAATTAACTCACGGCTCAGTTAAACTCATGTGCCACATGCAACTGTACCATCCTTTTCTTCTCCTTCTTCGTGTTTAATGGACCTTGAAGAAGGCTCAGCTGGTCCTGGTTAAGCCTAGCCATTTAGTGACCAATGGGTTTTGGTTGCTCCCGTCAGGCTGCAAATATGCCGTTTATTTATTATCTTAAAGCTTAAAATTTCCTCTGTTTGTGTTGCTGTTAGTTTTGTAACTATAATATAGTAAGGTTCAATGTGTACCCTTTTGTATTTACTACCCCTAAAAGGCTGTTTATGTATCCTCTGAGTCACATTATTGTTTATGTTTGATGGCTGCTTTGTGCTGCTTGCTGTGCAACAAATTGCCCCTTGAGGACAATAAAGTTTTTCTTGATCCTTGATCTTTAAAAGGACTTTATGGCTTGTTAGAGGAAACACTTCTCTGATGCTCTATTGTGGAAACACACAAGTCATGTGGGTCACAGTTAGAGGTATGAACAATGGTATGTTTGATCTTTTTGATCAAATTACTTGCTGGTACTTTCGTTATGCCTTTCTGTTTGTGTGGTAATGACAGTATGTAAGGTCATACTTGATGCACCTCCTAGCTTTCAGTTTCAAAGGCAGATTAATAAATAACATCACCTGCTCAGGATCCAAAATAATTTAAAAAGAAATTGTCTTTTTGTACATCAAAATGTGACATGTTTTTTGGAAACCTTTTTAGGCAGCGATAAGGTTTTAAAGCTTTGTGAACCATTCTTTTCTTTTTCCTAATAAGAATCCAGGAGCCAAACTGACCCACTTGCAGTCAATTCTATTTAAAAAAGCATGTCATGAGCTAAAATAAATATATCAAGCATGATTTGGAAAAAGTTTAACCTCACACCAATTGGTCTCTGACAAATGTTGTTAGAAGAAGAGCTGATGTAACACTGTGGTAAGCACGCTTCAATTCTGTTGAGTTTTTAAACTATCACTTGTGTTGTCTTTTTACTATTTGTATTGAAAATAGGGTTAATTTTATTTACATTTTACAGATCCTCCCAACTCTAGAGACTAAAGAGACTGTACTAGATGAAAAATGAGATGAAATTAATCAACTGAGCTCCACAAATTTTAAGATTTCATGGCTGGCCACCTAATACTGGTGCTCATTCTGATTCAGAGTGGTAGACCAGCTGCCCTCCTCTTAACCATGTTAGCATGCAAAAAACATTCACAACCTCTATCAGAAAATGTAGAAAAGATATATAGGACAATCAAAACATACAACTACAAAGTAGCAGAGCTGCAAGATGTCACTGAATACTGTAAAAGCAGATTTTATTTAAGCCACCTGGTCACCCTGAAATTTAATAGGCTAAATTGATTGTGGGTGCATGGCTAAAAAATTATGTTTAGTGAGCTCAAACTGCAGCCAGAAGCAGATGCAAGGCTGTTTTTGCCTAAAGACACAAAGCCTGATCATTAAAAGCTTGGGAAAAAAATGCAGTCATGATCATTAGAGTGCTGCTTTCAGCATAATTTCTTTATTAAAACTAACAACCTTCATTTTAATCTGTTTGATGATTTGCAGAAAATGTACAATATAAACTAGCAGGCTTTAATATTAGTGGCAAATCTTAGGTTTCCATATAGATTAAACAAAGATTTGCCTAGCTGCAATGAAACAGGGGAAAAATCTTTTTGAAGTGTTTTAACAGATATAAAGTATTAATGTTAATGTAGAGGACTCCAATAAGGAACACAAGATAATGTGTACAGCTTAACTTTGTAGATTTTCTTTTTCATAAAACGTTGATTTTTGTTTTCTTTTTCATCAGATCAGAAATGGCTCTTTCTACTATGTTTGCCAGCATGTTGGAAAAATCTGTACTGTGTTTAATTAAATGTAATATGACCCCAAACTCCTCCTCAGGTCAATACTTTGCCAGTATAATGATCATCGTTGGGATGTCAGTCATTGCTACGGTGGTGGTTCTGCAATACCATCACCATGATCCAAATGGAGGAAACATGCCAAAATGGGTGAGTCTGAGTTCATACAGCTTATCCTGACCTCAGGCACACATTATGTTTTCCTGCTTGTTGAAGCTGGAGCTAGCCTTCCTGTTTCAGATGTATCTTCCATGTGTTTATCCTTGTTCCATCAGTGTCTTCTACGCTGCCATTTTCAGCAACTCTTCATTGAACTGTTAGCATAACGTATGCTTCTCTGCCTGTTTCTCTTTTAATTTACCAAATTCCTCAACTGTGACTCATCTGTAGCGTCAGTCTGCCTCAGTATATTCATCAAATGCCTCACCACTGACTTCAACAGGAGTGCATTTCAAAGCACTCTGGATATGTGGGTGGATGCAGTTTGACTCATTCCCTCTTTATATGTTTTCTTACTTTCTCTTTACTAAATAATGCATTATTTTTTTACTAATGTTTTGTAGTAATGTGCCATTACAGAAAAATCTTCTAAGACAGCAGCTCTGACATTATGTCATATTTGTTATTTTGATATTATTATTAACCACAGCAATACTGGATATCATTTGTGTTAATTTTATGATTTATGTAGAGAAAATTGACAGGCCTGCAATTATTGATACATATGCGGCTGCATGAGTGAAAAAACGTAGTATGTATCAACACATTTCAAGGACATTCTGTTGATAAATAGCCTGTTCAGGCAGTCCAATGACCAATTAACAAGGTAATTGATGTGGTTCAGATATGGCCTTGAACCAGCACAGTTCATAATTAGAGTTGGCATTAAAACAGCATCAGTGGTGGCAGCAACAGGGCTTGTTTCCTGGCTTGTAAACATACTCTGCAGATACTAATTGAGCAGTCATCTGGACATTAGCTCTCATTAGATGTCAAAGACCCATCTGGACACCGTTGGGCCAGTTTGCCCTTTCAAGGGACATGCAGGAGACGAGATACAAGAAATTTTATGATGCTCTGGAAGAGGTGAGGGGAAAAAAAGGGTAGAAGAAAGGAAACTAGAAGAGTAAAACAAAATGTTACATTTGAAATAATTTGCGCAGCAAACTTATTACAGCTGTAAAATAGCAATGTAATAGTTGATGTTAGTAAGTCTGCAATCTGCCCTGGGTACTTTAGATGTAGAAGGTTTTAGTATTTACACAAGTACAGTTGCCGTATAAAACTAACCACAAGGTTGGAATCATAGTCAGCATCACTCCACAACAAAAGGAATCTGAACCCAGTGTAACTGGTGTTGTAGGGGAGTGCTTGATGGCTGCTTTACAGCTTTACAGCTTTGAATATTTTAATGCTTTACCCTCTCCCCTGTGTGCATCTATTTTTCTCTCCAGGTGCAGCTTGTTTTATTGCAGTGGGTAGCATGGTTCTTGCGGATGAAGCGGCCAGGCGAGAATGACGACCCAGAACGCCCTCCCTGTGCCCCACACTTGCGGCGCTGCTCCTCAGGCTCACAGAGTGGGAGCATCCCCAACCCTCCAGACCCCAGTCTTCACCCTCTGCACCCACAGAACCTGGCTCCTCTCCAGACGGGGCCCCTTCATGCAGGCCATCCTCACCTACACACTCAGTCCAGCGCAAACAATAATGGAAATCTTCTTTACATGGGCTTCCAGAGCATTGAGGACTCTTCAGTGCTTTCAGAGCCTGTCCAGAGGAATAATATATCCACAGGTCTTCCACGACTGGCGGGTAGCCCACCTCCGCACCTGCCATCTCAGTTCTGCAGCTCCCCACCACCTCCTACTCCTAATATGGATACTGTAGGATGTCCCAGCACTGTCTCTAGTGGTGGAGGCTTTGGTGGTGGACCAGGAGGGCTTGGAGGGTGCTCAACAGCAGGGATAGGAGACCCCCAGCTGCAGGCTATTTTGGAGGAGGTGCGTTACATGGCAGATCGTTTCCGAGAGCAGGATGAGACCGAAAGCTTGGCTGACCAGTGGAAATTTGCAGGCGCAGTGATTGACCGTTTATGCTTGGTGGCATTTAGCGTTTTCAACATCATTTGCACCATCTCGATCCTCATGTCTGCTCCCAACTTTGTGGAAGCTATTTCAAAGGACTTTGTCTGAAAGCAAAAAAGGGAAAAGAGGAGGAGAAGCGTGAAGGGACGGTTGAAGGGAATTAAATATAGAATAAAGAATGGAGTGGGCCCCGATCCAAGGAAACACAATTTCCAGCAAACTCCAGACCCTGTGATTTGTGATTGCAAAGACCGGGGGAAAAAAAAAGTAATGGTTTTCTTTGCAATACATTCTGTTTTGTAACTGAAAAAAGAAGAAAACAGATGAAAAAGGGAATACAGAGGGAAGTTTAGATGAAATTAAGATGATCAGGGTACTTTATCAGATTCTGGACAAGGTGAAATGGATTTTTCTGGCTAATTTAAAGACTTTCCTCCAAAATTAAGAGGGAAGATGAGTCAGAAAAGGAGAACAGAAACAGAGGATTATAAATGTAATGCAACTTGATGTAAGAGGGCTCTTGAAACAGGGGAGGGATTTAGAGTATAAGAGGGGAAAAGAGACAGGCAGATAGAGATAAAAGACAGATATCTGTTTTATTTTCTCAAAGAGGGACAGCAGCCCCTCACTCCCACGTGTTGAGAAAATACTGCATCATTTAAAGTGATGTGAGAATGAGGGGGTGGGGAGAGAAGACTTTTACAAGGACACACTACAAAGAGCAGTTGTGAAGGGCTGACACTTAATCCCCCTGCGACATTGGCAGTAATGGGCAAAGAAAGCAGCTTGATGCTCAGATGCACAAAAGTGGACCGAAGATCAAGAATGCTGCAGCACAGAGGAACAGAAGAGGATCTCATCTATTATTCAATCACATTCATCTAATGACTGTCAAATGGAAAGACCCTGGATAATCTCAACAACTAATAAGGTTTTAAAAGATGAAGTCCCCTCTCTGCTTGCGAGCCATTTTAAATTTCCAAGGCCTTATCTCTGTGAGAAGATTTCCAATCAGCAGAGATCAAAAGTTCCTCAGCAGCTTGCACTGTGTGTGGCGCCTATCCCGGATGGGAAACTGAATTAACCGGTCATCGACAATACGGCGGCCAACCCCTGCACCGCAATGGAGACCGATGAAAATTCATGGGGCACTTACCTAACTGTATCTGGCAGGTCATAATGGACCAGCGAAACTCGTTGGATTTCATATTAAAGTTTTAACAACTCAGTTGGGAGGTCAGGACTTTGAAAGAACATGAAAGGAACCAAAAAGGGATGTCATTATTCAAAATCCTAAAAGTGATATGAAGAAGCAGCATTGCATTAATTTTTTTTTTATCCTATTGAGTGGTTTACATCTTCATCAGTAATCTAAAAGAAGTGATGGGATTTAGTTCACCTGCATTTTCATGGCACTGGTTCAAGCTAATGATATGAAAGTTCAAATTTCCAATACAACGTTTAGCTAGAGCACATCGGTGTTCTAAAACAGCATCAAGTAAGAAAAATGTGTCTTAAATTTGTTCGTATTTTGCTGTGGATGTTGGAATTTTCTCTCTGCTAGCAGTTTAAATGTACGTTAAATGAAAGGTAATCTTAGCTGGGCTTAATAGACAGATACTGATGGCTTCATTTAGGTGCTCCTATGTTTCAGTAAAGGCTGTCTTGATTGACTAAACTTAAAGTTAAAGTTAAGTTAAAATATGCATAAGCAATTTAAAGAGAAACGTAATAGTAGGACAAATGGAGCTTTCAGTCTGCTTCTCTTGTGCTTTCAAAGATGCATCTGTTATTTGTCAGTTAGCCTGATGCACAGTGTCGAACGCCTTGTTGTAAAACTTTAGCAACAGTCCTTGCTAAAGATACTTGGAGACTTTAATGATGCAAAAATTGTGATGCAAAAGTCTGAAATCTTAAGTTACTCCAGGTGGAAGAGTAAATGAGGTGGTGAAGAGGAGAAGGATGAAGCATTCAAAAAAAGAGCTAGAAGCTACAATACTCCTCTTCACAGCTTCTATTATCTATGCATCTTTAGTTTTAGGTTCCATGCAGAGACAACAGCTGCTGACAAGAAATATATGTGAGGAAAAATGTCATTTAATTTTTCTGTATTTCTAAAGAAACATGAGCTGTAATAGTTTATTATGTCATGCACAGTATAAAGAACTGAAAGCACCACAGTGCAGCGTTACTTTCATGTCAAATGATTCAAAATGATTTTACCTTATGCAAACCCTTTTATTTACAAACTGAACTGTCAAGTATTTTCTAATACAGTTAGGATTTACTTTATAGAAAATACAACCTCCCCAGCAGGAACTCTGCAACAACATTTAGTTCACCTCATGATTTCTGTCAGTGCTTTTGTTTCCCTTTTCTATGAATTCAGCACCAATGACAAAAATCTTGCACAAATGTCTGCAGAGGTATTTTGTTATTCTTTAGAGCTTTTTTTTTTCTTGTGGAGTTGTGTTGTTCTGCCTTTTTCTTTAAAATACCTGGAAAGTGTTCTGCTTTTTGGTTTTTACAAATTCATGAAACATCCAATGAACGATTTTTACTGTGTGTCTTGGCTCATTATCATGCTGGGAACCATGGCTGGACACTTTGGGTCATCTTGTCAGCCTGTAATTTTGCATATCTGGAGCCATTCATGGAGACATCTTTCCATGCCACCTCCCCAACACCTTGTTCCCACTAACACAACCTGTATCATCACACTGCCGCTGCTGTGCTTTACTGTTAGGATTGTGTGATCCATGTAGTGGTCTTGGTCAGTTCTGGTTCAGAACAAACACTCTGCATCCTGAATGAGATAAACAATATTATCTTGGTCTGTCTGACCCAAGAATGTGCTCCTACTTGTTTCTTTCTTTCTTTCTTTCTTTTTTTTATTAACATAATGATTATGTTCCATTATTTAATATGAATACAAAAAATAGAAAAAATAAAGCATTTTATTTCTTTCCACATTCATTTTTAATTTATTATTGTATATATTTTTAAATACATGTATTGATTCATGTATTGTATGTAAACCACTTCATTTTTATTTTTTAAATAAAAAATAATGTATTTTCCTCTTTTGCATTTCTATTTTGCTTTTTCTGTTAATTTAACTTTTTTTCTTTTCTAACATTTTGAGCCAATTTGGTTTGTGCACGAGTTATCGTCTTCCTCTTTATAATGTTCTTGGTGCATGAGGCGACCACTTAATCTTTCAATTATTTAAGCTCAATGTCCCGTTAAAATCTATTACTCAACAAATTTGAGATAAGAACTAAGCAATGTAGTGGGCAAATATATCTATATTATATATACTACAATATACTACATACTACATATCAATGACCCATCTAATTCTAGTCACAAACTATTTCTTTTATACAGTTTTATTTTGTTTTGTGGACTGGCTCAACATGAAAGCTGAAGAGGAAAACAAAGACAAAACAAAAATAACAAAGATGATGGGATATATAAAAAGAAAAACATAAGGAAAAAATAGCTGAATAGATATTATAGATATGGAGGAAGCACTTTTTTCACAAAATATACACAAAAATAAATAAATTGGCTTAAAATATTTACAGAAAAAAAGGAACAGATAAATATGAAATATTTGTTATACTTCCATGTTTAATAATTTAAACTTTTATTTCCAAATTGATTTTCTTATTTCTGTATATTTTCCTGTTTCGTCTTTACTTTTTAAAAATTATTTTGCAGATTTCTTGTTTCTGTGGCAATCCCATCATTCCAGGTCTAGAGCAACATTTTTCAGAGCTTGTTTGTACAAATGAGTACTGTTTGTGGCATCAAATGAAGTGAACACCCACCACAACGCTGATTAGTTGTGTAACGGCTCGTGCTGTGTCTCCTGATTACAACAGGGACTGATTTCCAGTTGGACGCCAACCTCTCTGTATATTTTTTCCATGCTTGTGAAGACAGTCATTTGGTATTCCAGTTCCTTTGGCTCTTGATTTGGTATTTTGATGCAGACACAGCCTTTAAACCCACAGCTGGTCATATTCATCCAGTAAGACTAAATTAGATGATTAGGCTGCACTCAATTTTTGTCTCAACGGTCTTTCTAACTCATGTGTTAAGGGTCACAGGTGTCTTTATTTTTGTTTGAATTAAATTTCTATTTTTGTATTTCCAATAAAAACTTCATGAAATGTTTGCTATTGATTCTTCAAATTAGAAAATGCTCTATATATTAATTGAGAAATATTGCAAACTAAGAGGCAATACAAAGTTGAATCATTTGACATTTACGTGATATTACACAGGAGTCCACTCACTTCTGCTGCATACTGTCCAAGTGCCAAGATTTTCTATAATTCCTTCAGTGTACAAAGTGTATCTCCTTGTATTCATAATTTATCCAACTGTTAACTGTTCAATAACTGTTCTCTACTATATTCAAACTGCAAGCAGAGACATACAGAAACAAACGAAAAGACTGAAATTTCTTTTGATTTTTAATGTCATTAAATCCCATTAAAAGAGAGCAGCTAAGTTCTAAAATCAGCTGGGAGATGCATATGGGACTCACTGTGAATAAAACATAACCCATTGTCCTTGTAATGAGAGAACATGACCAGTGCCAATGTTTGGATCTTTTTCTTAGTTCCTTTTTTGTTATTTTTATGACACAATGGAAAATAAATCTCAGGCTTTGTTTGTACCATACATTTTCTGATGCTTAGTCTTTTCATGGGATTTGATGACAGGAAAAGAACTATACAATATGGCCACTCATTAATTTAAGAAAGTCTTTTATATTTCCTTTTAAACAAAGATCGTAATGGCCAAATATCTGTACTACATTCCTGACTGACACTCTGACCACTAATGGAACTAGTGTCTTCTGACTGCAAGACCTCCTCCGTACATCTCTTCATTTACGTCTTTCTGTCTCTTTCTCTTTTAAAGTCACATCTAAAGAAGCAGAGGCTTGGCAGAGGGTTGTTCTCCTTTAAGCACTGACACTCTAAAAACTCACCCCTGTGCAGAGCACCTCTCATGCTGAAAATAAAGGATTCTCTTGTTTTTTTCTACCAGCTTTGCTCTGCTTTGCTCCTTATTGTTTGACACCCAAAATGAAGAGAAAAATGACAGTGAGGGGATAAGAGGAGGGGAGAAAGTGCTGACGTGCTAGTGAAAGCTGGACAGGACCTTAATTGATCACTCGTTCAGGAAGGAGGGAAGAAGGGGGGGTTGGGAAGGGAGGAAAAAAGGAGGGGAGGGTTAATGGAGGAAAGAGTGGCATCCTGGGTAATTCATCGGATTTATGAGGGACAGTGGCAGAGGAGATGGGCGCTCAGACAAGTATAACTCAGTCATGGGCATCAAATGAAAGGTCACTGCGCTATATCACACTGCAAAGGAAAATATTGGAATAAACAGAAATTAGAGACACATCTTAATGGGACGACACTCATCAAGGAGGACTGGAATTTGTGTGTGGCCTTCAGTGTGTCAGTCAGTCACTGTGTCAGAATGAGTAAGGAGTCATTGGTGTATTTATAGTACTGTGCTGGTCCTCATTCAGCCCAGCCAAGGCTCCCTGTTTGATGAGCTAACTCGATGGTCGAAAAAATGTGCAGCGCCAGCAATCTGGCAGCACTTAGATTTACTGTGTTCACTCAGATGGAATAAAAGAAGAGAGAGTCTGAAGAGGCTGTGTGTGTCCATGGGGAAGATGAGCCTGCGGGTTTGTGTATATGCACAGACTCAATCAGTTCTTATTGTTTTTTCTCCCCCCAATTCTCATTTGTTAAGAGAGTGCTGACCAAAGGGCTTCCATTAGGTGTTAGATTTTACTAAATGGTTAATTCAGCTGAACCTTGCTGGCATTACATGTGGCCTCTTTCATTTCTGTGACGGTAGGGTCAAAGGTATGTAAGGTAAGAGGAAATAATCACCGCAAAGTGTACAAATGAAGACGAAAGAAAAAAAAAAAAGGTGAAACAGTGAAACGATTTTGGGAGTTTAAACAATTTGTACATATTCCTAAACATTTAAAATGTTTACATTTGCAGCATATAAATCACATATATAAATGCCATGTAATATCACACTAACAATCGTGCATGCACACCTGTTCCCTCTATGAGTCCCAGCTTGGTGTGCTGCTGCATGATCGCATCCCAACATCTTGCGGCTGAGGCCGATCAATGCCTTTTAATTACCAAAGGCCCAAAGCGCTGGTCGATAGAGCTGACTAGAAGCAGAGAGAAGGAGATTCTCCAGACGTTGATTGATGCTCTCTCCTCCCAGTCCCATGTGTTGTTAGGCTTGATTAATCCTGCCAGGCCACATTCACTCATTTTACAGACTGTCGTTTAACCAGCTCTGGCCGCCGCGGTCACAAGGTTAAGTGGACGCGAGGTGTCCACTCTGAGGAACACAACCCCCTTATGTTCAATAAGTCACTGGTGACTGGTTACCCTCTATAGCACTTGGCAGCCGATTGCTTCTCTCTGATTTTAGGCTCACTGAATCCTGAATTCTTACTGACTGGTAGAAGATACTTATAAAAAATTGTGCCACTGCAGACATCCCCAATAATGAGGTCCCTTTCCACATCTTTATTCTAATTAATTTTATTCTTTTTTTCAGCTTGAGGAAATATTTTAACATTGTCACTTGTACTCTGAATAATGCACAAAGACTGATCTGTTCATTTCTTTTTCAAGGTGTACCCCAGCGCTCTGACATTTCACTTTGATAAAACTGTCTCATAAATGACAGATTAAAAAAGATGAAAACTTTAAGCAGCAGAGGCTGGAGGCATTTTGACTTGAAGCAGACAGCATCTTTTATAAGACCTCACACTTTTAAAGCTGGAATAGGCAGAAAATGAAGGCAAGGACCAGAAAATATATACTCTTTCTACCCTGCAGCTGTCTTTTCTTGCCTCTCCATCGTCTCCCCTGAAACAGACACATACACCTGTTTCATATGTCAGAAGGTCACCATCAATAATAGCGTTAGACCTTTTATTTATACTCTATATTACATAATTATACAAGTTTTTCTTGTGTAATTTTATTGATCTTGATCTTTATTTTGTTTCTTTAACACTAGAAGTCCCAGGAATTTTGATATCTCCCTAAAGTCCCAGAGAAGGGTCGAAAGACCTTTAGTCCAAACTGACGACTCTGCTGGCAAAAATTAGCATCTCTTCATTTGTAAATGCAGCCATTACCTGAGGAATGCACCCATTGCATCCAGCCCCTCCTTGTTACCTTGAAACGTCTGGTAAATTCTGTGGCAGTGGGGGATGGTGGGCTGAGGGGGATAAATAGTAGCTAGCTTCACCTCCAACAAATAGAAGGAAGCAAAATGCAGAGGCGGCTTACAACTCAGCAGGCATTGGACCTGATCCTCAGCGATACAAACCCTTGTGACTCAGATGGAGAAGAGATACAAATTCAGCTGGATTCGGACTCTGACTCTGAGCAGTCTTCAGGTAAGATTTGAAACTATTATTGAACTTTTTGGTATGACAAATTTCTTTCTTTCTGCTTTGTCCTGTACTGTGAGTTGCAACACTGGAATTTCTCCATTTTGGTACAAATAAAGGATTTTTTTAATCTTATTTCCAAAACATCCTATTTTCGTCCTCTGAAATTGTGAAATTGTTTACCTTGCAGATGATGAGACTGCTCCACTGCCAGAAAAGAGGGCTCGGTTGGGAAGTGAGAGGACAGAGATGGCTAAAGATGGCACAGTGTGGCATGAAGAACAGCTGGGGACATGTCTCAATTTCACCCCAATAGAACCATACGGCACAGATGGAGAGCCAACTGCTAAGGCCAGAAGAAGTATCCGGACTCGTCTTCAAAGCTTCTTCTGTTTTATAACACTTGAAATGCTTCGTAGCATTCAAGAATGGACCATTCAGCATGCACGGCAAAAGGAGCAGGCAGATTGGTTCATGAACCTCCCAGAACTAATGGCATTTATTGCAATTATTATCTTGCGGGGGGTGAAGAAAGTTCCATCACTACGTGACAATTGGTCAGCAGAGCTGGGAAACCCACGAATCATTGCTACTATGGCCCGAAACCGCTTCCAAAACATCATGCAACACCTACGCTTTGATAACATGTTCACACGCAGTGAGCGAGTGGAGACAAATAAGTTTGCTGCAATTTCTAATCTGTGGGAATCTTTTGTCAATAACTGCATCAGATCTTATAACCCTGGTCGACACATCACTATTGATCAACAGCTTTTCCCAACAAAGACTCGCTGCAGTTTTCTGCAGTACATTGCAACAAAACCGGACAAATTTGGCATTAAGTTTTGGCTGGCTTGTGACTTGAAATCAAAGTACATTTGCAATATCCTGCCATATCTTGGCAAGGACCCCAGTCGTCCCAGTGGAGAGAGACTCTCTGAGAGTGTAGTGATGAGGCTGATGGAGCCGTTCATGGATAAGGGCAGAACTGTAACAACAGACAATTTTTTTACATCGCTGTCCCTTGCGCAACGACTGCTTAGCCGGAAAACCACCATCCTTGGCACAGTCAACAAGATTCACCGGGAAATTCCTCAGTCAACTAGACAGAAGGACCACACTAAATTCACCACTCGAGTGTTTTCCACCACTGGTGCAACACTCACAGTATATGCGCCGAAACGGAAAAAGACTGTCTATCTTCTCAGCAGCATGCACAATGTGGTTGAGACTGAGAATACCACCAAAAGGAAGCCAAACACTGTCACACAATACAACACCACAAAGTGTGGTGTGGATGTGATGGACCAGATGGTGCGGGAGTACAGCGTGCGTGCAGGAACACGGAGATGGCCAGTCGCCGTGTTCTACAACATGATCGACATGGCGGCACTGAACGCTCATGTTCTTCATAAGGAATGCACCGGAGTGCAGGAGAGAAGAGTGGACTTCCTGGTTGAGCTCGCGAAAGAGTTGGCCAACTCTCATGTGAGTCAGAAGAAGGCACATAAGGAGCAACTGCTTCAGCAGCAACCTCCCACACCTAGCCCTGGGAAAAGGGCAAAATGTCAGGTCAACCATCGATGCAAGAACAATTGCGCAACTGTAAGATGTGTTGACTGCTACAAATACACATGTGGCAAATGCAGGATGGAGATACCATGGAAGTGCCAAGCATGTTTGGACTTAGCACAGACGGACTGCTGAAAGAGCAGAAAAGCCATTCACACAAGGGCATGCCACTGTAGCCTTGTGTAAATATTTGTGAAATTGTTTCATTACTTGCATTATTTTAACTGTTTTGTTGTTTTTTTTATGACAAAAATAAAAAGCATTGGAAAAAATTCACAGTTGTTCTTTTATATCTTTGTCATGTTGACATTTATGCCCTCTTGACTTAGACACTAATGCTTCTGGACATTTTACTCACAGACCCTGCCTGTACCACCACAATCAAAAAATGTTCATTTTAAATATTCAAAATTGTTCATTGCTTGGGCTTTTTGGACATAAGGTACATGAACATTGGGTTAGAAAGTTTGAAAAATTGGTCAAAAATTCTGAAAAATTTGTATTTTTTCATTTGTATGAAAAGAGGAGAGCTGGACCTTTTAAAGTGATTTTTAAAAAAAATATGAATTCATCATTTTGTCATATCATTCTAAATTGTTTGCTTTTTTATTGAAGGCCCACAATGATTATCTTTTTTTTTCTTCTAAAAGCACACAAATGTGTCGAGGAGGTATATATCATATATCATATCAAATATATTTTTAATTATTTGAAATATACCAGAATGCAGGAAAACCTTTCTGAATCTGTTTGAGGTCTACTCCAATCTCATACTCAGGGGACCAAGCAGTGTCTCAAGCCAAGCTTTGGGCAAAAGTTGACAGTCCGGTTTCAAGAGTCTACAGTGTCTCCCCTAAGTATGCGCCCTCCTGGGGTGTGCCAGTAATTGACTCGTCTACAAACAAAAGAAGCTGTTCGCAGCTTAAGACAGGATTTTAGCTAAAATCCTACTGGTCAATCGACCCATCTCTGGGTTGTAAAGGTAGAAAGGTCCATTGACCCCTCTCTGGGACTTCTAGTGTTAAACAATGAATGAACACATTAAAAAAACAAAAAGCCATTATCAATAGATCCTACATCACCTTTACCAGGATTTCGCTGTTTCTTTTTTCCTGATCTGGTCTGAAAAGACTTGTGATTGGTCAAAGTTTCCTGCTCACTGGCTGCAAACCTGTGAAACAGAGCCAAGAGGAGGTGCAGAAGTCCAGGTTACTCACATGGTACTTGAATTACTGTATGCTAAGAGGGCATTTTTTATTTTTAAATTCTTTTTTAGTCAAATAACACCACTGCATAGCTTTAAACTGTAGGAGTCTAGAGCAACTACACCTGAAATTATTTAATACCATCATAAGACGATCATCATTAGAACACCTCATTATCTCACAGTTACAGAGCTTGTTTTAATTAAAGCAGGTGTTTCATGATCAAGAAAAAAAGGTTCTTCTAATGTCTTCAACACCAACACAGATCTTGTTAAATGTAGAAGCTGCTTTAAAGATGTCAGATGGAAACAGGGATGGTCTGATTTAGCAGATACATCTGCCATGAGGCTTTATTTGAGCAGATGTTCAAACTGACTTAGTGATCCTGAGAGCTGAAATCAGATGTCACTACATGAAACTCATCTTGCCAAACAATATCTATTTTTTTTAATCTGCCAGATTTCTAAAGACAATTAAATCTGTCACCACAAGAAAAAGCAAACAACTGATTATCTTGAGCTTTAAATCACTTCAAACTATTGTTATGCATGATTTCTGTTAAAATATCACATCCCCCCAAGCTCAAGCCGAGACGTCATCCCAGTTATTTCTTCACACTTCAGATGACATTAACCAATAGCTGAGAGGTACTGATGTGATGCATGACCTCATCCTCATGTGTAAAAATGACAGTCTGTCTTTTTATGTGCCGCGTAATGCCGAAGCAGAATCAGAGTGAGTGTTCTAAAGTCATGTCAGCTGAGATGTTATAGGCTTTCATGTCATGTGACAGATCTTCCTTCTGCGTGAGCAGTGAGGCTGAATCATCAACCAGCATGCGTTACATCGTTACTGATGAAAGAAAAGAAATATGTCCCACTCTCAGGTGAAACATATGAGCTATGTCTGGTGCTACTCCTGAATTCTTCTTTAAGTAACGACCATGAAATTGCATTTACATCTAATGATACACAACTTCAGTTTGTGGGAAAACTCGTGTTTTACAGTCTAATCATGTTTCCTCGATCCCCTCTGGGTAATGCTGAAATTCAGCGCAAATGAAATTGATTTCCTAAAAGTGTAAAAATAAACAGGGATAATCCAGATCTTCTAAGCTAAAAGAGTGTTACAGTTTGGCCTTTTAATGATATGTTACATAATTATGTTATATAATTATGAAATTCAGATTCAGCTCTGTACTCTGAGAAGAACACAGAAGATGTTGTCTTTAAAATTTGAATGATAACACAAAGAATTTACTCCAACAGAAAAAGACTGCCACATTACCTCTGTGCATAGCAGAGAGAGACATGCTGGAGAGACTCCCACTCTGCTTTCAATGAAGCTTCAATACAAGTAGACACTAAGTGGGCTTAACACATTTTCTCTCAGGTGTGACCGCTAGATAAGCAGCCACTGTGCAGCGCTGAGGTCATTATTCCAACCTGACAGGGAAAATGGCTCGTCTGTTCAGTGGAAAGATGTTTTTATTGTAAGAAAGAAAGGATCACTCTCTCCCCCTCCCCAACTACATGCCACACTTCAAGCAGCAGCTGTAGATCCATGTTAGGCCCTAACTCTCCTGTCTTACTGTCTTAGACGTTTCACAGCAAATGGCAAATCCAGCACCACAAAATGAGAGTTTTAATGACGTGAAAGAAAGTGACTTATTAACATGAGGATGACTCTTCAAAATGTACAAATTTTGCATTAAAATGGACAACTATTAATGCTTCATTAAAAAAATAAAGGAGATTTACTGTAGCAGAACAGTGGTAACTTCAGTTAAGTGGAAATACTAAATCAGTGAACCTAAGTTACACAGTGATTAAAACTGATGGAGCTTCGCTTGGTTTACCACTAACCACTGCTGTAACAGCTCTCCATGGAAGCAAATAGAGTTTTACTCCTTATTAATTATTTTTTTTATTTGTATGAGCAAAGGTGTTTGAATATTTCTTCTTAACTGCTAAAGAAATCGCCATCAAAATGAAACTGTTTTTTATATTTTACTGTGATTGATGTGATAGAGAAGCAATGTTTGGGAGCTGTTAAGTTAAAGATTGTAACCAAACTGAATACTCTATATAACCAGTTTTTTGAGAAAAAACCATGATGATTGCAAAACAATACCAAAATATTACAGTTGATGATGCCAGTGCGTGGTGTATCCACCCTGAGCGTCTGTAGAAAGATGGCAGTGCAACATCATGGACTCTCTACAGATATAAAGCTTCATTAAAGTAAAAAAAACCCCAAACAATGTGTGTTTTCAGGGTATTCTGCATTGATATAAATATAGTTGAGAGCTTTTGAAAAGAGCTTAAACCATGCATTTCTCAAATGTAAACCTATATTGAATTCCATGAATGCTTGTAAATAAAACACTTAAAATGCCCATCCTTCCCAGCTCTGCCAGCAGCTGTGTTCAAACTGAGCCTCAAAAGTGCGCAGCATGAGTTTCAGAGCAGTGAAACAGACATGAACACATTTCCTGATCATTTCACAGTGATTACAATTTAAAGCACATTCGATCACATCTGCACACCTTCAAATAGTTCCTTTTTTTTGTGAATGGTTTTATCAAACCATTTGCTGACCTCAGTCACATATTCAAACAAGACAAACGGCTGGATGACGAAAGGATGAAAAAGTTGGAGGAAAGCGTTGGTGCTCTTACAGAATGCTAATTGATTATACCTATTTTAAATAGACTTTAAAATTTTTCACAAAAGCTTGCAGTATTTGTCTTTTTAAACCTTTTTCAGTATTTATAACCCCCCCCCCCCAAAAAAAAAGAAAACCTTTCTCTCCCCTCTGCCCCTTAGACAAACACTCTTGACTCTGAAACCCTCAAACCTGCCTAATGACTGTTTTGCTCAATGCCACTTTGCACACATCTGCTGCCATCACTGACTACATTTGCCCTACTATATATAACATATACATTCAACCCCTTGTACATAGTACCACAACCTACACATACAACTCTGCTGCTGCTTTCAAATCATTGTGAACTCCTCATTGTTATTGTTATTGTTGCAGTTAGCCTCAATTCGTGTCTTAAATCTTCACACTTTATATAATATCACTGTGCAACGTGTAATTTACTAATTGGGAGAACATTGCTTTGGAAGTTTGCTTTCTTGCTGTTTAGATACTTTCAGATGGATTCCTTTTTATTGGTTTTATCAGTTTGCAATCAGTGTGCAATAATCTCAGTTTCTCTTCTTTTCAGATATTTGTTGTGCCTGTGCAATTTTTATTTTTAATGCTTACTTTAGTGTTGAAATGTCCTGTCCTGTCTTCGCCGCGGGACAGTGGGAATCGTGATCTCGATTCCTTTGTATGTCTTGTACATGTGAAGAAATTAACAATAAAGCTGACTTTGACTTTGACTTGACAAAATTTTGTTTCGTAATGCCAATTTTTTACATAAGGTGTGTTTTGCATTTTCCCACCTCAAACTAATCGATGCATTTAAAGACTCTTCCTTACATCTATCTTAGCAATGTCCATAGTGCTACAATCATTTATAGCTGTTGTGATATGCTCACTAATCAATCCAATAACTGCCTAATTTTTTCTTTCTTACGTTTTTTTTTTTAAATAAAGAAATGTCAATATTCATTTTCAAGAAAAAATCAAGCTTATGTTCCCTTGGCACATTTTGCATCACATGGTTCAATAATAATTCAACTTATCAACAGAAGAAATCCCAAATTAGTCTGCTTATGAATTATTACCATGAAGTTAATGTAAACCATTTATGCACTATTTATGTACCCTTAAAAAGGCATAATATTGTCATAAATATTGTTGCAGTAAATTCTTAATATTCCAGATAAATACCTATTAAACATGTGTACAGGAGTGTACAGACATGTGCTTTGCAAGCTTGAAAATGGCCAATCTTTTTTCTCCCAAACACGTTCGATGGTAAAGGCAACACTGAATAAACAGCAACAAAATCACAAAACCATCAACAAACACAAAAACACATCAGAACAGAACATATCAATAACAAAACCAAGTTAGTTATATTTATATATAAAAAATTATTTTGAAAATGTTGTTTTTTGGTGTTTTTAAAAACAAGTTTTGTGAAATGTAGCATCTCAAGGTCACCCACCACTCCACAGGACGTCAGCTGTAGAAGAAGGTTAGATTTCACACCACAAAACTAAAATGGAAATTCTTGAGTTTAGAGCAAACATTGCTTCACTTCTGATGCTAAATGGCTGTTAGAGCAGCTAATGTTGGCTGCACACATAAGTTTTTAAGTGTTAATCTCACAGTATCTGTTTATATAATGTAGGGATTAACAATAAGCTAAGAGTCAAACCTGATGAGTAATAACAACAACGGGGTTGATGTTAAAAAATGGAAAGTGAGGGGAAGTGGGTAGGTCTAGATGGCAGTATGCAGTCAGCATGTGAGACAGCAATAATGTGATGAGTATTTTCACTTCAGCAGTGCCAGTGCACACAACATTTTATGGGCTTGCTTCCATATGGCGCATTAGCAGGAGGCTCTGCGTTTTTAGTTTGAATAATGCCTCACCTCAGTCTCGCTTTACTTCTCTACGGGTTGCAGCGGCTCCTGTTGGGCACAACAAACATCATGATCTGTGCAGTGTGTGCCCATCAAAATGTCACTGTGCCCTGGCCTCTGCCAGAATAATGTGCCTCTGGGCCTGCAAACTGTGATACATGGCCTTGGGGCCTGTAATCTAGTGCATAGCACTTCTCCATTCTGGAGAAATATTTGCAAGCAGGAAATGTGAATTTTAATGAGAAATGGACAATAAGAAAAGGAAAGCACCACAACAAAGTATGGCTTTTCATTTCTTTTGCTAAGCATAATGACATAGCACTTCTTTTCAACTTAAATCTTCTTAACGGCAAAAATCTTCCTGCCAGCAAGCTGTCATATCTGTTCCTCGTCATGATCAGCGCTCCTTCGATTCTCATCCAGCAGGCTGTGCAGTCCAAAGGTGATGAGGCAAACAAAACTGCTGGCGAATCTGCTCCAGCCCCTCAACTCAATCTGTGCCAAACTTATCATTTACCGCCAGACTCAATATAAACTGCTTTGCATAAATGCCACCCACACATGCTCAATTTACCGGAATTATATCTGCAACACGGCAAGCAAACCCAGACACTTGTGCCTGAAAGTGACATGACATTGATTACCAGTTTACAAATGAAACAATAAAGATTTATATGTTTGATTTACATAAGATTTTACAGCACTGAATAAATTAAAGGTATTAATTGCTCATGTTCTTCCTTCAGGAGGTTAACGGGTCTCTGATGAGCACTGTCGTCGTTTCATTGTTTTATAGGTGGGCAGTCCTTACACAGGCGAGGTCTCACCAGACAGGAAAAGAATCCATACACTTATAAACACAACCTGAGAGTTGTATGACTTAACAGCCTGTTAAAAATCCTCCCCTGTAAGCTCAATAGCAGTTTAAATAATATCCAGAAGTAAGTAAATAAATGCAGACCATCAGCATATTTCCCAATATATAACTTTATTTAAAATATTGTTACAATTTATTACTCTACACAACATTTTCAAAACTTTTTTTTATACTTGTTAGTAAACCTTCAAGGGCATTTTTAAGATATAAAACTCTTTTTAAATTTAAGCTTTTGCCTCAGGTGTTAACTGATGTTTTTACACACTCTGCAAATGAGAAACCACATCTTTTAAAACACCTCGTGTTGTTTGGCTATTCCTCCAAGTAGCCATTCTCCACACTAAATTAATAGTGAATAATGTCTTAAAGGTTGTACACTATCATTTCCCCAATCTTTATATCCGCTTAAATAAATAAAAGTTCTGAATTGGAGAAATAAGAGTGCATTTACTTCTTCTGTCAGCATACATTTTCAAAAACATTTTACAGGTTAAGCTAAAGACAAACAAACAAGGCTTAGGTTTTTAATTAATGTTGCTGACTTCCTGCTGTGGAAACTCCTCATCTTTCAAAGCAGTGAGCAAATAATTACATGTAGGCAAACACTTTTAAACAGCACTTACATCCACCTGTCAAGTCAGTCAAAAGGTACGACGTGTTAGCTAAAAAACTCCCCCCAAAAAACGGCAATGCGGACAGCGAAACGCTCTGAGCCAGATGTGCGTTCCAGAGGCTGAAGAATACAGAGTTCACACAGAAGTGTTGATGAGACAAAGAGCGACTCTGACTCAACTAACAGCGTCCATGCACAGAGACTTGTCAGGCAGCCTGAAGAAAGTCATTTAATAGCTGGAGTGTGAGCCTCATGAAATGCTACAAATTTCAAACTAATATTAAAGACCCACTGATTGATTTTATTAAAATCTGTGCCAATTTCACACAAGACACAGGAAAGCGGGCTGCTATAGCAACAGCACCCAGTGACAATTAGTTATGGAAAAAACCTTGTGAGCAGGTTCTCACATACTTTTTTCTTTTATAAATTGCGTTTGCCATACTATCCAACATTTAATTTATTTCATTCCTGTCTGAAATTCTTCTTTTGATAAATAATCATTCAGTTACAAGCTGAGGTCGCCCAGCATCATAGACACAAACGCAGGTGGCCCACAGCAACGCATACACCAACAATATCAAACACAGGCCATTTGTACAAATACGTGCTTCTTTACATTCCTGTCACCCTGCTGCTTTCACCTTAACATTTGTTAATATGACATTTAGCTCACAGATGAAACAGAGAACAGCTGACGGCACACACAGCTGCCTGTGACTGAGCATAAGATGGCACCTGGCGCAGACGAGACAAACCAGACCACAAACATATATATATAAAAAAAAAAAAAAAAAAAGAGAAGCAGCTTTCTAAAAGCCTATTCACAGCAGCACAAGCCACAGGGACGGAGAACAAACATCAAACGGCAAAAAACACTTCTTTGAATACATTATTGGGAGGACTGAGTGGGCTGGCTGACAGGAATAAAAGAAACCCAAGCTGCACCGACTGTGTTGTGCCAATGTGGTGCTGCCACGGCAACCGCATCCCCCTGTGTTGATGGGAGACCAACCTGAAGAGAGAGCAGAGGACAGACAAGGAAGCACACACAATCACAAATCTGACGGTCTGTTCTCCTTATCATGGAAAAAGGAAAAAATATTAAAAATATATCATGGTTGAACAGCTTCAGTTCTTCTATCATCCATCTCTAAACTGTCCATTACTTCGGCTGTCAAATGACCATCCAGCAATCTGAACAACTGCAGTTTCTCTCTCGCACCTGTGATGTGTGGACAAAAACCCCCACCACACTACTGTATGGTGTGTATTGCTCTAAAATGAGAAAACTGAATGACATATCATGTGCTACATTTAACAATTCTGTCAGTGTAGCAGAGAGACAGGGATATTTCTCTGTGTGTGTTTAGCTGAAACAGAATGAGTGGCTGTGAATGATTTCTAGACAATAGGGGACATTTCCCATTTGTCTAAATCTGTCTGGCGTCTCTGCTGTCCTACAGATACAAATTCCCATCTTCATTTGCTGGCGCTCACACAGGCAGCTCATCAGACACGTCCAATAAGAGTCTAAAAGCTTATCAGCAATGTCACTGATAAAAGTAGAGGACACGCACAACGCATGCACATGAGCATCCTTTGAGGTAACTAACTGAAAGCTCATTATGACAAAATTCAGGCGTGACAAACATTTAATGAGCTGAAACTAAAGCTCTAAAGAGAGAGAGAGCGAGAGAGAAAAAAAAAAAAAAAAAAGATTGGGAAGAGGAATTTGAACCTGTGCTCTTAAATTTAGTGTGAATATAAAAACATTGTTCTCAATTTCAGGCTTTTGGGGATTGCTAAGTGGTACACATGAATGTATCTGTTATGAATGAGATGAGATCAACTACAAGCCCTTAGTGGGATAAACAAAACTACTGCACCAGGGTAAAACTGAAAGCAATACACTCATGCACACTGACACCATTCAGAAGAGTTTTTTTTTTCTCAGAATATAAAGCTGTTTTCTACATAGTTCAAATGACAAAGATGTTAAACGTTAACAGCAACAAAAAAAAAAATACAAAAATTAAATTCATATATAAGTGTAGTTTACTGTAAAATCACACATTATGTGCAAATGCACACAACTAATACTGGACCTATGCATGTGTAGAACAAGGCAGACAAACGGCTGCATTGCTCTGTACGCTGACAGCGATGGTTGCACTCACACAACTCTGTGCATCATCTACTTACTATACAACACACAGAATCTTTCCTCCTGACTTTCTTAATGGACAAACTGAAGGGGAGTGATACTTTTGGTCGAGTTACAGGCCCAGAGGGATCACTAAGGCTCTCTGAGAGAACTTCCATTTCAGTTCACGGACTTCAGTCAGTTTTATGCTCTGCTGCCCCCTGCTGCCAGTTCAGAAAACTGCAACTCAGTACACGTTCGTACACACATAAAATTGGTTGTTTATATTCACAATCTGCTGGTAAGACTCTCCATATGTCAGGTGTGACATTTCAATAACATTAACGCTCTGGCTCATCAACCGTCTCCTCAAGAGATTATTCATGCAGAACTGAGACTGACAAAGCCTTCCACACTCAAGTTCCAAGCAATGCAAAATTGTCACAATACAACATTTGCCATGGGGATAAACATCCAGACATTACTCTGCAGTGTGGGTTGGACCATGAGACAAAATGAAAAATGGAGATTAGCTGGAGCCTCTTAAATGTAATTCAGCCAGTGTTTTACTGTGTTAGATGAAGAAAGCATATTTTATAACTCTTATATTAATCTATATTTGATCAGAATTGTTATGATTGTTAAACATACAAATAGTTCTGAACATTCATTTTGTTACAGTTGTGCAGCCTATATTTTCTGACAATGACAGGACAATGAGGACCCCAGAGATAGAAAACATTATTTTGTATGAATGTCCAGCGTCAGTGTAAAGTTTGATTTTGCCTTCTTCCTTTCTCAATGACTGTGAAAGCAAAAAAAAAAAAAAAAAAAAAAACAACAAAAAAACCCCCCAAAAAAAACAAAACAAAAACGAGTAAATTTCATGTGTGCCCCCCCCCCCCCTCTCAGTTTACCATTCAAGGCCTATGCTGTGGGATTTGGGCTGAGTGAGTCTGTCAGTCACATTTTCATCCCAGAAGTCAGCTCTGTCATGGTGTTTCAATGAGGTGCTCTTTCTGCACGAATGGCTCCTACAGCGCCGTGGCAACCCTGTCCAATCATGCACAGAATAATACGTCTCATCTCATCCAGCGGTGAGAATGTGCCAGTGTTGTGCCCCCTATTGCAGGACAGATGCATGGAGGAAACAACAGAAACACTATGGAGATCTAGTAAATTACATGAAAGCTGGCTTATGCTTATTTTCCTCCTCCCACTCCGTGCATCCCTGGATTCGGACAAGTGGGACAATTCCAATTTCCCAAACTGGTAATTTCCAGTTTGTTTCTGGGGTAGAGGATTGCCTCAGTCTCTCACTTTCTGTGTTTGTCGATGGGCGCTCTCTGGGGTGGTTGTGATGATGCGAGTGGACCAGTTCTAGTTCCAGTGATGTTGAATGGTTTTAGGAAGTTGCAATCTCCCCCCCTAGGTGGCGCCATCCCTTCTGTTGCGTCTCCAAAGGTGGCAGATACTCTGGAACACAGAAACAGTTCAAGGGTACAGGTTGGAAAGATTGCCTGATTTTATTTAGTGACTCATAAAATAAAAAAAAATGCTATGACATCACAACCCAGTCTGTGCAGCAGTGTCCCGAGGATACCATGAATTAATTACTGATTATTATTCTTATCATCTGAGTCTATCTGTTACACGCTGATGACCTTCCCTCATCTGGATGTCCTCAACTCTCAGCTTCTCAGTCCTCAGGTGTTCATTACTTTCTTTTTGTCCTGGAGATCCACAAACGTTCTTGTTCTGCTTCCTACCTCGCAGCTGATGTACACATTCTTGCATGATGTCACACATGGGGAAAATAGTTTCAACTTCTGAGAAATGCTTGATAGTGAGTCACATGTTGACACATAAATCTATAATATCTTTTCATGGCTCTGAAAGAGTCTACATTCTGTGCTGAGACATTAGAGGTTAATTGAGTAATGAATTATGTATAAATACAAATTTTTCTCAACTTTATTGGCTCAGTATAACACCTGGGAGCTATGCAAAAGAAATTTTATAAGGATATTTAATTTTTATTTTAATCTGGGGAAAAATACAAATAAATGTCATTTGTTATTATAATGAAATTATATAGCTTTAAAATTTTAAAGTAAAAAGTTTTTCTTTTTGAATACATCGCACACATGTACACTGACAGATGATGATGAAACTGAATTTCTCATTGACAACTGTATATGTACCTCACTGTATGTATTCAGTTCTATTTCAACTTGTTCTGTTTCTATTCAATTTCTTTTATTCTTATTAATTTGTTTTATTCTCCTACTCAGTGCTTTTCAGCGGCCTGCTATAATTCTTGACGCCCTGTTGTGGCTAATTTGCAACAAACCACTTCCAGCTTTTGTTGATTTTATTCCTTTTTATCTAACACATTTATTTTATGTATATATTTACTTTTATTACATTTTCATTTTTTTTTATTTATCCGTGTCAATTAATTATTATGGATTTATTTAATACTTAATTATATTTTATTCCAGTTGTTTTTTTTTTTCTTTCTCCTGATGGGTCGTGGTTATCGCCTTACATGGCAGCTTCCGCCATCAGTGTGGGAAAGTGTGTGTGAATGGGTGAATGTGATGTATAATGTAAAGCGCTTTGGGTAAAAGCACTATATAAATTGACTATTTACCATTTAAATTAATTAAGAAAACATAGTTTAAAGATTTTTCAGATTGGAAGGTTTTCCATAATTCATGGTTTTTAATGGATGTCATCAATTAAAGCAGGGCTGAGTACCACATCTAAATACATGCTTCTTATTCATTCATCATAAAAATATAGCCTCTCATGTTTGAGTTCTGGTATTTAATCCCTTTCAATTTGATCTCAAGTAAAAATACTAGCAGCTTACCACTGTTACTGCAGTTTTTGTTGTCTTTATCAGATGCCTCCTCCTCGACCTAAAACAAAGGAAACCGTGTAAATACGCAAATTACAAAATTGAGCTTTATTAACAAAATACTAACGAAAACATGCGTCTTCTGTATCTATAAAGAAGAATGAGAGACTATGCTAAGTTTAGACATGCAAAGCTGGCATTGAGTCATACATTTCCTAGAATGAGAGGAAAGGAGGAGTCCTTACCTGTTTCCTCCACTTCAGCTCACAAAAGACACGCTCAAAACACTCGTGCATGTAGTTGAACTGGGAAAAAAAGGAGACAAAATTGTTGTTCAGGCTTCCAGTAGATAACGGTCTAACATCAGTTGCCTTTGCTTTTTCTTACACAGCTATAACTACGTGTGAAGGTAAGTGTGTTATACTGCACTTTTAACTCTAAAAATCTAAAATACTGCAGCACATCTCACATAGCAGCAGGTGTATAATCACACTTACATATGGGGTAAAAATTTTAACCCAGCGAGGTTTCTTCTCTCCTCTGGCGTACTCAAAGCAGAAAGCCATCCCCTCCTCATCAGTGTCCCAACGCTGCATCTCTGCCCACTCAAAAGCTATTACCTGGTTCTGAAAGACACAGATTGACAGTAGTTTAAGTGCATAACTATAAATATTTAGTCTAATATTTTGATTTAGTTGTTGAGTAAATGCATTCATGGAAAATGTGGACATGAATTAGTTTAAGTCAATTTTATTCTAAAAGAAATGAGACAAAAAAAAAAAAAAAGAAGTGAAACTAAACAGTAGGTTAAAGACATAGCCAACGCTCACCTCCAGTGAGCCGTCCTCAGTGCAAGCGTGCAGCTTGAAGTGATGGATGCTGATAGCTGTGATGACATGGCCCTTCCTTCTGGAGTCACAGGAGCAATGAGGGAAGACCACCTCATTGTAACCTTCACATGTCCGCAACAGGCTCAGGTACTAAGTATACAAAAGACAAATATCAGTCACTATTTTATGAGAGGAACCAGATTAAAAATGTACATTTTTACCATTATTGCTCTATGAAGGTTTAAGTATAAACAGTAATGTTTTCATTTCAACCAATGCAGATAAACCACCACAAACATGAACAAAGACCAGCTGGCTTCATGTCTGTTTACACCACACTGGGCTGTATTCTGAAGAGTGTTGGCAGTTTCTGATTCTTCTGTCCATTTTTATGTGAAAGTGTTTTGGTGATGGCTTTGGTCGGCAGGCAAAAAGTGTAGTCATCCCTATCCCTTCCCTGAACAAAGACTGGTCTGTGGTACTAACTGTGGCCATCTTGCGCTGCTCTGCCAGTTTCTGCAGCTGGTAGGATTTGTCCTCTGTTTTTATGAATCCCTTCTTCACATCATCCAGTGCCTAGACAGACAAGAGAGAGCGGGGATGGGGGGTTGGGGAGGCATGAAGAAAAACAACATTGATCAGCTGAGGTCACAGGATACAAATGATTAAAACATAGAAGTAATTTAGCCAGAGAAAACAATAGAAATAATAACCAAATCATTCAAAAACAGAAATATTTAACATAAAAAAGGCTCACTGACATATCTGATATGCTCAAAATGTTGCTCCACATGGTTAATAAATCAAATATCCAAATTCTGTGTAAATTTGGTTTTGTGCTTTCATACTTACTGAACCATACATACTTAACATGCTTCAAGCAATGACCTATACTGCTCGGTGGATAACCCACAGGCTGCTGCAGCAGCCTATTTGAGTCAATTTAAATTAGAGGATTATTTTCCTAAATTCATCCGTATGACTTCAAAGGCTGTGAAAGCTTTCGATGTCTTGGAGAATATGACTGCACTCAGGTTTATTTTAAACATACCATCATAAAATAATTCATTTTTCCTGTTTTTTTTTTTTTTTAAATGTAGGGAAGGGTGTCTTCCTGGATAAAATTGTTGATACTTCAATGCTTTGATATGTTTTGCAGTTACATGCTCCAGCATAATCATATTGTGTTTGATGTTAATGAAAGCCAGGGGAGTAAGCTTATTTTTAACTAGATGAAAAATGCATGATGATGTTACAAGTATGAGTAGTTAAGATTAAAAGATTGGACACATTACATTTCTATGTATGACCAGTTTTAAATTTAGAATTAGGCATATGGATTCGTTAAAGAAAAACTTATTTACTTGGTGAAAGCAGTAGTGCAGCGCCAACGGGTTATCTCTGAGTAACTCCTCCTCCTGGATACTGAACAACCACTTGTGGAGCGCTAAGCAAGTACCCGGAACAGCTGATGTGTAGTTCTGCACATAAAGCTTGTGTGGGAACTCATTAGGTGCCAGCTTCCTCACTGCAACATGAAATAGAGATAGAAGGAGAGGGGTGAGGAACAGGATGTGCAATGCAAAACATAATTGTGGCTAAATTAATTTACCTGTCCTTGCTGTTTAAAATAACACACATACCCTCAGGTAAACAAAAACATTAAGCTCACCAACCGGATGATACAAGTCTTTATTTAGAAAACTGGTGGTCATGTGACAAACTCACCCCGAGAGGACTTTAAATTAAACGCATGAAAGAATATCACATGATCTGAAAAATTTCCCCCTTGAAAGACTAAATAAATACACAATTTCTTACCAAAGGAATGGTTGATGACTTCGAAAAGGGCAAAGTAGCTCGCCATAATACTGTCCATGCCGACCTTCATCACTAATGCCTACAAAAGAGTCATATAAAGCCAGTTATGAGTTTCCCAGCAGACAGAACCTCCAACATAATTATAGGAACTGAATGAAAAGCAACACATCCAGACAACATCACAATAACCTGAACATCATACCTGCTCAATAGCATCATTCAAACAGCAGCAATGTGGTCTTACCTGGTACACCTGGTCTGTGGTACTGTTTTTACGGACTCTGACGGAGATGGTGGTCTTGTCTGGCAGGGCTATCCGCAGCTCTACATCTGTCACGCCATTGTAATTCTGTACAGAGAAGCAAAACATAATCAGTACTAGAGGTGCGCCATCTTAGGTACCTTACAATTCAACCTGATTATGATTCAGGGAGCTTCGATTAGATTATTAAATGATTATCAGGATTTTCGATGCTTCTTCTCCCCCCCCCCCAAACTCCGTAGCTACCTTTATACTACTATCGAGATGAATCAATTAAATAGTACATCAGCTTATTCAATACACATGTAGAGCTGTTTTTACCTCTGTGAATTACCAAGAGTTGTGAGCAAATAAGCATGTCTGTGTTTGAGTTACTAAGTACGTGAAGATGGAAAAAAACAGAACTTTCAAATGGTACCAATTTTAAAAAGAAAAGCTACCAGCATTAATTGTTTTTCCAAAGGATGCGTCTTTCAACAACAACAATAGGAGCTTTTTAACATCCTTGTAGTCGGTCCAGGAGGTACAATTTTCTTCAGCTTTGAACAAGGAATGATTACCATAGCCATCAGTAAAATATCCTGCTTACTGCCTGCAGTGGGAAAAGAAATGTCTAAAATTGATGTTAAAATCACCATAAATGGACATATTCCAGTTGATGATTCAATTATTCAAAATCCACCCATCCAGCAACAAATTAACCATGTTCAGTCATTACTAAAACTGTCCTGAATTAAAGTGAAAAACACACCCACAAAATGAAAATGGTCCACCTTGGTTTGGCCCTTCTGGGTTACTATAGTAACACAGTGAAGGGACAAAAATGACACCCAAATGCATCACTAGATTAAAAAAGCTTGTTCTTAGCTAATGAAAGCACAATTCTTACTTTTCATTAATGAAAACTTTGTTAAAAATATCCCTTAAAATGTTATAAACTGGAACGTGGAAAAATAAAGAGTAATGCAAACCTCATCTGATTCCGACAGAAACTCCTGCATGATGTCACTCTCCCCGATCACCCGGACAGAACACACTAGAAACAAATAAAGGAAAAGATGGAGAGAAATGTAAAGGTTCAGAGTAAATTTGATTACAGAGAGCCTAAATAACACTGTCTGTGTCTGGTGTTCAGATCAAAAAAATTTCAGGAAGACTTAAAAGGGGGAAATTGACAGCTGGTGCATGGTGGGATTTCCATCTGAACTAAACAATATCCAAGGATGGATAGGTTTAAAATTTTAAATGTTGTGGTAGGAATTTTTTGGATTAGTACCAAAAAACTAAATTCAACTTTAGTCTTTTGCTCTGTTAAAAACAAACATGTTAATACATTAGCGACTTTCAGTCTACCTCTCTCCAGATATTCCTCCAGGCCTCTACGACGAGCATCCAGCTGCTGTTCGGAGAGGGAGAAGGGCCATTTACCAGGAAGCTTGGGGAAGTTGAAGTTGGAAAATTCCCTCTTCAGGTTCTGGTGCAGAATGGCAAACTCACGGTAGCGTTTTGAGCACAGCTGTCTACCTGACATATACACGTTGTACACCTATGGCCATTCAACCAAAAAAAAAAAAAAGCAGAATTAGAGAAGACATACAAAAATGAGATTTTTAAAAAATATATATGTGCAGTTAAGAAAAAGAAATATTTTCCACCTTTTAGACAGCTGCAAAAAAATATTTTTTTCTTTTGAATATTTTTTTGTTTTAATCTTATGAAGGTAAAGTAATAAGTCAAATCTGCACTTACCACAAACCTCTCCGAGTGCTGCTCTACATGCTTGTATGTGGGAATAGAAATGGGCACAGCCTGTTTGTCACTGTAATCGTAGTTGGGTTGGACATCCTCTCCTCCTTCCAATCCATCAGCTTCCTGAGGTGGAATAGACAGCACAGCGAGAACCAGCTCCTTTTCTCCTGCACGGATCAGGTCCACCACCTGCTTATGGGTTGCACCTTCCACGCTCACACCATTACTGGAGGTAGGCAAGAGAAAAACGAGGAGAAAAGGGGGTGGGAGAAACAAGCAAAAAGTAAGCAAAGAGTTTTAAATCCCTTGTTAGTACAGAGTGGTACGCCTTAGTCTAAATTTAAAATACAGCTAACTGATCACCTTTATTTCATGTGACCTCATGCTAACCTCGAACCCATCATGACTGAATTATTCAACAGAAAATATCATATTTTAAAGTTACTCTGTTTAATAAAGTGCTTTTAAATTACATCTGAGAAGCACTGCTGGAACAACTGATCTTTGCATTCGTGAAAAACATTTTTCTAAGTACTTCAAACATAGTTTCTATATAATTTCTCAGGGGCATTGTCCTGCATGATTAATTAACTCAGAGTTGGAAGTAGTCAGGTCAGCTCTACTGTTTCCCTTTCCTTTGGTGCTGAGAGACACCGCCCTTCTTGGCTTTGATGAAGCCAGATGGCAGCAGCATCAGGTGTCTCTGTTAATCTTCCTACGAGAACAGTTGGATATACATGGGGAAGGAATGAAAAAGCAAGAGCATGTGTGTAAGTCTAACAATGGGCCATGTGTCCGTTACTGCTAATAAATGCATATATTTTTTAATTTTTTTTTTATATTTTTAAAATAACATGCCACATGGATGAATGTCATCAAATCAATAAACTGAACTTTGTGACGATATCACACTAAAATAAAACATAAAAAACAAACAAACAAACAAAAAAAAACAGTTCATTTTCAAAAGCAAAATAATTAGGCTGCTTACATTGCAGATTAAGACTGACTAATATAATTATTCCCATTTTCAATCCTAATTTTAGTCTGGAGTGATAACAAAAACCAGATAAAAAAATATTTTTTACACTTCATCCTCAGTCTGTGGCATATTATTACAAAAAAGAAAAAAAAAAACATTCTGGATGGATAGAAGATATTCTTGATAGTAAACTAGTAAAATGTCTCTAAATCTATTGGCAGGAGGATCATTAACAGCTGTTCACTCAGCCATCAAACCCTCTATCTCTAGATCTTAGAGGGTTTTTTCTGCATCCCCTTTTCGAAGCAAATGTCAGTTGGCTGTTGCTTTAACCCTCTATGCATTGCTATTTTTAATGCAACCCAGTTTCAGCTAATTCTATTTGAAGTTGACGGGAAACCACCGTTAGTTTTCAGTTTCAATAAAAAGTTGCAATAATGAAAGATTTCTCCGACAATCATTCATTTATCAACTGAAATAATCATGAACTCTATTGTCCAAAGTAATAGTCATCAGGATTTTTTCAGATCTATTATTAAAGCCACCCTGCAGATGTTTCTGCTAACAAAAATAACATTTGATCAGCCTGGTTAAAGACTTAAACACACTCTAAATAAAGCAACATTTGTTACTTAATACTGATCCACACCAATATCTGTCAGAAATATTTGTCAGTATTACAGTGTAGCAAGATTATTAAATGAATATTTACACCGAATTAGTGCTGCTGCAGCTATATATATACACAAATGCTTTAAATACAAAGTCTATACTTAGTCTATGACTTTCTATTTTCTGCAAGACTTCAGCAGAGCATAAAATTACATCTAAAAAAAACACTAGAGAAAAGTGAGTGGATATTTGCATACATTTTTTAACTATTAAAATTTTATTAAGTGACTATTTGGTCAATACTGTCCAAAACTGACTGACGTTAAGTGACAAGTAGGCAGCTGATAATGGCTCATCAGTCTTTTCAGAACATACTATACAAATATTTTCTCTTGTGCGTACAAGTGAGCAGAGCAATCTCTTTTTTATTTATTTATTTATTTTTTTTTGTATTTTACAAAGAGAAAATTAAATCTGATGTTTTATACAAAATGCACTCTGGCAGTAGAGGTAAAGACTAAAAAGCAACACTACAGGTTACCTCCTCCTATCAACTGTTGTGTGTAAACTCTGTGAGGTAATAAGCTGACATTTGTCATACCCAAGTACGTGATTTTTGTGAAAATGGTCAAACTGGTTAATAGATCACGTGATATACTGGTTCAATCTTATGACCCATGAGATGTAATGCTTAAATGCACGGGACACGCTCGCTTAAAAACATACTGATGTCTCAGCAAGTACAAACAGAACAGTGTTCCTCCTTTTTTGTTCTTCCTTATTCTTAGTTTGGCCTATAATCATGTTTAAACATTAACACATTTTCACAGCTCAAACATGATGCTGATTTAACTGCTGAGACAAAAAATTACAAATAACAAATTCACACTGTCTTTCAATAAATTGTATGCAGGTTCTGCTATTTACTAGTACCATTTAGGTAATTTCATTCATTCCAGTGTTTGACCATTATTAGGGTCAAGGCTTGCAACCCAAGTTGGAGGTTTAATCATAGACTGTTATTATAAGTTTTGTCAACAAACAGAAACAGAAAGCGACACTGTATTTGTGTGTGTGTGTGTACATTTCAAGATAAAATATACCTTTACATTTATTTTAACAGATAAAGGGCCAGAAGAAACTATAGAAAACATTCAATTTAAATAGCTCCTTATGGAAAGACTTTCTGTTCCCTTTGTCAGTAATTGCTTCAGCTCTTGGACGACAGTTTGACCGCAATAAGGACTATGCTAAAAAGGAATTTCCTAAACAATATATCCAGGATCCGATTATCAATATCATAGCAAATCAAGGATAAAATTATGAAGACTGAAACCAAGTGACAGCACTCAAACCGTCCCATGTAAACAACACGACGGTTGTGAAGGTCTCATCAAGGCAACTAGCACCAATGCTTTCATAATGATGCTGATGGAGCACACTCCATCCACTGTCCTCGTACAGGGTGAAAACACAAATCTTCCCAATGACCCGTGTAACAATAATATGTCATCTGGACTATCGTTTTAATGTAATCCTAACTTCCACAAACAAACAGTTACTACGCAGGTAGCTAGGGAGAACACTAGCTACCTGGCTTGCTAGCTAGCTAAAGCTAATCAACATGCACAGGCTGTTGTCCAACTTATGTAAGCTGGTTAGCCTTTCACTTTACTCACCACGGCAACCTCGGTCTAGCCGATTCCCAAGCTTATTGGTTTAAATGCATGCAAAGTTAAAAATTAACTAACTGTTTGGTTAAATTGCTGCTTTTGTTTTACCTGATACACAAGTCACGTAGCAATGAATACGGCTAATGTTAACACATGCTTGAAATTGGATCAACACATAAGCTAAACTGAGTGGCTAGCTTCACTTGCTAAGCCCTGTCTTAATTGGACGGATAGACTTTGACTTACACTTCCAGGATCCTGTCACCCTTCACTATCCCAGCTCGGTCTGCAGCACCTCCGGGCAAAACAGCGCTGACATGCTGAAGAGGAGCGTACAGTTCCCCGTTGATGCTTCGCAGTTGCCCTCCTTCGCTGACTTGACCGCGAACATTGAAGCCGTAACCGGACTCCGACTTGACGATCCTAACTATTCGTGGACCTGACGTTACCGTGGCTGCGTTCTGGCCCGCCGAGGAACCGACAACTGGACCGTTGCGGGATGCCGTAGGGAGAGCCGACCGAGTTTCATCGCCTCCTACATCCGCCATCTTCTTAACAGGCACTAACCCCCTCCTCCAGTCGGTGTTTTCTAGCAAATTCAAAACAACACTCGGTCTCTGTCCCTCAGTTACGTTAGCTCCACACAGACCGACTCTGTTGGTGATAACCCGCCCCTCGATCACGTCACGGGACACGGCCACACAACGTGACTAACCGGAAGCGTCACTGAAAGTTTGGTTTATACTTTCACATCCCTTCCTCACTACACTGTTGGTCATGACTTTGACATTACATAATGTGCATGGAAGTTTTTCTGTCTTTTTCATTTTCTTAATTTGATAAAATTAACGGGTATCATCAGTTTGGTTGGACTTTATTAATTCCATTGCTATAAATACATTATAGTGATAAATTGATGTTCAAATTTATCAGTCTTTGCCCCATGAGCAACACATCAGTTGTATAAAGGCTTGAAGGGTTAGGGACCATGCTTGGGGCTCTCTGTCCTCTGGTCTGCCTGGGACGTCCTCCACGGGGCATGGCAGGAGGGTGTATGCTGACCCACGCCGGGTGGTCAACTAGGGGGGCCTTGTCCTCCTAGGCATGGTGTGGGCCCTCTATCTTTAGGGAGGGGGGGGGGGGGGGGTTGCCTCTGGGCTCCTGGCGCCCTGGACCCTTTGCTCGGGTCGCCCTGGATGGCCGGTCCCTGGCGGGGCCGGCGGCTGCCTATCTTGGCCCATTGCAGCCTTTGCCCCAAGACCACGGGGGGCTCTGGCTGGGGCACTCCTCTGCCACCCTCCAGGTGGGGCTGGAGTCGTCTTCGGGGTGGGGTAGCTTGGGTTAGTGCTCCGGGGCTGCTGCTGAGGGCCCGGGTCTCTGGGCTGCCCTGGCCCTTCGTAGAGGCGCTGTCACATTTGCATGATCTTACTCACCACTCCTCATCACTGATCACCTTATTCCTCATTCTCTGCATGCTGACACAGTCACTGAGTTGTCCAGTGGGTTTATGTACTAAGAGATCATTTTTATTTTTTTTTCCTGTGAGTTAGTATCTGGTTGTTGTTGTGCTACTTTTGTGATATGTCTTTTTGATTAGGTTATTATTTAAGAACCCTTAATGACTAGCAGCTCTGTTTTTCAGTAAAAGCTGTAGGAAATTTTCTAGTGTATTTATGTACAAGTGTAACAGTTTGTTGTCTGGTGATAGCTTGAATTGAAGGGTTGTTGCCTTCTGTCTGTGGTGTTTTTGTCTCCTCTTTCTTCTTTCTGCTTTCTCTTTTGCTACGTTTTGCTGTCTTCCTTCGTTTTCTGTCCCCTCCGGTCAGGTCCAGCAAGATTACATAGATTCCATGATTGAAAGTAAATAAATTAAGTAATTAATCAGATTATCAAGAGGAGCCTTATACCTATAAGCCTCCCCTTGGTAGAGCAAATTTGTTCAGCATGATACAGCAACCAGATTATCATTTTGCATAAAATTGCTTGTTTCAGTTTCAAGTTTGTCACATGCACATACAAGATGGCAGTGATGGCAGTCGTACATCGTCAGAGGCCCGTGTTGTCCCCAGTGTCCCTAGTTTACTAGTCCCAGTAAACCTGGGCATGAAACTAGACCTCATTGCTCACCAATTTGTCCTTCACTTTTGGATCAAAGTGTCTGTTAAAAGGGTTATGGTTAGATTTTATGTAAAATATCCTAAATCAGTGGTTTTTTTAAGTGGGGTCCATGGACCCCTGGGGCCTCAGAAAATTAGAGGGAAGCTAAGAAAAAAAAAGAAAGAAAAGAAAAATAGTTCAGCAGCAAGTTCGGCGTGATGACAATGACGTGATAATCTGTGTAAACTTGACAGTTATCAGGCTGCTCTGTTCCTCAAGGTAGTGTATAGCTAGCTAGCATAAAATGGACAGGTTTTTGACAAGAAAAGACCAAAGGAGCAGACCAACAGCCCTGCTTTGGTTAACTCTGCTACACAAAATACCCCTAAGAACTCATGGCCATGTGATGCAACATACATTAGGTATGGCTTTACAGCCATACAGAAAAATGGCCATGAATCCCTGAAATGTGTTCTCTGTCTGGAGACTCTAGTGTCCCACTAATGTAATCTGTCACTCACCTGCACATGCACATGCACACACACACACACACACACACACACACACACACACACACACACACACACACACACACACACACACACACACACACACACACACACACACGCACGCACGAGAGAGGTTTGATTTCTTTTATTCTGTTCTTATCTGTCAACAATTTGTTGATATTGATATTGATATATATTGTTTATTATTCAGTGGGAATACAATGTGCTGAAATGATGTTTGTTAATAATTTTCTTATGCTAAACAAATATAATATCATTGAATAGTGAATAAAAGGTAAGAAAATACATTCTAAAAGTTGATGTTTCTAGCACTGTCTGCGGGTTTGAGGGTCCCCAGCAAGAAGCAAATACTGTTTGGGGGGCCTTGGCATGGAAAAGTTTGGAAACCCCTGTCCTAAATGCCACGTTCTTTTGTTCAGTTTTTTCTTTTTCTTTTTTTTTTTTTTAAGTAATTTTAAAAGAAAATGTCAATTAAAAGGCTTGCAAAGATATGGCAGCGTTCACACTCACACTTAAAGGCAATTCAGAATTTAAAATTCATATGAACTGCTGATCTTTAGACTTTTTCAAAAGAGCTGGAAGATCAAGAAAATGCAAATAAATAAATAAATAAACAAAACAAAACAAAAACAAAAACAAACAAACATGCAGAATTCTGTTCATCATCATTCACTTTTTTAAAGATACACCTGTTCAGCTGCTTGATAATGCAAATAACCAATCTGCCTATCACATGGCAACAACTCAACACATTTAGGCACGTACACACGGTCAAGAAGACTCGTTGAAGTTCAAACTGAGTATCAGCATGGTGAAAAAAGGGTATTTAAATAGCTTTGAAATGAATTTTGGCTTCGACTTTGTGGCATCAGAGTATCAGAAACTGCGGATTTACTGGGATTGTCATACACAACCATTTTTAGGATTTATAGAGAATGGTCTGAAAGAGAAGGTTAATGTGGAGTAATATGTTCTATTTTACTGTTCTATCTCTATGATATAAGCAGCATCAGTGACTTCATCCCTGTTATAACCTGCATGCTATGTCCCCTTTCCTAAAATGAATCCCGCTGCAAAGCATGAAATGTATTAAGCAAATTAACTTAAATAACTTAAATTAACAAATAAGTTAGTGTAAATAAGTCAAGTAAAACACAAAGTTGTCAACTGCAGTGTTTTAGAGGGAAAAAGTTTATTTAATTTTGCATTACAAGATGATGTTTGTGACTTCACTATCTTCTCTTTTGCACATCGGCAGCTCTCACAGCTGGCCTCAAGGTGGCGCTTAGATTCTTCATCTCTTGCCGATGAAGTATTCATGGCACATCTGAGTGAGGCAGCAGACCAAGTTAACAAACTCCCCGAAATCCACAGTGTTGTTCTTGTCTTTGTCCAGGTCATTGAAGATGCGGTCTATTCCGGCCTTGTCATTGGCTTTCTGTGGGAGAAATTTTGACATATTGCATTTTTGAGGAGCTTATTTGAATTAGTTGTTAAGTTCTGTGAATCACATAAAACAAGGAAAATATGCCGCATGACTTTATTATGTGCAAATAAAGGCACAAACCACATTGCAAATTTTTGTATATACCACCTCTTCAATGCAAAGCTTTTACTGGGTGTGGAGGGCTGAAATAGACTAAGGTTAAAGGTAACTTACACACAGCATCTCTCCAAATTCATTCTGCAGAAGCTCCTTCAGCTCCTCCTTATTCAGGGTATCCTTGTCTCCCTCCTTGCTGGCATATTTAGTGTAGGAGGTGATGAGGAGGGCCATAGCCTTCTGGATGTCAGACATGGTGGGAGCTAATTTACATAGACAAAATTAAATTAGTGAGTCATGTAATACATTAAGAATTCACCCCTCTTTTTCTGTCATTCTCCCCAGATAATAGTTATTTGTTTAATACTTTGGGATGATCAGAGGAATGCTTTGGTTAAGAATAAACATCTGATTTGATTAGATGTTGTTATGACTCCATCTAGAGACAAAGTCTGTTAATATTAACTGGTGGGAAATAATCTCGTGGTATTGTGGTTGAAGTTGGAATGTTAGCAATGAACATGGTTTACATCCACAAGTTGGGAGTGGTTATAAGGCAAGTAAAAGGGAATGGGTATCATATTTTTTAAGGATTGCAGGCATTGTTTTTTTTTTAAGGTAATGAAACAATTGTTCCACAATTTAAATGGCTTTTCTTTTCTTTTCTTTTCTTTTCTTTTCTTTTTTCTTTTCTTAAATAATGCAGTATAAATATGTTAACATTTAAAGTAGAAATCAATGGTTAACATCATTGCTTTTGTCTTTGCCAATGTTTTCCCTCCTGGTTTTCCATAGACATAGATAAAAATAAACCCATGTTTCCACCTGGGCCTCACTGTTCCTTTTTGTTACTGTAGAGAGTCTCTAATGCAACATCTATGCTGAATGGCATTGAACTCTGTTTTGGAAACATTTTATCTCTGCAGGAAACTCAGTTGAACATGAAGCAGGTCATGGCATGGGTGATATCTCAGGAGCCACTTCAGCTTTCAAAAAAAATGTTTTTTTTTTTTCCACTGACTCCATACATGTTAGAGTCAGTTGTGGTTGCATTGTGACTCAGATGGGGCTGTTCCCTCCCTGGAGTGTGGTTAGCGGAGGAAACTGTGGCATCATAGGATTTGTAAACAAACAAGAATTGTTGAGGGAGAGAGAGCACATAACCAGTACTTTGCTATTGTTCACATATTAAATTTGTTTCCAATTAATGGTAAGAACTGAAGATTAGTTCTGATTTCACAATGTGGCATTTATCAAGAACATGGCAGTGAAGCAAAATGGGTAATATCCGTTGCAAAATTAATTTTCTTAAGTAATAAAGTTAGGTTGTTGCTTGCTTTAAATAAAGGCTAAATGCACAGGTGTCAATATTTCAGTGCATTTGCTCATGTTTAAAGGGTTTAAAGTTAAGTCAAACTATATAAGAAAAGTTTCTATTTAAGACAGGAAGTAAAATCAGATAAGCAAAGCAACATTATTAAGGTTTTCTACTCACCGAGGTTGACTTTGAAAGAGATTGGAGGATAAAATGTGGAGCTGCAGTGATGCAGAGATGGGTGTGAAGGATGTTTTATACATGGCCGCACCCTGCATCCCTCCCTCTGGAAGGATCCTCTCATCTTCAACCACTCCCCTTTCCTCCTCCTTGCCTTGTTCTTCATTTTCAACTTAGGCTTATAAGATTTGTGCAACATTACAGAGTACAGTAGCATTCAAGAAGAATTTTCACAGTACTGAAGAATGGCATAATGGATCACAAAAATGTTTTTCTATTTTCTATTTAGTCTCCTGTTTAATATTTCACTTAAACAATGAATGTATCCATAAAATTTGAAGAAACAGCATGAATTTGAATAGGCATCTTTCTTTAAGGCTGTTGTTGATAGAGGGAGGGAAACAACATTTACTGTGTAAGCTGAATCCCTTTTTGTAATGATTTGCTTACAGTTGCTCTATTTAGAGATCACTTTTGTTCATCCTTTTAAAGAAAATCCACAATTTGTGTCATCCACTTTAGTCTGGAGCCTTGCAAAAACAAGACTTTCATGAGATTTGAATTCACCCCAAAAGTTTAAACCATTTTTGTACATGCATATTTTATGGCATTTTGGCATACAAATGTCGTGATCTATCCTTAGTTGTTGTTATATATTGTCATTACAAATGTAGAGCATTTTGTTTAAACTGGTGCATTGCTTTTGAATTGTTGTTCAGCAGAAAAAAAACAAAAAAAACAAAAAAACTAATAAGACCAAAATGATGGCACCTTGAACTTAATATTTTGTTGCTTTTTCTTTAACTTTTTCTGGAACTATCAATGAGACCGCTGCACCTGTCAATAGGTACTTTGGAAAACCTCGTGAGCAAACTGTTCCAGTTGATTCAGGTTTAAGGGTACCTTCTCCAGATGGGATTTTTCAGCTCTGTTCAAAGATGTTCACAGAAGGCCATTTCAGAATAGTCCATTGTTTTTGCTCTTAGCCATTCTTGTGTGTTTTTAGCTGTGTGTTGTGGGTCATTATGCATTTAGAAGACCCATGACCTGTGACTGAGACCAAGCTTTCTGACACTAGACAGCCTATTTCGCTCCAGAATTCCCTAATAGTCTTGAGATTTCATTGTACCCTGCACAAGTTAAAGACACCCTGCGCCAGATGCAGCAAAAATCATAACAGAGTCTCCTCCATGTTTCACAGCAGTGACAGTGTCCTGTGTTTGTGAACAAGGAGCTGATGTGCCTTGCCAAAACAACTCCAGTTTTGTCTCATCTGTCCAAAGGACATTCTCTCAGCAGCTTTGTGGCTTGTCAACATGCAATGTGACAAATTCTAGTCTGGCTTTTTTATGATGTGCTTTCAACAGTGGTGTCCTCCTTGGTCGCCTCCCATGAAGTCCACTTTGGCTCAGACAGTGATGAATAGTGTGAGCTGACTCTGATGTACATTGACCTTAGAGTTCACCTTTACTGTCTTTTGAGGTTGTTGTGGCTTCTTTGGTTACCATTAACATTATCCGTCTCTTATTCCGTTTCAGTTTGTAATCAACTTTCTTCTTGAGACCATGTCCTGGCAGGCTGGCTAAAGTTCTGTGGACCTTAAATTTCTGAATAATATGTGCTACTGCAGTCACAGGAACATCAAGCTGCTTGGAGATGGCCTTATAGCTTTTACCTTTAGAATTCTTGTTTATGATTTTCTTTTTAATCACCTGAGACAACTCTATCCTTTACTTTCTGTGGTCCATCTTCAGCGTGGTACACACCATGTGACCAAGCAACGCAGTGACTACTAGCCACCCTTTAAATAGACAGACTGACTGATTCTGAGTTTGAAAACACGTGATGCTAATTATAGGACACACCTCAGTGTAACATGTCCCTATGGTCAAATTATTTTCAATCTTTTCTAGGGGAGCCATCGTTCTTGTCCAGGCCTGTTTCATTAGTTATTATTATTTATTTTTTTATGATTTTGTTGAACAATTTAAAAGCAATTTTCTTTGGTTAATTTTCAGTAAATTTTTATTTATTATTACTTTAGTCAGTTTCGTGTTTTTTCAGTGACCATTGTGAGTTTTTCTTTCATTGGCAGAGGGATGCCGAACGTTTTGTCAATGTCTGTATCCCCATCAACCCGTGTTATCTTGGTATTTTTCTAGATTCAACATAAAAGCAGTTTCATCTTTGCAAGACACTGCTAGCAGTGCTGTAGAATAAGGTAAACAAAGGTGTAGTGGGTATGAATTCATCTTTCTGTCTAGTGCAGTCTACCTACTACTATACTTCCTCTTAATATATAGATTGCATTCACTAGTTTACTGTAAGTAATTTTTTTCTTACATGGACAAAGGCATGACCCATCCATCTGTGCTCTAAGATAAATATATGCAGAAAGCCTGGAGATCTAGAGCTCAAGGCCTCTTTGGAAAATCACATGAAAGTTTGCATTCTTGGAAACATAATACAAAGAAATGAGGGGTGACTGAAGACTTTTGCACATTATAATTAAGTGTGATTTTCTTTTCTCTTCACTTCTTAATTACATGACACTGTAATTGTTAGTTGTACTAACTACTTCTGGGTACTTGTGTATGCAATAGACTTTTTTTTTCTTTTTTACTAATTGTATTTACTTGGTTGGGAGGCATGTGACTAAAGTGAAAACATTGGCAACAGTGACTCACTGTCCTCTCATAGTTTTGGTCATAAGTGCATCCACTCTTCCTCACAGGAGGCATTGTGACTCACAGTCATGTCCCTGCAGTTTAAGTCATAGCCAAAAAACAAACACACACACACAAAAAAAACCCAGCTCTGTGGCGACTTTATTCCTCTGTTTAGTTCTATGTGTGTGGTCTGTTGTCTTTTCCAGCTTTTCTTCTGCAGGATACAATTGTCTCTAATTCATACATTCAAAGTCTGTTAAAAGGTTTGGATGCTAAATATTAGTAATTTTATAAAACTATCCCTACTGTTTTAACCATATCTTATCATGCTATCCTTCCTTACAGAATGGAAATATTTTGTCAGACTTTTTCCTAATGTCCTGTCTCCATCTTACTGACTCATATCTCCCAAATTCGGGAGAGAACATCCAGCATGTATCGTATACAGCTGTTACTCATTTGAAGGTATTTGTGGTACAGCTAAAATGTTTTAAATCAAATTATCAAAGTTGACATTATAATAACAGTTATACTTTTCTGCCATCTAGTGGCACTGGAGTCTACACAAGTAACGAATATAAGTTGATCTGCAGTTTGTGGAGCTCTCCCTTACAAATCTGAATACTGAAAAAAACATCCTTAACAGCAGAATCTCTTTCATTAACTTTATCCTTAATTTTAATCAGGAAGTTGAAAAGGTTTGCCAGCACAAACCAAAAAACAAAAAAAACAAAAAAACAAAGAACATGATTAATTCCAACCAAAGAGCATAGTTGAGGAAACATTAACCACCTTAGTTAAAGTTAAGCTGGTTATCAGTTACAGGAAAAATCCTAAAAATTCAGTCAAAGTATCTCTCTCTCTTTTTTATCTCATCAATCAAATAAAATAAATAAATATAATAAAACAGACAGTTGGGGGCTGACATTTTACTGATTGTTTTCATATATTTTTTTTACACACCGTACTAGATAAAGGGGACAATGAAGATGTTTTACAACACCAATACCAGAAAAGTTGGGATGTTGTGTAAAACGTCAATGAAAGCAGAATGCAATGATTTGCAAATCACATAAACCCACATTTTATTCCCAATAAAACATCAACATCGTATCACATGTTAAAACTTTTGTTATTATTGTTATTATTATTATTGAGAAATTTCACTATTTTACAGAATATATATGCTCATTTTAAATTTGATGGCAGCAGGAGAGCTTAATAAATTAGAACAAGGTGATGTTTGCCATTGTACAGCGCCCCCTTTTCTAACATCTGTCTGTCAATGTCTGGTTAACGAGAGTTACTGAAGTTTTTGGAGAGGAATGTTTTCCCATTTTTATCTGACGCAGGATTCTTGCTACTCAATAGTCCTGGACCTTCGTTGCCAGATTTCTTATTTCATGAGGCAGCAAATGTTTTCTGTTGGTGAAAGGTCTGGTCTCTTGCAGAAGTATACAAAACCTCCCATGAAAGAGACATTATCTGGACGGGAGCTGATGTTGCTTTAAAAACCTCTCTGTACTTTTCAGCATTGATGGAGCTTTCATACATGTGACTGCCTATGCCAAATGCACGAATGTAATGCCACACCATCAGAGATGCAGGCTTTTGAACTACCTGCTGGATGGTTCTTGTCCTCTGTAGTCAGCAGGCTTTTTCCATTAAAAGCTTCTTAGTATTTTAAATGACTGACATTCAAATTGCTCCTTGGTTTGACGGTTTATTTTTCACTAGGCACAACAGAAGTTTTTACAACTCCTTGGAAATAAAATATTAACTATGCCAGTGACAAAAATGTAGTACATTAACAAGTATATTCTTTCAAGATGTGGTTTAGCAGCAAAGTTATACAATATGAAAACACTGCAGACATCTAAAAAATATACAAAAGAGAAGAACTTAAGTAGATGTTTCCATTTGTTGTTGGTACTTTTACCTGAAAGGGCTTTGGATGCCCCATGAATATTTTTTTTAGAAATTTGTTCATTCACTTAACTTGATTATACTCATAGAAAATATTATTTCCTAGTGTAGTAACCTAAATGCAAGTTCAAATCATTTTCTGTACAGTTATCAATAACAGAATTTCATAAAAACCTGGGAAACTCCATATTCCATACTCTCCATACCCAGGAAGAATGAACTGATCTGAACACCGGTGTTACAGATCTGGTGAAATCAAATCAAATTAAATCAAATCTAATTTTATTTATAGAGCACTTTTCATGCACAAAGCAACACGAATTGCTGTACATAATAAAAACAAATTATGCATATTAAAAACAAAATTTAAAAGCCCTCACACATCAAAGAAGAGGACAAAAGGACAAAAAATAAAAAGGCACAATCGCACACAAACTCACACACATAAGAACAAAGCACATGTACACTTTCTGTACAAACATTAACTCCCATCACTAATAACTGTCTCTGAACTGAAAGTAAGTATAAAAATAAAAACATCTGGCCTGACTTGTTAGATTAGAAAACATGACTATTGTGTTATTCTTTCAGGGAATAAAAGAAGCACACAACATAAGAGTGTAAATCAACATATCTGAATGCAGTGGATGCAGTGATTTCTGATTAACAGAACAGAGCTTATGTCAGCTAAACAAAGGGAACACTGAAAAACATTAAACAATGTTGGAATTCCCGACTCTAAACTCAGCTGTGGGTCACATGGGTGTGGTGCTTCCATACGCACACACACACACACACATACACTCACAGTCAGCACACTGTAACCTAGCAACTTCAGTGTTTGCCCTGTAACCATTCACACTGTTAGATGGGCCGTGCCCGCAGATGTGTGCAAAGAGCTGAAGAGTAGCAGGAACTCGGGGAATCTTTTCTCTCTCAGTTTAGGGTTTCAGGCGGGTCTTCCTTGGGCACAGAGACTGGAAATCCACCAATGTAAACAATGGCTTATACCTTATCTACTTAAATCATCTAAATTAAATAGCACTTTGGTGGATGTTGCCTATATAGAACTTCTTTCAGCAGACATGAATCACAGTGAAAAGAAGTTAGTCAGAAAGGAAACAACGCTGCACTGATCTGCTGCGCCTTGTGACTCAGACACTCCACACTTTGCTGAGGGCTGCCTCAATGCATTCAAAGCAACTAGAGAGCAAAAACTTTACTCGGTTACCCTTTTGCCTTTTATATCTGTTCTTGATTGCATCATGATGTAGAGAGTTTCAACACCAGCTGAGTGATTATGTCTCACAGAGGGGTGTGTTAATGCCTGGAACATTCTGCAGATTCCTCAGAGCAATGATAAGCTGGCCCTATCAAGGAGGAAGTGCGAGGTTCACCTACCTCTTTTTTTTTCTCAGGGAAGCATAAAATACAAGTGGGAATTACATTATCACACCTATGGCACAAGGCAGTGAGATCTCTAGAATGAGCTTGAACACTCGGAGAAAGTCATGTTTTGAGGCTTACAGACAATTCAAGAAATAACTCTTCAAGGCAGAGGTGGTTTTATATCTAAATCAGGAACCACAAATACAAGAGATTGGAAATGATTTGATGTATTTATTGAATCAAAACAATTTTTACAAAAACTGAAATGCTTTTTGGTCTTTTCTGTTGTGATTTACTTCTTTGCCATCTTCTTCATGTGCATCTGATAGCACTGCTCACATGCAATAGACAGTCCAACAACCAGAGAAACAAACTCTTCAAAGTCCACCTGGCCATCACCGTTGCTGTCCAGGTCCTTCATGATCTTGTCAACAGCAGCAGGGTCCTTCTGAGACTGTGTAAAAAATAAAAGAGATAAGAAAGAGGTATCAACATGATTAATGTTGAAAGCAATTATAGGAGTGATTAAATTATCTGTACTCTCTTCCCCACCCTAAGGAAGTTGGAGAGCTCGTTCTCCATCAGCTCTCTGAGCTCCCGCCGACTGAGTGTGCCACTGACGCCATCCTTAGAGGCGTAACGGTGGAACACCTTGATCAGTGATTCCATGGCTATCTCCAGTTCTGAAGGCATGGTTGATGGAATGTGTTCACACTAGAAAACAACATTCAGATATGGTAGAAAAGCTTTAGTAACAGCATCGAGTTTAGTCTCATTTGACAGTTTTTAAAACAATCATAGATTAATCTGTAAAAAACTATAGACCGTTTTTTTGGTGTGATACTTCATGTAAGACTTATCGAGATATTCTATCATACATGGGGACTTTATTAGAGCAATTTATTAGAGCAAAAGGCTCAAAAGGCTGATTATCTCAGTGTGAATCTCTTGTGTAAAATAGTAGTTGGGTTTGACATGGTCATCAATTTCTGTCACCAATTCCAATTAAATTTGTCTAGATCTACAGAGAAATTCCAGCACTCTTCTCACTAATGAGCAATGCTCATAAGCAGCAGTTATGGTATTATGTAGGATATGTTATTAAGTTTTTTTTTAAAGATACAACAGTAATAGTCCCTTTATTACTTACCAAAATCCCTAAAATTCAAGCTGTTGCTTTGTAGTAGCAATAGTTAAAAAGGAGAAGAAGGAGGGAAAACTGAGGGTGTTATTTGTGCAAGAGGAAATGGAAAAGTTGAACAAGCTGAAGCCCAGAATGGTGGGATTCAAAGCAAGTAATGAGAGAGGCCACTAGGAGCAGAGCACATGTGTGTACATGTCCACAGTCCAACCACACCTTTAAACACCCCACAGTAAACCACAGGTTCAGTAATCCAAGACAGATGCAATAAAATTGAAAAAAATTTAAGGAATTAACATAATGGGCACACAATAAGTTCTTATTTAACTTTTCCACAAGTCCACAAGTCTTAAAAAGTTAGTTGTAAACTCCTAAAAGTTTTACAAGGTTTTGGACAGCTTAAACCAAGAAGTCATACACCACACACACTGAAAGTGGTACTGAACTGCAGCAGGAATAATGTAGACAAGATTCTGTTAAATCCATCACCAAGAGGCATGCTTTGCTTGATAAAAGAAAACTTTGACAGGCATCAAATAAAAGATAATTATCCAAAACAATCCACTTCAAATCCTAACAGAGCCACACCTGTAAGACTGGAGCAGAACCGTTATATCTTACCTCGCAGGACTGAGACGTGTAGACCAGGGGAGGAAAAAGTGTGGAGCAAATGCAGCGGAGGTTTTATAGTGAGGCGCCGCCCCGGCTGCTGTGGGCTGACACGCTGGACTCCACCAACTTCATGCCGAGGTGGGTGGTGTTACGCAGTATGCTGCTGTAAGGACGTTTCTCACTCAAACACCACCAACCGAGGCTGTTTCAAAGGTTTAAAAGTTAGATTCACGTTGTAACAAGTCTGTTAATGATAACAGCTTTTGTTTTTATCTGCACAGCATTAGAGGTTAGACCGAGTAAAGTAAACTAGTAATGCGCTAATTAGAAATAACAGGTGACTGTTATTTCCTTTTCATTGCGGTGGTTTTTCTGTACGTTGCCACAAACTGAGAAAACTATTAAATTAAGTGAATATTTAATAGGCTACAAAGTCAAACGTTGTGATTTTAAACAAAGAACTGGTTTTTATACAAAATTCCTTTCTTACAGCTGCAACACTGTCTCTGTAATTAGGCTACTTAGAGATAAACTCTCTAGATTATAGGCTACAAGGGTCTGTTCAAATATGCATTTAGCAGCAATGAAAAGGCTACAACAATGCACTAAACATAAAAGAATACCTTCAACCTGATTCCCAAAAAAGTTAGAATAATGTGTAAAATGTAAATAAAAACAGCATGCAATCATTTGTACATCTCATAAACCCATATTTGATTACTAATAGACCATAAACAATATATCAGATGTTAAAACTGAGACATTTTACCATTTAATGGAAATATTAACTCATTTAGAATTTGATAAAATAGAAGTCTGGACTGCTGGCAGGTTGGCCACTTCTGCCCCCAGACTCATCAGATGATGCAGTTTGTGGCTTAGCACTAACATGCAAGGCCATACCTGAGACATTATCTGGATGAGAGCATATCCATTCATCCATCCATTTTCTATACTGCTTATTCCAATTCAGAGACACAGGGGAGCTGGAGACTATCCCAGCAGTAACTAAATGAGAAGCAGGGCATGCTGGTTCAAGCCTTGGCTGGGGAGGGGTTCGAACAGTGCCCTTTCTGTGTGGAGTTTGCATGTTCTCCCTGTGTATGTGTGGGTTCTCTCTGGGTACTCATATATATATATTCCTCCTATCGTCCAAAGACATGCATGTTAAGTTAATTGATCCCTCTAAATTCTCCCTAGGCGTGAGTGTGAGTGTGAATGTTTGTCTTGGGCCTGTGATGGACTGGCGACCTGTCCAGGTCGCACCCTGCCTCTCACTTGCTTATTGATGGGATAGACTCCGGCTTCCCCTTGATCCTGAATTGGATTAAATGGTATAGAAAATTAATGAATGAATATTTGATGTTACAGTTTATTGGAATTTCTTTAAGTTAATAAAAACTAAATTCTAAATCCATAAAGTGCAAGTGAATTAAAAGTTGTTTTTTTTTCTTTTTACTGTACAAAATGCAATAGGTTTTAGATTAACCTGAACCCATGTGACACACCCAGTTCAGTACTCTCCCAACTCAATACTCCTCCAAGTGGCTGAATGAATAAACCAAAAAAGGTGAACATAAATCACTCCTACAACCTCTATGTAGTTTTTAGCACTTAGATGTGTAATCTGCCCACATAATTGGTACTAATGCAATACAATATCCTCAGAGATGCATGCTTTTGTCCACTGATAAAAAGCTGGATAGTTCCTCTGGTGTACATGATTTCCAGAGACAGAGGCATTTGTGGATTATATTCATATTTGGCTTGGTCTTTGCATGATAAAGCCTTTACCTGCATTTGTGGATTGCATGATGAACTGTGTTCACAGACATCATGCAGACACAGTGTTTTCTGGACGTGTGCCTGAGTCCATACAGTGATTTCCAGTAGATAACCATGCTTGTTTTTAATGCAGTGCCACCTGACGATCCAAAGAAAAAAAGCATCCAGTTGTGACCTGTAGCCTTGTCCCCTCTGCACAGCGATTCCCCCTATTTTCCGAATCTTTTAATGATATTATACACTGTAGGTGGTGGGATCTTCCAAGTCTTTGCAGGTTTATGCTGTGGAATACATTTTCTGAAATTGTTTTGTAATTTTTAGCAAATTTACTTCTGAAAGACTCTGTCTCTCTAAAATGCTCCTTTTTATGCAGGAATGTCAGTGACCTGTTGTCAATTAACTTATTAGTTGTTAAATGCTCCCAAAGTTGTGCCAGTTACTTTTCCAGCCTTTTATTGCCTCTGTTCCAGCTTAGAGGTGTGTTGCTGCCATCAGGTTTAAGCTAATATTTTCCATGAAATGGCAAAATCTCTCAATTCCAACATGTGATATGTTATTTTTGTGCTATTGAGAATAGAATACAGGTTGATGACATTTGAAAATGACTGCCTTCTGTTTTTATTTGTATTTTAATATGTATTTGATATATTTTATTTGTATTTTTGTGCCAACGTTTTGGAATAGGGGCTGTAAAAGAAAAAAAAATATAAAAGAATTATCTTTAAATTATGATTGTGCTATTAAAGTGAATATTTTGCGCCCCCTTGTGGTAAGCTGAAGTATTACACATTTACAGAGCAGTCATCCTGGGTCATCTGACTTTATGCTATTTCCATTAAACTTGAACAGGAGATCTGCTTGGTCTTTGCTTTTACTAAATTAATCTTCTACTCTTTGTGGGCCCCTTTTATTTGGAAAACAATGATGGGATGTAGAACGCAACCCTATTACAAGCAACATTTCTGTA